>NC_044038.1:50073689-50384119 GCF_901765095.1 Microcaecilia unicolor
AGGTCTAACTAAGGACCCCCATGTTCCGACCCATGCAAAACCATTTCGCTAGCTGTTATACGCTGGGGGCGCCCATCTCGTAACTCCGCCCATAACACACCCCTAACACGCCCCCTGTGGGGACAACCATAGATGGGCATCCTCGCGCTGAGGACGCCCTTACTGCCTTGTTTTGATTATTGGATTTGGGCGACCTTCTTTCACAGGGACGCCCATGTGCCTTTTGTGTCGCTTTTTGGACACCCTTTTCTTTTGAAAATGAGCCTGATAGTTTCTTTGGCTGCATGCATTAGAATTTACATGCACTGTGTTATAGAATACACCTAGAAAGTTGTGCGTGTAAATTCTAATTAAAGCCAGTTAGTGCCGCTAATTGATGGTAACGCACCAATTATCAGCACTGATTAGCTTGTTAATCAATTAATTTATAAATGCAATTTGGCCATGTGGCCAAATTAGCATGCACGACTTAATCACTATTTATAGAATTTGGGGGGTTGCCAGTATTCTGTAAAGGTCGCTCTGCACGGAGTACCCTTTACAGAATACTAGCTTAGCGCAGATCATCCTGATGCCTATCTTTGGTTATCATTTACAGAATCTAGACCTTTATGTCCCATAGTCTTCAGTAGCCCCTTATATTGTAAACTCTCTGGGGTAGGAGCTCACCGTAGCGATATGTGATGTGTTATAAGTTCACTGGCTTGCAGTATTCTATAAATGCCAAAATAATAGCTTTCTCCCTAGCCTTGGATGTGGTGTTATGAATGAATGTCTTTCTTTGTGCCTGCCTTATCTCAGTCTGCACCAAAGGGCTGAATTCTTTGTCTAAGCAGTCTCATTTCTTAGAAAAATTATAATTAAAAGCCCATTACCTATAATGGGGATAAAACCAAGACTGGTTCAGCTTGTTCTGTAGGACATGAAGCCACGTGGTCATCCTGTCATAGCAGGGAGAAAAAAAACAAAACAAAACTCAGAGCAAGTAAATTACAGGGAAAGCTATTAGCAGTGATGCCAAGGGAATTCTCTTTTGTTTCTAAGATTTTGTGACTGCTACTAATGTACTACTGTGGTTTTGTGGAGATCTGTAACCTCTTTGGGTGAAAACAGCCAAAGCAGCTTATTTGATGGCAGTGGCGTTCCTAGGGGGGCGGACACCCAGGGCGACGCCCCGCCCCCCGGGTGCAGCGCCCCCCCCCCCCGATACAGCGCGGGACACCCCCCCCCCCGGCGAAAGATCCCCCCCTGCGAAGTGCCCCCCCGGGTGCATGCCGCTGGGGGGGGTGCCGCAGCGCGCGCCTGCTTTGAGTTTACTAACTTTGCTCGTTCGCTGCAGCTCCCTCTGCCCAGGAACAGGAAGTAACCTGTTCCGGGGCAGAGGGAGCTGCAGCGAACGAGGAAGTAACCTGTACCGGGGCAGAGGGAGCTGCAGCGAACGAGAGAAGTTAGCGAACTTTCGCAGCAGGCGCGCGGCGTGCACCCGGGGCGGACCGCCCCCACCGCCCCCCCTTGGTACGCCACTGTTTGATGGTGCTTGTGAACAATGTTTCCTCTAAGGAGTAGCCTGGTGTGTACAAATTTTTTTTTTTTTGAGCGAGCAACAGGTTTTTAAAAAACAATCATTTTTGAGCCCCAGTATTAGCAATGCATTTCTGTAAATAGCACAAAAAAAAACATTTTGTGAGCAACCATGTAAAATCTGTGAGTGACACTCTTAAAATGTTCGAGCAATTGCTCATGCACTCCGCTTAGAAAGAACATTGCTTGTGAATGACCTAGAATCAAATAACCAGGGTTGGCATTTCTCCAATTGCTTTTGTTGACTCAGAGTTTGACTCTGATGATCCAAATAATCCCTCAAGCTCAAATGGAGCACAGATTTAATCTAAACTGATAAACCATCATCCCTTCTACTGGGTCTGTCTTTAGAATGCCCCAGAAAGCTTGTTTGGTTCCAGCCCACTTCCTAGACTGAGTCATGCTTTGAGATTAATGATCAAATGTAAACTCAATTTACCAATACCAGCTTTATTCTGTGAACCAGCAGGAAAACAAGTCAAGAGTTTCCATCATGCAGAAGAACGATCTCTGTTTATCGAATAATTAAAAGTGAGAGATCAATGCCTGCTGGTACTGCTTATTAATACTGCTTCCATCGAGGTGGCTGAGAGTGAGGACCCAGCAGATTCAATGCAGTCAGTGAAGCTCACCCTTCGTCCCAAACCATAAATGTTCCATGGAGACTGAACTAGTCGATGTGGCTACATTTTTTCATATTTGGTATTAATCCTAGGGCAGGACTTTCCAAACCTGTCCTGCAGCCCCCACGGCTATTCAGGTTTTCAAGATATTCACAGAGAAAATGCCTGAAATTATATACTGTTTTTCCAATGAATGCAAATGCATTTTATACATGTTTATTGTAGATATCTGGAAAACCCAACTTCATTGGGGCAAATTCGCAGGACAAGGTTGATCCAGTCCTGGGTTTACCCCGTTGCATGCAGGGACTTGTAGTTCTGATTTCCCCATTGCATTCCCTTAAAAAAGCAAGACAAGTCCCAGCATGCATGGAAGTAAACCCAGGACTGGATGAACCCTGACTTGCAAATCTGGATCCAGTTGATAGTCTTATCCTACGAGACCTTCCTTCAAGGGGTTCTCTAGGTCAGCTAGGCCTAACCCATGGAGAAGGAGATTGGAAGAGACTGCCAGAATCCAGGAACAGCATGGAGTAAGAAGCCAGCCGGGAGAGATTTTTGGAAGCAGCTGAAGCTACAGGACTCAGCCCAAGTGTCCTTAGGAGTCTGGTTGCAGTAGGTATTTTTGGGGGTCCATGAGGAGGTGCAGCGCTACTAAGTTGCCCAGTTCCAGAAGGGAGACTTTTTGGCCGGTCCTGGTTTTAAACTTACATCCCAAAACTAGTGTGGGACTTGTAGTCCCTGATTCTACTTATTAGAACAAGTACAGCAGGTCCCATAATGCATCAGGATAGAGTAATCAGAAATCCAAGACTGGCGTAAATGGAACGGGAAAGCTTAGCAGCTCTAATGGTAAATGGGACCTTTTAGGTACATCCTGCCTCAATCCCTGGAAAATCCAGTTCTGTTTTTGAGGGACCAGTCTCCCCAGTGCATTCCAAACATTCAGACAAGTGATTTTGTAAGTGTTTGGAAGAATTCCTGATTTTCTGTTGAGAGGAGAGAAACGTTTTCCCTTATTTTTCTATCTCATTAGAGGATGTATTTTATGCGTAGTGAAATTTGGGAAATTTCCATTTTGGGAGTACAGATGCCCTGACATTGAATGATTTTGATCTAATTTGTAAAGAGATACTATGTATTTTTTTTTTTAGGAATGCCTTTTTTGAGTGTGTTTCAAGAAACCTTGAGGAATCTGGTAAACCCAGAATAAGAGCCTAAAGGGAGAAAAAAGAAGAGGGGGAGTCAAACACAGCTCCCAGAATAGGAGGCTAGATCAGTGGCTCACAAATCTGTCCTGGGAAAGGTATCTAATGTTCTGGATCAGGCAACCATGGTCCTCGAGGGCCTCAACCCAGTCAGGTTTTCAAGATTTTCACAATGAATATGCAAGGGATCTATTTGCATTCAATGGAAGCAGTACCTATCTCGTGCATATTCATTGTACAAATCTTGAAAACCCATCGGGTTGTGACCCTCGAGACACCTTCAGACTTGCTGCCTTACCCCCCCCCCCCCCCCAAGGATCAGCCAAGGCTCTTACTTCTCATGTCCACATTTCCCTTTCCCCATCATCCCAAGGTGTTCAGCATTTCCCCTTCCCTTTCCTACCTTCCACTAGTGCAGCAACAGCACAGCCAGTATGGAGCCTTAAGATCCACACATGTCCAAGCCTGCCATGTCCCACCTCTCAGAAGGCAGGATACAGCAGGCACTGAGTCATGTGCACTGAATCTTGTTTAGAGCCACTGATGACTATGTTGGTATCAACCAAAGCAGACATCTAGAGGCAGATGCACTAAACCTTAATGAGCCTTTAACGACCCTCCAACGTAGATTACTGACATCAGATGGGGGTGGGCCCAGGAGGAGAGAGACGCGCGACCGAAGCTGGGCAAAGACAGGCATCAGCTTTTCTTCTTGCCCGTGCAGCACCTTCGGACAAAGGAGAGAGGCACTGCACGGGCCCGGTAAGAGGGAGGGGGGCCCGGTGGAGGGGGAGAATGGCGGCGACGACCCCAAGAGGGGGCGGGGCACAGGGCGGAGGATGTCGGGAGGCAGAGCTGAGGGGAGACAGAGTAGTGAGAAAGGGAGGGGGGCTGGGGCTGCTAACGGTATGTTTTGCTTTTTAATTTATAATGCAGGGGGAAGCGGGGGGGGGGAACGGCGACCTCGAGCGGGGGGGGGGGCAAGGACGGCCATACAGGACTACTGACGAGCGCCTTTGCCCCCTCCCGACCCTTTTTTTTTATTTTTGTTTTGATTTGGGAGCCATGTGCTTGTGTTTTGACTGTTTGCGGCATGCGCAGAGCAGCTAACATAACGCTTGGCTGCTCTGCGCATGATTTAGGGGCCGATTACCAATGTGTATTGTGATTTTTCAATACCGATCCGAGCATGTGTGACTTGTTGTTTTGGTGCATTCTTCGTTTTTTGAAAATCATTAGGGACTTTAACGATTTAGATTTTTTAACGTTTGCTTGTTGCATCTGCCTCCTAATCTGTTTAGATATTGGGCTGGCCCTAGTGGGAAGAACCCCCACTCAGCCTGATTTTCAGAATATCCACAATGAATATTTATAAGATAGATTTTCATGCACTGCTTCCATCACATGCAAATTTTTCTCATGCATATTCATTGTGCTAGGGGGTCCTTCAGAACAAGATTGAGGGTTTTTATAGAGTGGCCAGTCCTGATCTTGAACTTAAATCCCAAAATACTGCAGTATTTATAGTTCCTGATTCTACCCTTTGAAATCAGTGCTGCAGGTCCCATAATGTATCAGAATGGGGTGCACAGAGACCCAGGACTAGCCCCCAAATCTCCCTACTGGTAACGGCAGCTATAGTAGCAGTAACCCCCACTTTAAGGGGCCCAGATCTAATCAGTAAAATCATAAATAAAAATAAATAAATAAAATGTTTAAGAGATTCTCAACTATTCAGTGCTGCGAGCAGGGTGCAAAATGATCTAATCAGCAAAGCAATTGCAGAAGGATCACAACAATCACAGTAACAGCAAAGTTACATACGGTCTTTGATGTCTGCCTCAAGCCATCTTAAACTGCTTGTAATGAATTTGAAATTTTATGAAAGTAAAATCTGATTTCAATGATGAAAACTGCAATAGCAGCCATTCTTTTTCTTCTGGGGCCATTATCCTCAACTGAGTGTTATTGTGTGTCCATGAGCCTTTCAGAGGTAATACACACAGTGACGACAGTATTAGGAAATGCTATTAGAATCTCTTGCTCTGATCTCACACCACATGCTATTACTGTGAGTGCTGAGAAGATTGAAGAGAAAAACACTCCTTTTCTAACTTTGTCCTGAGCATAGGGAAGAAAGAGGAGAGCGGTGAAGAAATTTCAATGGAATATAAATTAGTTTCGGTACCTCAAAATGTTAATGCATAATTAATAGAAAGGGATTTAGTTTAACTTCTTATCCAAATAACTCTAACTGCACAATACCCTCTAACACTGGGCTGAGACACCAGTTCCATAAAGGTAATAGTGCCCTCCAAATGCAGGTTGAGGTATTGCTTCAAACCTTGCCTTCCCTCCTTGTAGCAAGAGTCATATAAGATGAAACTTTGGGGCCTAAACATGTAAAGGAGAGGAAAGAGAATGGAAATATGAACAGAGAGCCAAATTCCTGAAACTACCCCTTTCCAAAAGAAAGGAACTGGCAGAACTAGGGTGAAGATCTGAAGCTCTAAAGAGGTAGACTAAGGAACAAGATTAAGAAATAGGTGGTAATGAATGGGTGTAATGGATTCCCAAAAGAAATGGTGAAGAATAAAATAGCAGTAAATTCAAAAGGGCGTGAGATAAGTACAAAAGTCCATTCATGGTAAGAAGATGGTTACAAAGCAGTGAGTTAACCTGCATAGAACCGAAGGTCAGCCCAAAACATTAGTAAAAATGACTACATTGTGCTTCCAAACAGACATGTAAGAGAGGGGTGGGCAACAATGGCAAAGGATGTGAGATAACCTGTACAGAGTGGCAGTTACACTGTGTACACAATGGTGAAGAGATGTGAGGTAACTTGCATGGATCAGCAGTTACACTGTATGTACAATTGCAAAGGATGTGAGGTAACCTGCATGTAGCGGCAATTACACTGCATTCACAATGGCAAAGAGTGTGAAGTTACCTGCATGGAGCAACAGGTACACTGTACACACAATGGCGAAAGATTGTTAGGAAACCTGCATGGAGCGGCAGTTACACTGTATGCACAATGGTGAAGGTATGTGAGGTAACCTGCACGGAGCAGCAGTTACACTGTATGTACAATGCCAAAGATGTGAGATAACCTGCATGGAGTGGCAATTACACTATATTCACAATGGCAAAGGGATGTGAGATGCCCCTGTATAAAGCAGCAGTTACACTGTATATACAATGGTAAAGAGATGTGAGGTAACCTGCCTGGAGCAGCAGTTACACTGTATACACAATGGCAAAAGATTGTGAGGTAGCCTTCATGGAGCGGCAGTTACACTGTATGCACAATGATGAAGGGATGTGATGTAACCTGCATGGAGCAGCAGTTACACTGTATGTACAATGGCAAAGGATATGAAATAACCTGCATGGAGGGGCAATTACACTATATTCACAATGGCAAATGGATGTGAGGTAACCAGTATAGAGCCACAGTTACACTGTATATACAATGGTCAAAGATTGTGAGGTAGCCTTCATGGAGCGGCAGTTACACTGTATGCACAATGGTGAAGGGATGTGATGTAACCTGCATGGAGCAGCAGTTACACTGTATGTACAATGGCAAAGGACATGAAATAACCTGCATGGAGGGGCAATTACACTATATTCACAATGGCAAATGGATGTGAGGTAACCAGTATAGAGCCGCAGTTACACTGTATATACAATGGTAAAGAGATGTGAGGTAACTTGCATGGAGCAGCAGGTACACTGTATACAGTATGGCGAAAGATTGTTAGGAAACATGCATGGAGTGGCAGGTACACTGTATGCACAATGGTGAAGGAATGTGAGGTAACCTGCATGGAGCAGCAGTTACACTTGGTGTACAATTGCAAAGGAAGTGAGGTAACCTGCATGTAGCTGCAATTACACTGCATTCACAATGGCAAAGAGTGTGAAGTTACCCTATATTTACAATAAGGTGAAATAATTTGCATAGAGTGTCAATAATACCACATATGCTCTAATAAAAGATTATAAAATACTTTGTATAAAATAGTAGTCATGTTTACAAAAAGATCCTTTCTTACTTAAGAACCTTAACTTTTAATTAAGAGCCTCAAGACTCAATCAAATAACTCAAGAAATGACCTAAAACATTCTAACAAATGAACATACTAGGGTCTTATCTACTGGACTCTCTCTAATGTAGGGTGATTTTATCAACCGAGACTCACTCCTCCTAGGGAAGGATTCTTCTTTCCATCGATGTGACCTGTCTGCTGATCGGCTACTTTGGGCAGGAAAACATCCTTGGTTCGCTGGCTCTGGAGTCATATGCAAATGAGGTTCTACTCCTCTCCCACAGTTATCTTTAAACATGCAATATAGGACTGAGCTCCTTTTGCAGAGCTTTGGGGTCCCAGTCCAAGAGCCACCTCCCCTCAGACAGGACATTCACACACCATAATTTTATGGTGTGGATTGATCATATGGGCAACCAGGCTAGTGCCTACTTCTTTATGCCCAGGGCGTAGATTGCCTGGTATTGCTTTTTATTGGCTGGTAATTAAATCATCTATTTATTGGTTTTTAATTCAACTGTGAGTGATAGATAGTTGTTTTATATATACCAATAAAAGTCTATGGCAGAGAAAAAGAAAAATAACCCCAAATTGGTACCAATTTATAGAATTGTCACCACTATGACTAACATAAACAAGCTCGTATATGGGGGTCCCATCTTATTAGGCAACAAAGCTAAAAGAAATGAACTCAGGAAGACCATGAGATTCTCATAGATGAAGTTATAGAAACTCATGTAGCTTTCAGAGATTCATCCCATAACTATTAGGTGTTAAATCTCTTTTTTTTATTTGGACCCCTGTGAGTGACTTACGCTTCCACATATCTAGTTTTTAGAAAAAATCTTAAGGCCTGGCTTTTTGAAATCAGATTTATGATACTTGAACAAATAATGGACTGTTTGGGTGGGGGGAAAGGGAGGAGGAGAAAGGATGGGGTGGAAAAGAGGTTATAGAGATTAATGTCTACATTTTTATTGAATTTGTTCTAGCGATAAGGATAGTAGTAATGAGAGATTTTCCCCTTTTTATGTATTTGAAATTTTGTATTAGGAAATGGTTGTTGTTTTTATTGTTTTAAGTAGATAGGGTGCAAGAGCAGCTTAATGGTTACAGAAGGAGACTGTGAACCAGAGAAGCTACGGTTCCAATCACAGTTCTGCCACTGGCACTCATTATGACCTTGGGCAAGTTGCTTCACCCTATGTTGCCCTGTAAGCCAGTTTGTGCAGGGACTCATCTACCTGAACATGTAATTCACCTTGAATTTGGATTTGGAAAAGGTGCACATTAAATCTAAAATCCAGATCTTAATGTGGGCAGTGAAAGCCGGGAGACTAAATAATAAAACAACTGAATCTGTGACAAGCAGCAAATAGTGTATTTACTTGGTTATGAATCATTTTTTTGTTTACAGTTCCACACTAACAGGAATCCCTTGCTTCTGTTATACCTCTGGAAGTTCCCTTTGGTACCTGAAATCCAATGGCTGCACTTTAGTTCCCTCTCCTTTTTCCTCTGTGCACCTTGATGGTGAAGGTGCCTCATCTCCCCTGATGCAAAGGAAAATTTGGGCACCAGGTTACAGTAACTAGAAAAGTCAGCATAAACTCCTTCTTCTTGAAAAATCACTGCAGACTGTGGTATGACTTCCAGATCCCAGCCTGGAAGTCTCTTAGGCTCAGAGGCAGGACTTTCTCCATCTCTACGAAAATCCTGCGTGAGAATTATCTTCCACTACCTGGGAAACTCTCACTCCTCATTTTGGCCTTAGGACCTTAAAGTAAGCAGGAATGGAAAACTTTGGATTTACTTGCCATGCCTTAAATATTTAGGAGAGGGGCTCCATGCACCTGTGTATCTTTCTCCGAACTCCCTCGCTGCAGTTTGTGTATGCAATAATTAAATACAGCAGGCCAGCTGGTATGATCTCATTCCAAGAAGAACACAGAGGCAATCTGCATAAATGTGCAGATAATTCAGACGAGAACAATATTATGCAACTTTAGTTCACTCACACATTTACACAGGACAGACTCACACCTAATGCATGGTGTGTTGGCTTATAGAGCACAGCTAATGGATAGAGGGTTTCATCTGGAGTAGTTGGGGTTGGGGAGGGAGGGGTATCAGGGGGTTTAAACAGAGGAAAATGTAGCGAATGAGAGCCCAAGTTTATGGAACAGGCTATGTTGGAAAGATGGCTAATTGTATCATTGTTCTATGACTGTGTTTGCCTTTTTGTGGTGGTGGCATGATCAGATCATTCATGTAGTTTGGGGCAGTGCTGAAGAGGATTCAATAGACCATAGTGCAAAGTTTGAACATTATCTGCGCCCTAATGGGGAGCCAATGTAATAATTGCAACAGTGGGTTGGCTCTGTCAAAGCATGACCATCTGAAGATTAGCCTAGCCGCTGTGTTCTGCGCATTTTGCAGTTTGTTTATTAGTTGCAGTAGTCTGTGTGGGTGAGTACCAATGATTGTACTAGCACACGGAATATGGCCCTCAGGAAGAACCCTCTGATTCTCTTCAGTTTCCACATCGCATGGAACATCTTGGAAGTGACGCTTTCTGTTTGTATATCAAAGGACAGTTTTTGATCTACAATTAATCCTAGAACCTTAAGGTGATCAGAAATGGGATATGTGGAGCTGTCTAAGATGATGCTTGAGTAAATTCAGTTGCAGTATGGTGATGTCATTACTAGAAGTTGTTTCTTTTCCCTGTTCATTTTTAGCGTGAAAGCTGATGCCCAGGATTTTATTGTACTAAGTCCTGATTTGATTGTCCATAATTTCATTTAGGCCTTTCTCAAAGGGAATGAATATGGTCACATCGTCAGAGTAAATGAATGGTTGAAGGCCTTTCTTCGCTAGTGTTTTTGCTAATGGGATCATCATTATTGAATAAGGTGGATGAGATCATGGATCCTTGAGGCACTCTGCAGATCACTTTCCAGGATGGGGAGATTGTGTTGGCAATCTTCACTTGTTATGATCTTGACATCAGGAATCCTTCAAACCAGCTTTGTACCATTCCCCCGATCCCTATTTTGTTTAGTAGCCTTAACAAGGTGGGGTGGTCCACCATGTCAAAAGCTGAGGACATATCAAACCGTAATATTAGGATCTTTTACCTGGGCTTATTTGCCTTCTAAAATTAGTGACTAGTGCTATTAGGGCGGTCTCTGTGCTAAACTATGGCCTGAATCCTGATTATTTGTGTAGTATGGAGAATGTGTGCAGATATTCCATCAGCTGCTTAGCAACTATTCCATGACCTTGTTCATGAGAGGGATTGATGCCACTGGTCTGTAGTTTTTCACTTTTGCTCTGCTGGTCTTCTCATTTTTCAGGATAGAGGTCTGTATAATATTTCCTGTTGGGTATTAGCCCCTCAACAGCATTGTTATCAGGTAGGTAGTGACTTTTTCAAAGATGCAGGTTGACACCATTTTCATCATTTAGTT
The DNA here is from genome assembly GCF_901765095.1 of Microcaecilia unicolor. Taxonomy (NCBI): domain Eukaryota; kingdom Metazoa; phylum Chordata; class Amphibia; order Gymnophiona; family Siphonopidae; genus Microcaecilia; species Microcaecilia unicolor. Next base: position 50,084,633 of record NC_044038.1, read on the forward strand.
CAGGCAGATATCAAGCATGCAGCAAGCTTTACAGTATCTTAGCATCATTTAACTGACCTCCTCGATCTTTGGTTTGTTCAAAGTGGTCCATATTCTGTTGGTGGCTACAGCACTATTGTGGATGCTCAGTTCCTCCAAGAAGGTTTATTGTACTGTTCTGCTGTCTGTAAGGTCTTTTCTTAATTGTTTCAAAGTAGCAGGCTAGTTCATCTGCGGTGGGGGGGGGGGGGGGGGGGAAGGGGTGTCTGTTCAGCAGACCATTGACTAACCCATATAATTTTCTGGTATTGGTGTAATTTGGTCCTATCTGTTCTTTGTAGTATTGGAATTTGGCTTGTCTCAGTTTAGACTTGTATTCTTGCTTAGCTTTTTTTCATGCTGTTCTATTTTCATCTGAGGTTTTTTTTTCCTGCCATTTTCACTCTAGTCTCCTGCTGGCCCGTTTTAGTGCTCCTGGTTTGTTGTTGAACCAGGGTGTCATCTTCCACCTGATCATTTTCCTCATTCTCACTGGGGCTATCTCATCTGACATCTGGTCTCGCATTCCATCAGAAAGCTGATAGAGCTTGTGTTTGGGGACCATCTGTTGTCATAGATCCTTGCCCAGTAGAGCTTATCAGCTATCTTTCCATGTTCCTCATAGGTCTTGGTTGTTATTGCTTGTTTGGTTGTGTTCTCCTTCCAGATGAGCATGAAGGTTAGTTTAAAGTGATCTGACTATATCACTTCTTCCCAGTTAATGTTCTCTATCTTAAAATTGTGGTCTTCTATGATTCTATATGTGAACATATCCAAAGTATGACCTTTTACATGAGTTTTGGTAACTACCGGGTGTTGGAAACCCATTTTTTTTAAGAAGATCATGTTGTCCTTATCTGTATGTTGAAAGCTTAGAGAACAAACAGCATCCAACTCCAAAGTGGTGAGATCAGTCTGCCTTGCTACAAGGAAGAATTACTTATATGTGAAATCAAAAAAAGACCTGAGTAACTTATTCTTTGACCTGGAGGGGGGGGAGGTAGCCAAGTTAAGAATGGTGCTGGGTTTTTTTTTTTAAGTTGGGTTTTATATAGCTAAAACATTTTTTGGTCAAAGACTTTGCTTAGGTTATTGATTTAGCCTATACTTTTAGGTAGATAGTAGCATTGTAATGGCTGTGTGCTAATTTTCCAATTAGTATGTAGCCATTATAATGAAAATCCCTATCCACAACTATTTTGTTGGTGCTAAGAGCTCTCTCAGCTAACCCCATGATTCAAGCAGTATGTTGTAATGTGTTTGCAGTACCTGATTAGCACAGGACATGCCTTTTATTTTTCAGCATGGGATTAGCATGTGCTGATGGGCATACTACTGTGGGACACCTCAGCGCATCCTGTGGCAACACATCTCAGTTAATAATTAGTATCAATTCTCATCAGTAAAGAAACAACAGGATCAGCATTTTTATCCACAAGTTATTTTTCAATGTCATTACTAGAAGCCAGCTAGAAGAGCAGAGGAATGGCCTAGTGGTTAGAGCACCAGTCTTGCAATCCAGAGGTGGCTGTTTCAAATCCCACTGCTGCTCCTTGTAATCTTGGGCAATTCACGTAACCCTCAATTGCCTCAGGTACAAAATTAGATTGCGAGCCCACCTTGAGCTACTCCTGAAAAAGGTGTGAGCTAAATAAATGCATTAATTGCCTTCTAAATTCCTGTGTTTTTGAATAGTGCTTAATGAATTTATGCACAATAATAGTGCTTTTTGTGGGGTTATGCACGCAAGGTGCATGAAACTATGTACCGGTTAAAGAATTGCCTTTTTAGAGACCCTTTTTAAAAGCAGCACTAAAAAATGGTCTTAGCACACCCAAACACAGGTCTTTCCCATGTGCTATTAAGCCATTTTTAGTGCAGCAGTAAAATGGCCGATTTTCAAATTTTGTCATTAGTCATTTATTATTTTTGTCATTTGTCATTACTGTTGTCATTAGCACATGGCCATTAAAAAAGACCTCCTCGATCCTCGGGCACTGAACCCTCTGGTCTAACTATATAAGATAAGTAATTTAATAACAAAATCGATATAAAAATATAAGAAATTGGCTGGACCAATGAAGAAGTGGACGCCAGCTACATTGCCATAATCTAAAACTCTTTGGCAATGGGCGTCGCTGAGGTCGCCTGAGAAACAATTGGACTACATTTAAGTGAATTTAGATTTTTTTGCATTTGTTTGTATAATAGAATAAATGTGAGCATTTTTTGTTTGAAGAATACTAATTACCGGATCCTATATTAAATACGATACCTGTGTGGATATATAAGGGACCGGTTTAGAGTTTGTATAAATTAGCCACGGTGGAGTTCTTTCATTAAAAAAGATAAGCACATTAGCCCTTACCAACACCTATTTTGGTACATGAGCCCTCACCAGCACCTAACTGATTACCACAGAAACATACTCTTTGACCCCAGGCATGCCCCCTCCGCAGTAAAAATAATTTTTTGCTGCATGGTGTGTGCATGCCAGGGATGTAGCCAGACTTCGGCGGGAGGGGGGTTCAGAGCCTGAGGTGAGGGGGTACATTTTAGCCCCCCCCAGCGCTGCTGACCCCCTTGCCATTGCCGACCGCTGCCGCTGCCACCACCACCACCAGCAACTTTGACCCCCCCCCCCGCCAACGACCCTCTCGACCCCCCTCCCGCTGCCAACCCTCCACCACCACCGCCGTCGCCTGCCTTTGCTGGCGGGTGACCCCAACCCCCGCCAGCCGAGGTCCTCTTCTTCCGGCGCAAGGTTTTGTTCTGTTCTGAGTCTGACTCAGGACGTCAGACTCAGAAACAGAACAAAGCCTTGCACCGGAAGAAGAGGACCTTGGCTGGCAGAGGTTGGGCTCCCCCGCCAGCAAAGGTAGGTGACGGTGACGGTGGGTTGGCGGCGGGAGGGGGTCCAGGGCCAAATCTACGGGGGCCCAGGCCCCCGTGGCCCCATGTAGCTACGCCACTGGTGCATGCTAACCTGGAACTTACTGTAGGATGCCTGAGCTTGCACCACAGTAACCTCTTTAAAGCTGTGGTAAGAGCCTACTAGTGCTTACTGCAGCTGGGTAAAATGACCCCTTAACGTTTAATCATTTTTCTATACCACCTATCATAAAACTCTAAGCTGTGAACATTAAAAACATACATAATTCCATCCACATGATATAGAATTTCACAAAAACACAAATAAAACGTACAAACATTTCAAAAATATAAAACAGCTCATGGCTAATTATAAAATCTATATACCATAAGCATCCTGAGAAAGGAAAATTGTTCAAACTCTTAAAATCTTTTAAACTCTGTGAACACCCTCACATCAGCAGACAGTGAGGTCCAAAGCCTTGGACCTGCAATTGATCAAGTGCAATTTCTAGTATATGTGGCAGATCACAAAGAGGGAATCTCTAACAAGCTCTTATATTGTGAATGAAGGTTTCAACAGGGATAATAGATAACCAGCGGAAACGGGTGCACAAGATGACTGTGGCTCATGTGTTTGTCTAATGTTGAAGCCCTATGTATGCTTTACTGTAATGTTCTTTGAAATATAGGCACAGCATAATATAAATACTTACATTCAACAAATAAATGTATAATGTCAGGAAGAGGTATGGAACAGCATTTTAGAAAGGTCATCCAAGTCAGTGCATCACTGATAATGCTGAATTCATACACAATAAATAGCCATTTTATTAACTGGGGACATAGCAAAACCAGAACTTAAATACAACCATGTTTTAAAATGGTGACAAAAATGTCCTTGTGCCAGGACATGAACGCTCATATCAGTCATTTTAGTACCATGAACATCCTTCATTCCCAGAGCTGATATTGCTGTATTTTTTTCACTAGTTTCATTAACAGGGAGGACGGCAACCATGTAGGAATATAGGGGTGACCCCCCCCCCCCCTCCTGATTCTCTCCAATGAAGCACTGTTCAATCTGAACACCTTTCCATGTCCTGGAGATTCTGGGAAGCAGGTCTAACTACCAACAACCATGTTTGTGGACATGGACATTTCTTCCCCTTCTGAAACAGGGGATGTCTGGGACGTGGACATCAAGGTGTCAACCATTCCCTAGTCCTAGCCAAAATATGCCCCTTTGCCAAACAGATGTTCTGCAGGTTTAGACAGCTGCAACCCAGCATTGCAAAATTTGCATTTGGATGTCCATGCTCTATGGATATTTAAATGCTAGTTTAGCGAACATCATTTCTGAAATATGAGGGGTATCAATCAGAAGGGTAACGTTGATGGTGATGGTGTGCTTTAACACTTAAATCACTGTGTTTTGGGTGTCCATGGCACAATACCTGGGACACAGGACTTAAACATAAAAAGGATCTGTGAAATATTAAACAGAAAGAAGTGAGGTAAGTATTTTTATTGTGATTTCGTTTGATAAACTTTCATGTAGAGGTCCCCAAATTTGGTATTTGAGGGCTGCAACCCAGTCAACTTTTCAGGACTCTTATAATGAATATGCAAAAGATTTATTTGCATAAAATAGAGACAGTGCATACAAGTATATATCATGCATTTTCATGACTGGGTTGTGGCTCTTGAGAACCAAGTTTGAGACTCCTGCTTTAATGTTTCTTTTAAGATTACAGGGTTCTTTTTTGCAAAAGTAGCAAAGTTTGCATCCCAAGTCAGCTTAATTACATAGAGCTCTGGATAGAGGTTTAGAATTTGAAAGCCTAGTTTCCTAGTACAGGTATGAGCACGAATATATTGATGTAACAAAATCAGAGCCCAGTTATAAATAAATAGAACCAACTCTGGAAGCTGTTCAAGTATTTTCTTACACAGAAGTATCATGTAATGTTCCTGCCAGAGAACAGCAAGTGCGTGAGTGAAATAGCCTGCCAAGATCAGTCTACCGTCCAAAGCTAGAGCATGAAAAGACCCAAGAGACACATGTGTTGAGGACCTGTTCCAAGCTCTCTGCTCTGTACATCTTCTGCAGAGTGGAAATAAAATGCCTGTTTAAGATTCAGTATGGTTCAAAAATTGAAAGCCCAAAATGATTAAAGGAAGGCACTAAGACAAACCTGTCAGAAGAGCTACTCAACCATCCATTGCCCCAGATATATAGTATGTAAACTGCTTTGATTATAACCACAAAGAGGTGGTATATCAAGTCCCATTCCCTTTCCCCTTAAGAGTGAGATGCATTGGTAGAGCAGCACCTGGAGGTTTATTAAAGAAATAGTAATGGATATTGCAGGACAAGATCAAGGTGCATCGGTAAACCTATATATTGGGGCCTAATACAGAAATAGAGGGGGATACCATGTAGCAGGAATGAGGTGCACTGGCAAAGCTTTGTGTGGGCCTCAGTAGTGGGTAGTAGGGCTACTGCATATCAGAAATGTTACTGGAACAGAAACAGATGGGCAGGTCAAGAAAAGTACATTTTTAAAGTAACATGAAGATCAGTGCTGGAATAGCAGGGGGTGCTGCTTGTCAGGACTGAGATGCATTGGCAGTGCTATTGTGTGTCTGGAAGAACAGAGGATGCTGCAAGGCAGGACAGAGATATATACATTGGCCAAGCTCTGTGTCAGTATCAATCCTGGACTTATTTAAATGCTGAGATGTTGTGGATGGAGGGGGGTACTGGAATAACTGGAGTGCCACACTCTAGGACTAGGTTGGCTGTGCTGCTAGAGCTGTGTGTCCACTTTACCCAGTGGGATCTGATTTTAGTTCCATGAACTTGAAAGTGTTAGAAATGAGGCCAAATGCAAACCATGAAAGCTGCAGAGTCCTAACCAGCTTCCACTGTGAAAAGTTCTTTTTACCGGAGGTGTGCAGTGGAGGGAGAGCTTTCCACTTAACCGATGGTTTTCTGTGCGTATTCACCTTTCACTCTTCCTCTTTCCCCATACCTCGATACCTATAATTTTGTCTTGCCTATAACAGTGGTTCCCAAAACAGCCAATCAGTTTTTGAGGATATAAGATGCATTTGCATACACTGGGAACCCAACATCACCATATTTACATTATGCATAGTCATTTGCATATCCTGAACACCAAGCTGTCAGTAGGGTCCTCAGCACAGGTTTGGGAAGCCCTGTGTGTCATTGCTGTTCAGCACTATGATGTGGACGGCTCCTATGATCAATGGACAGATGCCTACATGAAAATTAATGGTACTCTTCAAAATTTTCAAGCATGCTTGAAATATTAGACAAAATGAATGGGCACACAAACACCATTTGCAAGAATAAACAAAAAAAGGGGATAAACATTCCAAAAATGAACACAGGTAAAATTTAAGCTTTACTCAACTACATCTGTTTTAGAAATTGGTCCTTTTAACCCACTAAGGGGCTCTTTTACCAAATCGTGCTGGAATCTTGACTCAGCAAGTTTTAAGGTGGGACTTTTTCACGTGCAAAGTCCTGTTTTTTAGAATTTTGTTTTTACAGATCCCATGCTAATTTTCCATTAGCACACAGGGCCTGCAAAAAATTAATGTGAAAGCACTTACCACCTCCCATTTAGAAGGTGCTAAATGTCCCCATGTTAATTTTGCATTATCTGATTAGTGCATGCTACTCAGAATGCTCTAGCTAGATAATACAGGAACACCTACTCTCCATCCATAACACATCCCCTGTAAAAAAAATATTTTTAAAAAATTATGGAACACACTACCAAAAGCCTTGAAAACGACGTACAACCACCCAAACTTCTGGAAATCACTAAAAACTGACCTGTTCAAAAAGGCTTACCCCACTGATCCCCACGATCCAACGTAAATGCCTGATCCCTGCAACACAAGAAAACTAAAGTACGTAATGGATAATACTCAACTCTTCCAATGTACGTTCCCTCAATGTGGCCATGCCACATGAACTTTATCTTACCATAACATCACTTTGTATGTAAGCCACATTGAGCCTACAAATAGGTGGGAAAATGTGGGATACAAATGTAACAAATAAATAAATGCGTATTTAGCACATGGAAAAGGAAAAAATACTTCAAAATGCTTTAATGCATTTTGCAGTAAGCATTTTCTTGTGCACTAAGCACACATTAGGGCTTAATGCCCTTTAGTAACAGGACCCCTAAACTTGTGTGGTTACAGTCACAAGCTGCATCTAGTCACCTGGGTGAAAAGAGGCCAGGGCAAAGGTGTTTGTGGGATAGACTTCAAATTTAGCCAATAAACACAACATTGAGTGCCAACCAGCTACATTTAGCACGGTAACCTGAACCACTCACATGGCAGCCTCCAATCTACATTCTCAAAAATTGAGAGGCCCCAACCCCAGCACATGCCATTTCCAGTTCTACAAAAATATTTTTGTAGTGCTGGTGCTTACCTGGTGGTAATTGGGCAGCGCTGCCCGGTTACTGTCAGGTTAGCATGGGAGGAGCCCTTACCACTACCTCAGTAGGTGGTGGTAAGTTCTCCTGAAATGGCTGCACGTAAGTGGTTCACTTACTGCATGACCATTTCTTTTCCAGAAAAAAAGACAGCCTTTTACCTGAAGCTGTAAAAGAGGGCCTCAGCATGTGTCAAAAACACGTGCTGATGCTAACCCAGGCCCCCTTTTCCCACAGCTTAGTAAAAGGACCCCTGAATGCCTAGAGTTACTTAAATATGCTACTACTTTATCATGCATCAACATGGTGTCAGGTTCTCACGGATAGTCTGGAATCATGGGCCCTTGGGCTGCTGACGAGGAGCGGCAGCAGCAGGCAAAAACCCACCAACTAGGACTGGACAGGATACAGGATTCTCAAACAAGATATAGGAACTAGCGTGACTGGACAATACTTTACCTGCGCTTGACTGCTGTTCCCTAGGGGTTGAGCCCCTAGATGCAGGCAGCCAGCAGGACCTACTGGACAGATTGGATCAAGACAAACTTGACTAGACAGGGTACAGGATATAGGGTCTCAAACAGGCAGGAAACAAACACAAGGTTCACAACCAGAAGGGAAAGGAAGCCAAAAGCAGACAGGGAAGGAGCAAACAGGCCTGGATTCAAGACAGGATTCAGGAGACTCAAACAGGCAAGGAATACAGACTAGGGACACTAAGAACCAAGGCTAAGCAAGACAAGGCAGAAGTGCACTAAGCACAAAGAGCAACCTGGACCTTTGGCATTCCAAAGGCAAAGCAGAAAGTTTCCAGGTGGCTAATAAGCCCATCAGCAGCTGAGGCTCAACTGCAGCAATCCCAAGGCAGCTAAGGGTGAGGCTAGCTGCCAAACTTCCAAGCAAGACTGGAGGGCTAAAATATCTGGACCGGACCGAAAAGAGAGTCTGGAAAGTCTATGGCAGCCACCGGTTCTGGCCACCAGAGGGCGAGAGGAGCACAAACCAAGAAAAAGTCACAAACGTGACACATGGTAATGACAAAATAATTTACTGCAGTTTTTATACAATGGGACTCAGTTACTAATAATGTGTTAATGGTATTAACAGGCTAACACAATACTGTAACTTTAGCTATTAGTTGGATATTTAGCCACTTTTCTAAGCTGTGGTAAGCACTAGCATGTGCTTCCTGCAGTAAAGAATTGCTTAGTTGTGAACGTGCTTACTCTGCACACGCCAGGGGTTCGCAGACCATTCGGGCAACCGGGCAGTGCCCAAGGACACAGAGGCTCTAGGGGGCCCAAAGGCTCTGCCCAGATGCCCGCCACACATGACAGCCCTCCCCGGTCCTACCTTTAAAGGCGCGCCGCTGTTGGTCCAATGGCCTCTCCGGGGGGGGGGGGGGGGGGAGGACATGTTCTTTCCTGCCCATTGTGCTGCCGCTATTCCCCCTGCCCGGCATCGCTGTACTTTCAAAATGGCAGCCAAGACGCCCTGCAGAAGTCTTGCGAGATTGTCGAGACCTACGAGACTACCACGGGAAGTCTCAGCTGCCATTCTGAAAACACAGTGGGGCCAGCAGGCGGGGGAATAGCAGCAGCACAGCGGGCAGGAAAGAACATGCTTCCCCCTCCCCCCCTGCAGAGACCAGTAGACCACCAGGGCCCTTCAGGTAGGATCACATCATCGGGGGCATCAGTTGCGGTGGTAGGGGGGCAGCAGCGTGGCGGTAGGGGGTATGTTGGCCAGTGGCTGGGTGGGCGGCCCAGACAACCCTCAGTGCCAGGGGGCCCAGACACTCTCAGTCTGCCCCTGGCACATGCTTCCCACAAGTTAAAAAATGATCTGATCAAGTTTCTGTGCATGCGTCTGACGTCCTGCACATTGTAGGAAGGAAAGGACGTCACTCACAGAAACAGAAGCCTGCCCTTGCAGATCAGCAACATGGCCACGCCTGAGAAGAGGACTTCGGCTGGTGAGGGTTGGGGACACCCACCAGCAAAGGTACCTGATGGCGGCGGCGGGGAAGGGCTGGCGGCGGGAGGAGGGGATCAAAGGGGTAGGCGGCGGGGGGGGGGGGCCAGGGCCAAATCTAAGGGGGGCCCATGCCCCTGTGGCCCCATGTAGCTACGCCCCTGGCACTGACACTACAAAAATAGAAAATATTTTTCTAGCGCCAGAAAGAGCACACACTGGGAGTATGAACTATCACTGGGCTACCTGGAAGTTCCGTATTGGCTCACGTCAAGCCTGTTTTCATGCACCAACCTTTGAATAAAAGGGCCACTAAATTTCCAGGTTTAACGCTGGTGATGGTCAACAAAATGCTGATCGCAACGAGCAGAATATTGGGCCCTTATATTTTACATTAGTAAACGTCACCACACATTCAGGAGGAAATCTTAGGAAAAGTTTCCGCTACATTGCAAAACTTGTGAACTGCATTGCAAAAAGAGTTGCACCTCTTTTTCATTTCCATATACATCATCAGAAAAACACTATCCTGCTCGTTATTCAGTCGGCAACAGGCAGTACAGTTAGCTGGCCTCACCAGCGCTAACCCCGGATATTCAATGCCTAGCCACATCCAGCGACCAGTGTTGAATTTCCACTTTCAGTTTAGTCCACAGCAACTTAAGTGGTCAAGTCAATGTTCATCGCTAACCTGGTAAGTGCTTAGCAGTTAAAGATAGGTAGGGCCACCAAGAGACTGAGCCTTGTCTGGGACAGGGCTGCCACCACCAGGCCCAGCTCCCCCCACCCCAGGATCGTTGTCGTTGCCACCCCCCCAAGGATTGTCACTGCCACAGAAGAATGTTCCTCCAGTGCTGCTCTTCTTCTCTCTGCCGTGTGGCCTGTCCCTGCGGCTGCTTTTTCTCTCAGGTCACGCATGCTCGGCTTCAAAACCGAGCATATGCAGCCTGAGGGGGAAATCAGCCACTTGGAAGGCAATGCGGCAGACTGTGAAGAAGAGCAGCGCTGGATGAAGATCTCTTCTGCTGGCAGGGCCCCCCGCCAGCCTGCTGTATCTGCTCCTCCGGGTCCTCCCTAGCCTCCAAGTGGGACCCGGCACCGGAGTTTTCTCTTTCCTGTTCCTGTTGGAACGTGATCACCCGAGTCCTGTTAGGAGCAGGAGAGACAGACCCCGGCGCCGGATCCCCCTTGGAGGCCTGAGCCCTGGGAATTTTGCCCCCCTGCCCCCCCTTCTCGGTGGCCCTGAAGATAGGCCTGCTATTTATGCGGCCTACCTTAACCGGTAAACTTAGCTGGTTAGCACTGAATATTCACACTTAACCGGCTATATTGTCCGACACAGCCAGTTAGCAGCTAGCCACTAATATTCAGTGGAGATAACCGGCTATATCACAATGAATATTAGCAGTTAGCCCGCTAAATGCTACTTAACATCCAGAAGCCGTTCGTGCCTGGTTAAATAGCGCTGAGTATCGGTTCCTATGTTTTCAGTCTGCTGGTCATTTGTTTCATGAAGTCTCCTCTTTTTTTTTTTTTTTGAAAGATTAAACAACCTTCCACCACACTAATTTTATTATGTTGTAAATGTCTATCACATGCTCTCTCAGTTGCCTTTTCACCAAGCTGAAAAGCACTAACCTGTTTAGTGACTCTCCAGAAAGGAGGTATTTCCCTTTATCATTTATGTCATCAGATAATCCCTAGTATTCTACTCAAATTTGCATTTTTAGCAGCTGCAACACAATGGGCAGAAAATTTCAACATATTGTCCACTTAATGCCAGATTTCTGTGCTGTGTACACTGACTTAGAACTGAGTGATGGCTTCTGACACTGTGTACACTGCATGAACAGTGAACCATGGCTTCTCCTGCTGTGTACACTGAATTAACATTGAATAATGACTTGTACTACCATTAGACTAATAGTCTCCTGAGTTTGGAGAGTCAGTTCATTGGTTTGGTCACACAAAACAATTCTTTGTCTCTGCAACAAGAAAAGAAAAATCATTCAGTCCAATGTATTTCACTAGAGCTGCCTGATGCAAACTTCATTCCCTCACCTGTCCCTAAATGTTCCTGAAAATAGCATTTACAAACTGGTCTTTGTAACACTGAATGCTTATTTGTGGTGGGACTGAACTGGCACATGCTGACATTCAATTAAGAGGCTATGAAATGCGTCTCTCCATAATGAAGACACCGGCTCAGATGCTGCAAACTCAGCTTTCAAGGTTTTCTTTCTATTTCTGTCCTGTTCATTTCTTCTTCAAAATGAACCCAACAACACAGTCCGAAGGCTGGCAAATCCAGAAAATTCTTTCTTTGAAGTGATCGCTTCTGCTACTTTTTATTCTGACTACTCAGCCATGGCTTTCACCACTGAGTACACTGAATAAAGAAATTGGAAGCACCAGCTGTCTATGTATCTGCCTGTGGTCTCAGGAGAGGTAGAAAGCCTGCACAGGCACTGATAGTGTATATATCTCACTGTGGTCTCAAGAGGTGGCAGAAATCCTGCAGGGACACTGAATGTGAATGTTTCTCTCTGTGGCCCAGTGGCATAGCCACAGGTGGGCCTGGGAGGGCCGGGGCCCACCCATTTAGGGCTCAGACCCACCCAACAGTAGCACACGTGTAGTGGTAGCTGGTGGGGATCCCAAGCTTGGCCAGCTGAAGACTTCTCCCTGATGGTAACAAAAGTGTTACTCTCCACGATACCGGCACCTAAGCATGCTCAGTTTTCAGCGTATGCCTGCTACAGACTGCCAGGGTGGAAAGAAGCGTTTTCCCGTCAGTTGAGATATTATTTTAGTGGTGGTTGGGGGGGGGGGGGGGGGGAGAGGGAGAACACTTGGTGCCCACTTCTTGCCTAGGCCCACCCAAAATCTATTGTCTGGCTACGCCCCTGCTGTGGCCTCAGGAGACGGCAGAATGCCTGCCTGGGTGCAAAAACTGAGCATTTGTGGGGAGAAACACTGCCATTGACTGTCAAACTTGGCTGCAGGGAGTTCTGGGCGCCTTTGGAGAACACCTTTAGCTGCTTATCAATGGCTTGTGTTCCCTTTAGTAGCAAGAGAACATTTGTAAACACAAAGTTATTTACAATTTTTAACCTGAGACAAATCTAAAAAGAGACATTTAGGAACTTTGAGTAGTCAATGCTGAAAATCTGCCATTGTTTAACATTTGGGAAGTGCCGCCCACTTAGCCCCCCCCCCCCCCCCTCACTGTTATGTACAGAGAATAAAGAAGTTTAGAGTAAGCAGCAACCTTGCTGGTATATGCAACATATAAGAGGCCCAGGCACCGGCAGTGTTTTTAAAAATGGAGTTGTAGTCATTAACAAATCTGCACACCTTTGGGCTGGACTAGTGACTCAGTGGCAGTGCTGTGGTCTCAGGAGGTGGAAGACAGATTGTAGGGCTACAGCCTATGTATGTATCTCTCTGATGTGCAGAAGTTCCTCAATTCAATTACCGTTCCCCAGATGTAGGTTTGGCAGCTCCTGGGGGAAAAGGGGTACAGCCATCGCTCAAGGGTGACACCTAGTGTTTGGGTTGCTTTATTCCTGATCCAGTAATGCTGCCACAGTGACTAGACTAGGTCCACTGGGCAGGGCAGGAGTAAAATGGAGGGGGGGGGGGGAGAATATTCCTGGGTATTTGTGAATGGAGGCTCAGAACAGCAGATCTCAACACTTGTTCTGACTGAGCAAGAAGAAACTGTATAGTCAATTAAAACGAACACCACACCTTTTATTCTGATGTAGCCTTGGAGGAGCCTTGGTTGGCAGGAATCCCCAAGCCCTGCCAGCTGAAAAGTTGTACATGCATGAAAACTGGGCATGTGCAGCAGGTGGCCAGTGGGGCGGTGGGCCATGGAAAGTGCCGCTGACTGCCAGGCTGCCAGTGGAGGACCTTTTCAGCTGGTGGGGCTTGGGATCCTCACCAGCTCAGTTATTTGGGGGTTGTAGATGGAGAACGGAGAGCAGGAGTGGACAGCAGGACAGGGCTAAATGTTGTGCCCCTCTTTCAGTGCAGACCCCCCCCCCCCCCCAAAAAAAAAAAAACTGAAGGTCTGGCTCCACAACTGCAATGAACATAAAAACAGGAGAGATATCATAAAATGTTAGTGCAATAAGAAACAACACTTTAGAATGAAACCCAAGCAGGACACAAGATAGCACAAAAATGAGGCAAGCTGATAATTTTTAGAATCCAAGTTGCCCTGCTATGTCAAAGGTCGATGTCATTAAAGTCCATGGCGAACAGTGATATAGGCAGAGAGTAATGATCCCAGTGGTCCCACCTCATTCCCTCTTGAAGTCACCCTTAAATGCAGCCCCTGATTTCTTGCAGAAGATGTATGAAGACTCTAGTGTTTAGAAATTCTGCAAGAGGATTTTCAAAAATCAACAGCAATTATGTAGTGTATTTCCCTAAACCTGCATACATTTGCATAGTACATTCTGCTATGTTTTAGCCCCTTTTTTTGTATAGGGGTGGATTATAGTCATAGGTGCTGGGAAGGAAGGAGGGGGATAGAGGGTAGGGGAAGGGAAGGGAAGGAATCTCAGAGATAAAGGGGATAAAGGGGATCTCAGGAGGGCATCAGAGGAGGGATTTAAACGGGAGGAGAGAGGGCTAGAAGATGAAAAGGGAGATGGGAGCAGAGAGGAAGGCAAGGAAAAGGGGAGTCAGGGAGCCAAGAAAGGAAAGAGAAGGAAAGAAGAGGAATTATGGAGGAGAAAGATGGGATCCTGGATCAGGGAGGAAGATATGGGAGCAGGAAGGAGGAACAATTCCTTACACTCCATAGCCCCTCCAATCCTTTCACTCCCCAGAACTCCTTCACTTCTGATTCCTTTGCTCCCCCCCCCCCCCCCCCAAGAGCTGGAGAGGCTAAAGGACAGAATACTAAAGTAGGAAGAGGTGAACCAAACCGGAAGAGGAGGAGGAGGAAGAGGATTCAAGATAGGGTCTGGCAGAAGCAGGAGAGAATGCTGATGAGGGGAGGAGACTCAGAACAAGAAATAAGGGGTATAATGAAGATGATTCTGCCAAAGGGAGACCAGAGGATTCAGAAGGAAGGGACCTGAGATTGTTTTGTGAGGAGGCTAGCAGGGCAATTACCTGGGGGTTCCAGAGCCACAGGGGGCTTCACTGGCAAAGCTGAATGATGCCTGGCATTAGCTATGCACCCTTCTTAACTTTTGCACTAAGCCACTGCATGCCCAAGACTGGCCCTGATTGTCATCCTCACCTCCCAGACCAGTAATGCATTTGATATACCTGAAGACACTCTCCACCTCCTTCAGTTCCCTTATGATGTTGCCACCTTCACAGAGTGGCATGAGTAATAGGAATGCAGCTTATTAATAGGGCTGTGTGAATTGTTGTGAATTACATTTGCAACTCCCCATCCCCGCCACCACCTGAGGGTCTGTGAGGAAGGTTTTTAATTCATTCTAAATCAGTAATCGAGAGCTGCAATCAGGCCAGGTTTTCAGGCTATTTCTAGTTAATATGCGTAAGAAAGATTTCTATGCCCACTATATCCATTGTATGTAGATCTCCCTCATGCATACAATTCATTAGGGATAGCCTGAAAACCTGCTCTGCTTGCAGCCCTCGAGGACTGAACTTGGACAAGCCTGCTCTAAATAATTCCAGACAAAAACAATTGTGCCTTAGCACCCAACCTTGCATGATGCGCTGTGTAAAATGCAAATAACTCCAGGACCAGGTTTGGAAACCACTGCCTTAGCCTCTGACTCAATTTCTTGATACTTATGGATCTTCTGTCTCTCCGTGTGTAGTACAGAACAGTCATGTGGCCCTGACACTTCTATTAGCAATGCTGTTGTGTTTTTCTCCTTTACCACTATGTCTGGTTTCCTTGCACCGTGCATTATATCAGCTGGATTTGGAATGTCCAAGATAATCACAACCTCTTCATTCTCTATCATTCTCTTAGGGTCCTGATCCCAATCTCTTTCTGGTAGAGTGATCTTAGTGCTTATATAGTGTTTGCATGATGTGTTATTCTGCAGCGTCCCCTTGTGGCCCTTGTGCTTACTGCACTACACTGTTAATGTGGTCACTGACTTCTGCTGCTCCTCTTAGGATTTCAGTTTCATTTGACTTCAATTTTACTGTTAGTCTTTTCAGAACATTTTAACATCAGTTCACATTTTAGTAAGATGTCTGCCACAACACAGTCACACAGCTGTTCCTTCAAATATTTTCATTTGGAGCACAACTACATATATATATGGGTCAAAAAGACTCCACGAAGTCCTAGCAGTTACATTAAAGAGCAGACCCTGCCCAAAAGTCTACCATATGCCCAGGGATACAGGGCACACTTACTAACAGCCAACAAGGAGAGTGCAAATGAGCTGCCACATTACTCAGTTACAGGAGAAAGATTTTTGGGTCAGTCCTGGATTCCTAACAGCCCATCATGATGCATTATGGAACCCGCAGCACTGATTTCAGTTGATTGAATCAGGAACTACAAATACCATACTGCTTGAGGATGTAAGTTCAAAACCAGGACTGACCTAATAGTGTCCCTTCTGGAACTGGATAACTTGGCAGTTCTCCTTAATGATGCCATAAGTCAGGGATCCTCAAATCCAGTCCTTGAGTCCACAACCCAGCCTGGTTTTCAGGATTTCCACAATAAATATGTACGAGAACTCTTTGCATGCAATGAAAGCTGTGAATGCAAATAGATCTCACACATATTCATTGTGGAAATCCTGAAAACCAGACTGGGTTGTGAATCTCGAGGACTGGATTGGGGACCCTTACTTTAAGTCTTAGTTGATATATTTCCTCTTTAAGGGAAATATTCCCTTGTTCTCTGTCAGCACCTTCTCTATGACCTCTCCTAAAATTCTCCTTCCTCTGTTGCAGTCCAGTGGGGGACCCATATGACCCCTCCTTCTCTTTCTCATCAAACCTCTCTAAAAATAGTGTGTGAACAGCTGTGCACTCTTCTCAACGGTACAACAAAGCAGTGGGTAAAAAACCAGGAGTTCCAGAGTGAAGATGACCCAAACTTTATTAATCAGTATATTGACTCGAAACAACGTTGTGATAATACATATATAATCAGATTATATATGTATTATCAGTTGTTTTTAGTGTTATATTCTTTTATATTTTGTTTATATATTGTTTTTATTTGTAGACTCCTGATGTAGGCCCTTTGGCCAAAACACAACGTTGTGTCGAGTCAATATACTGATTAATAAAGTTTGGTTCATCTTCACTCTGGAACTCCTGGTTTTTTACCCACTGCTTTGTTGTATTGTGACTATCCGTGGGATTTCGTTGAGTTCTCCACGTTTGTGGATTCTCTACTCTTCTCAACGGTGCCTTAAGCCAGTGTTTCCCAAGTCCAGTCCTGGAGTAGGAGTACCCCCCTTGCCAGTCAGGTTTTCAGGATATCCACAATGAATACGAATGAAAGAGATCTGCATGCAATTGAGGCAGTATATGCAAATCAATCTCGTGCATATTCATTGTGAATACCCTCAAAACTTGACTGGCAAGGGGGCACTCCAGGACCAACTTGGGAAACACCGTCCTAAGCTCACTCTGTCTAAGAAGTATTAATGCTGGTCCATACTCAGATAGAAAACGTTCCAGAAGTTTCTATCACAGCAGGAAGTATGGTTGACAGCCCATCAGAGGTTACTGCTCCTTCTGAGCCAGAAGAGTGACCAACAGACTCCAGTTTTACTGGATATTGTCTCTAAATGGACTTGTAGTTTTGAATCTTTTCCCCCATTCTTCCCATCTAAAACAAAAAAAAACAGCATTATGTTTCCATGCATGTAGTGGGATAAAACCAAGACTGGATTGGCTGGTGAAGCAAAAAATGGAATTAGCCAGAACCGAAACTATTACCTATTCTAAACGCAGTATCATAAATAAATGCAAAGGAAAGGGGTGGGTGATGCAGGTGTCTACCCAGGATACAATGCACTAACACACCTGAGCAGAGTTTTGGTTCACATTTAATCCATTGAATACTCTTATTAACCCTTTGGGCTATAGGTTTAGCCTTACTCCTAAAGATGCCAACAATCCAGAGGTTACATCACACTTACTGTTTGTAGATGACCTGAAGCTCTACAGTTTCAGTGACCAGCAATTAGTGGAGCAACTTTGAGTGGTGAAAAGCTTCTTAGATGGCATCAAGATAACTTTAGGGTTGGACAAATGTACTAAGGTGACTTTCCTTAGGGGAAATTTGAGCAAAACTGAAAACATCCCTCTGACTGATAACTGTGAGATAAAGGAACTTGAACAGGAAGGCGTATAGAAATATTTAAGATTGAAGGAAGGAACAACTATCAGGAAGAAATAACTGTGAAAGAAATCAGTAAAGAATATTATAGGAGACCAACATTGACATTGAAGAGTGATTAACATCACAGAATAATCAGCTGGCAATTCCTGTTCTCATACAGCTTTGGTATTCTAGACCTTGAAAAACTGGACGTGAGAATGAGAAAACTCCTCCATGCCCATGAGGTTATCCATAAGAATCAGTGTATGCCAAGACTGTATATTCCTAGAACTGAAGGAGGCATGGGCCTCATAAAATAGATTATACATATAGAGCTACCATCATAGGCTTTCAAGCCTATCTAACAGCATCAACAGATTCAAATGCACAAAAAGTGTGAAGTATAAGAGCAAGCGCCCAGAATCTAGTTCTATCATTAAGCTTGATCAGGCATTCAGACGAGTAGAAGAAACGAGTGAGACTCCACCTATGCAGAAAATGGCAAATGCACAAATACAGTGGCAAATGTAAAGAGCTACTCCAAGAACCATACAACTTTGCCTTACTCCTCACTACCAATTATAATGTTCTAGTACGTATTAGTGTTGTCATTGCAAGTAATATATCATGCCATACTTTGTATTGTTGTTCAAATATTTTTACTGCTCTAATTGCCTCCTGCTCATGTTTGATCTATTCTTACTGTACACCACCTTGAGTGAATTCCTTCAAAAAGGCGGTAAATAAATCCTAATAAATAAAACATAAGAGTAGCCATAGTGGGTCAGACCAATGGTCCATCTAGCCCAGTATCCGGTTTTCCAAACAGTGGCCAAGCCAGGTCACAAGTACCTGGCAGAACCCCAAATCATGGCAACACTCCATACTACAAATCCCAGGGCAAGCAGTTGCTTCCCATGTCTGTCTCTATAGCAGACTATGGACTGTTCCTTCAGGAATTTGTCCAAACCTTTTTAAAACCCAAATACACTAACCGCTGTTACCACCTCCTCTGGCAAAGAGTTCCAGAGCTTAACTACTTGTTGAGTGAAAAAATATTTTCTCCTATTTCTTTTAAAAGTATTTCCATGTAACTACTAGTAGTTGTACTTTTGGAACAAGTTAAAAATTGATTTACTTCTACTCATTCTACACCACTCAGGATTTTGTAGATCTCAATCATATCTCTCCTCATCTGCCTCCTTTACAAGCTGAAGAGCCCTAATCTCTTTAGCCTTTCCGAATACGGGAGGAGTTCCATCCCCTTTATCATTTTAGTCACTCTTCTTTGAATCTTTTCTAATTCCACTATATCTTTTTTGAGATATGGTGACCAGAACTGAACGCAATACTCAAGGTGCGGACACACCATGGAGCGATACAAAGGCATTATAGTATTTCCAGTCTTATTCACCATGCCTTTCCTAATAATTCCTAGCATCCTGTTTGCTTTTTTGGCCGCCACTGCCTGTGATTCAGATTATTCTTTCCAATGTGCATCACCTTGCATTTGTCCATATTAAATTTCATCTGCTATTTGGACGCTCAGTCTTCCAATTACCTTAAGGTCTTCCTGCAATATTTCACAGTCCGCATGTATTTTAACAACCTTGAATAGGTTTGTATCATCTGCAAATTTGATCACCTCACTCCTCAATCCGATTTCCATATCATTTATAAATATGTTAAATAGTTCCAGTCCCAGTACAGAACCCTGCAGCACTCCACTGTTCACTCTCCTCCATTGAGAGAAATGACCATTTAACCCTATCCTCTGTTTTCTGTCCAATAACAAATTCCTAATCCACACCAGAACTTTGCCTCCTATCCCATGACTCTTTAATTTTCTCAGGAGTCTCTCATGAGGATCTCTATCAAAAGCTTTCTGAAAATCAAGATATACTACATCAACCAGCTCACCTTTATCCACATGTTTATTCACGTCTTCAAAGAAATGAAGCAATTTGGTGAGGCAATAAAAGTGGGAATTTTAGTCCCATTGACTGCATTACAACTGGAACTGGTGAACGTTCAGCTTTTCAGGTTGCTGTATTATTATTTCTTTCTGAAGATTACAAAGACAGGCTCCAGTGTCATGGCACCCACACAATTAATCCATGTACAATTAGTAATTTGAATATAGTATCAAAAGAAAGTAAATAAGGTATTTTACAGCTATGGCATTGCAGGTAAGGTTATTGCATGTCACAGTGTCAGATTACCCTTTTTTTTTTTACATTCTTCCTCTCCTGTTACACCCAGGGTGCACAGTATTATGAAATAATTAGGAAAATTAACAGAAGAAAAGAAACTGCTAACAGAGGTGTGCAAAAGGTGCAGGTTTCAAGCATTCTTATCCACAATTGCTCACAAGCAGTTCAAGGTGCTGGTCCTTTGTACGCACAATCCAGGAATAGATTTACTATTAAAAATAAGCTTGCTGCCCATAATTTGGCTCTATGATAAGAACATTTTGAAGTCTTCAAAATATCAAACCTTCTGTACACCATTAATATGTGACACACTACCGGAGACTAAGCAATTTGAACAATTTCATTTTCAAGGTCCTGGGTCAGTCCTCCAAGGATTTTATGTACTTTTCATATGCATCTTCGCTCATCAGGTCAACAAGCTCAGCAGGGAATTGAGGTGTGCCAGGGGATGGAGCCAGGAAGTTGAGTGGACAGGGCTGGAGGCATGCCCCAAAATCTCCCTCTCAAAAACTGGCCCCCCCGAACTTGGCAGCTCTGGGTCCAGCACCTCTGTCCCTTCCCTCCAGCAGCCCCCCCCACAAGTTCAGCGCCCAGTGGCGTTCCTAGAGGGGGGGCCGTGGGTGCGGTCCGCCCTGGGTGCACACCGCTGGAGGGGTGCCACGCACCTGTCGGCGCCACTCGTTCTGTGCTCCCTCTGCCCCGGAACAGGTTACTTCCTGTTCCGGGGCAGAGGGAGCATGGAACGAGCGAAGCCGACAGGCGCACGGCACCCCCCCCCCCCCCAGCAGGTAAAAATGCACCCAGGGGGGTGTTGTTTCGCCAGGGGGAGGTGTCGTTTCTCCGGGGGGGGGCGCTGCACCCGGGGGGGCGCATCGGCGATCTGCCCCGGGTGTCAGCCACCCTAGGAACGCCACTGCCAGCGCCTCTCTCTCTGTCCCTCCAGTCCCCCTATAAGTCCAGTTCCCCTCTCCAGCAACCACCCAAGGGCCTAGAACTCCGTCCCTTCCCTCCAGCAGCCACCCAAAGGTCCAGCACCTCTGTCCCTTCCCTCCAGCAGCCTCTCTATCATGGGTCCAGTGCCTCTCTCCCTGCCCCAGCCCCCCCTAGAGACCCAGCACCTCTCTCCCTTCCCTCCAGCCCCCCCCCCCCCCCCCGGGTCAGGACTGCAGGACAAAATTAAAGGTGCCTTTAAAGGACTCCTAATGTGGAACCTTGCTTCAGGTAGCTTTAGTTTCATTTCCTGTTTCCTACATGCATCACTTTGCACTTTCTCATAAGAACCTCTTGCAATTTAACAACTTGGAATAATTTTGTGTCATCAGCAAACTTAATTATCTCACTATTTATAACCATCTCTACATCATTTATAAATATGTTAAAATATGTTAAAAACCAGCAATTCCAGGATACTACTACTACTACTTATCACTTCTATAGTGCTACAAGGCATACGCAGCACTGTACACCATACATGAAAAGACAGTCCCTGCTCAAGGAGCTCACAATCTAAATAGGACAGGCAAACAGATAGAACAACTAAGAGGTAAGGGGAATTAAAGACGTGGGGATAAAAGGGTACAGGGCAAGTGAGTAGTGGTTAGCATAGACCCCTGTGGAACCCCAAAGCATAGCAGCTCAAACTGGATTTCTCCTGCGCTATGGCAAAAGTTCTGGCCACCATGTGTGGGTGTTATGTAGCTAGAACCCATGTTACACTGGTTGCAACAGTGGATGAAGTCTCCAGAGGTGACCAGGCTGGAATTCTGAGGCGGCTTCCTTGGCAGATGTCTTCTATGATCTGGTGCAACTAACCTCATGTTTGGTGGCCCAAAGTTGGCTTTGGCTGCACCATTGGGTACAGGATACAGCCTCTCTGCAGTACCTTAGTCAACTTGTCTTCAAGCGTCAGGTGAAGTGTCGGGAATTCTGACTGCTGATCTTCGGATCAGCACAAGGGCTCACTCCATTCCTGAACATTGTGACACTTATTGGCTAACACAAGACAACAAATTCTCGAAGACCCAAGCATAGTTCTTCCATACGGAGGCACAAGGCTGAAAGTCATTAGTGTAACAACTGTATTTCACCGTCAACGTGTGTATAATTTTTCCTCAAAATCCCAAATACATATTCATCAAAGTAGGAGAAATAATTAACCATTGGGAACACTATATTCAGAAGTTGGGGTTGAGACCTAGAGTGCCTTCTTTCATAATTTATAAGTGCCTTAGCGGGGTTTGAGGTGCCTATAATTTAAAGGTGCCTTCAACGCTAACGCGCTTATACATCCCTATAGGTGCGTCAACATTTAAGACGCCTTTAATTTGTAGGCAAGTCAAACCCATTAACATGCATATAGGGATATATACACACATTAACATTTAAGGCATCTTTAATCTATAGGCACGTCCAAACCTGCTAACGCACCTATACATCCCGATAGGTGCGTTAGCTTATGACACTTTAGGTAATCCTTATCATTATAAGGACGCAACTGCCTAAGAAGATTAATATATGGAAAGCATTCCATGCTACCAATCCCGGGACAAGCAATGGCTTCCCTCATGTCCGTCTCAATCACAGACTATGCACTTTTCCTCCAGAAACGTGACCAAACCTTTTTTAAACCCAGATATGATAATGGCTGTTTCTGCATCCTCTGGCAGCAAGCTCCAAAGCTTAGCTATTCTTTGAGTGAAAAAAATATTTGCTCCTATTTGTTTTATAAGTATTTCCATGTAATTTTATTGAGTGCTCCCTGGTCTTTGTACTTTTTGAAAGAGTGAAAAATCGACTCACTTTTACCCGTTCTACAACACTCAGGATTTTGAAGACCTCAATCATATCTCCCCTCAGCTATCTCTTTTCCAAGCTGAAGAGCCCTAACCTCTTTAGTTTTTCCTCATATGGGAGGAGTTCCATACCCCCGTTATCATTTTTGTCACTCTTCTTTGAACCTTTTCTAATTCCGCTATATATTTTTTGAAATATGGCGACCAGAATTGAACGTGGTACTCAAGATGAGGTTTCTATTCTCCACCAATTACCTATAAGGCAATATGATAAGCATAAGAATATGTAAGAAAAGGGGAATTAAATATTATATTTGTTAAATTACATCAACCTACACTGCAAGGTTTAAAGACATGTGCTCAGAACATAAAGACCATATATTTAACTTTAAAAAAGGTTTATTTACAATACAGGTAATGTAATAATGTTACAAGAGAGAGAGGCAGTTTTTAAGAATCTTATCACAAGTGGAAATGTGCTTTTCAAGATATCAAGTCTGAATTATAAATTATGCTGGATATGGTAACTCACTTTGATAGAGTCTGCTGGTAGCTGGTTGGAGTGATGAAGATCCTTGCAGAAATAGAAGTCTTTCTTGCAGAGTTATTGGAGCCTGAAGCTTGGAGAAAGTCTTGTCAGTGTGTTTGAAATCCAGCAGAGAGGCAGGAGGCAGATCCCCAGGAAGAGAGAGACCGGTCAGGAATCGATGAGCCAAGTGTCCAGAGGAAGAGAAGCCAGCAGAGATTATTCAAGCCCCTTTTTGTAGTCACTGGTCCCATCCACCTCTAGCAACTGGTTTCAGTCTGAGTCTTTGTCTGAGAATAGGTGGCATCTCACTGTTTTTTGTTAGGTGTAGTAGATGTGTTGATGGGCTTAGGTAACCACCCAGCTACTTTTTGTTGTCAGTAGTTTTCCAGAGGGAAGAGGGGGGAGATGAAAGCCAGACCAGTTTATCTGATTCTGTCCCAATAAGTCTTATTTATATACTAGTAAAAAAAGGCCCATTTCTGACACAAATGAATTGGGCGCTAGCAAGGTTTTCCTCGGAGAGAGTGTATGTTTGAGAGAGTGTATGTGAGAGTGACTGTGTGTGAGAGAGAGAGTGAATGTGCGAGTGTGTGTGTGTGAGAGAGAGAGAGAGAGAGTGAGTCTGGGTGCGAGTGTGTCTGTGAGAGACAGAGTGTGTGTGTGAGAATGAGAGTGTGTGCAAGTGCATATGTGAGACACAGTGTGAGAGAGAGTGTGTTTCACACAGATACAGTGTATGCGAGAGAGAGAGTGTGTGTGAGAGACAGACTCTCTGTGAGACTGAGTGTCTGAGACCAAGAGAGTGTGTGACACATAGAGAGTGAATGTGATACAGTGTGAGATATAGAGTGTGTGAGAGACAGTGTGTGAGAGTGAGAGAGAGAAAGACATTGACTGTGTGTGAGAGAGAGAGAGAGTGTGTGTGTGACAAAGATACCTCCCCCACTCTCTGGTGTCAGGCCCCCCCTCCCTCTCTCTGGTATCAGGCCCCCCCCCCCTTTCTCTCTGGTGTCTGAGCGTTACTGTGCAGGACGCTGAGCTCTGGCTGTGCTTGAAGGAACTGACCAATCCTATTTAATAGAATGCACCTCCAACATTCTGAAGCCGAGAAACCTGTTGTGGTTGGTCACTTCTGCTTGTGACGAACCCGGAAGTACGTGATGTCAATTCAGGAGATGGATACAGAGAGCAGGAATGCCTCAGCCATGCAGTCAGCTTCAGAATGTTGGAGGTGCGTTTTATTATATAGGATATATATATATATATATATATATATATATATATATATATATATATATATATTTGTATTTGATCCAGCAAAATCAATAACTCTGACAATTAAACTCATATCATGCTACAAGGTCACACCATGGAGCAATACAGAAGCATTATAATATTCTTGGTCTGATTTGGATCTCCTTCCTAATAATTCCTAGCATCTTGCTTGCTTTTTTGGCTGAAGGTTTCAGCATATTGTCTACAAAGACACCTAGATCTTTTTCTTGAGTGCTGACTCCTTAGGTCAGTGATGGGCAACCTTTTGAGCTTGGTGTGTCAAAATTCGCCAAAAAACCGAGCATAACTCAGGTGGTGTGTCACTTCGAGAAAAAAAAAACATAATTTCACGATATTTATAGTTTAAATAACAAAAATGTATAATTGTAATATATAACTGTATTTAATAAACCAAAAACTAATTATTTAACTTACCTGCTTAGTGACTTCTTTGTTCATCTGTCAGTCGGTTTCTTTTGTTGGTCTTGATATTATTTAACTTGTGTGGGGTGCCGTGAACTAAGATAAGTGAGGGGGAGGGGGAATTCTTTAACTAATCTGCCTATTAGTGACTTTTTTGTTGCTGAATTTCATTGGCTAAATCTTCAATTGATATTTCTACTGAGTGGTAACTCAGATATTCTCTTAATAATTGCATCTTTATTCTGCATATGGTGAAATAGAACTGGTGCACATCTTAGGAGAGTTTCTTTAATAAATTCTCCCTCACTGAGTGCTTTTCCATGCTGAGCTATGGAGTGAGCAATGCTCAAACTTGCAGATGTTAAATTTGTAGAACCTTTTACAAATTTAAGGATGGAATTAGATTGGCTCTTATAAAAGTGTAGCTGCCTGGAAATGTATTCCTTCCTTTCATCCTCACTTTTTTTCAAGAGCTGGGAATGATTAGTTTCAAAATGTCTATTTATATTCCACGTTCTGCTTACTACCGTTTCAGTACATAGAACACAAAATGATCTGCCATTTTTTTCTATAATGCCATACATCTCGGTCCATGTCTCTTGAAAGGGTCGGCTACTGCTACTACCACTTCCTTTACTTAACCTTGGTTTTTTATTTTTTTGGGTTCTCCATCAGGGGGGCAGTGACAGAAGATAGAATTATAGATAGCCTGTTAGCCCTGCAGGCAATTAGGGGTTAACTAGCCTAACTGACCACCTTATGTAAATTAAGATGGCTGCCGCTATTTCTAATGGCGGGAAACGGCACCCATAGCACATGCCCTCGCCTCTCCCAGCCTCCCCCTCACCTATCTCAGTAATGATGGTCAATTAGAAATCCACGACACCCCAGAACAGTAGATTGGATGATGGTTGCTGTGGTTATGAGGTTGCTGGTAATGGCGATCACAGAGATGCGTCCCCCATGGCATTCCGCTGCTCTCTGCTCCGCCGGCCGGAAGTGAGGTCAAAGATCCCCTAACGGCCGTGCAGGAGGCGGGGCAGAGGGAGCAGCAGGGAGGGAACGAGCGGAGGACTCGGAGGGAGCCAATAGAAGCGCACATGGCACCCCCCCAGCGAGTAAACATGCACCGGGGGGGGGGTGATTTCACCGGGGGGGGGGGGAGGTCGCGCGATCCACCCCGGGTGTCAGCAAGGAACGCCGCTGCTTCTCTGTATGAGGCCACATGCGGCCGCGTGTCACCGAAAATGCTACGCGTGTCAGTACTGACACGCATGTCATAGGTTCGCCATCAGGGCCTTAGGTGGACCCTAGCATCAGGTAACAATGATTCAGAGTTTTCTCCCCAATCTGCATCACTTTGTATTCATCCACATTAAATTTCATCTGCCATTTGGCTGCCCAATCTTACAGTTTCCTAAGGTCTTCCTGTAATTTTGCACAATCCGCATGCGTTTTGACAACTTTGAATAGTTTTGTGTCATCTGCAAAGTTAATTACCTCACTCATTATTCCGATAGCCAGATCATTTATAAATATGTTAAATAGCACTGGTTCCAGTCCAGATCCCTGTGGCACTCCACTATTTACCCTCCTCCATTGAGAAAAATGGCCATTTAACCATCCCTTCTGTTTTCTGTCCAATAACCAATTCCTAATCCACAGAAGGATATTGCCTCCTATCCCTTGGGTTTTATTTTCCTCAGAAATCTCTCATGAGGGACTTTGTAAAACTCTTTCTGAACATCTAGATACACTATATCAACTGGCTCACTTTATCCACATTTTGATTCATGCATTCAAAGAAATGAAACAAATTGGTGAGGCAAGACTTCTCTGAATCTCTGTCCCATTAAACCATGTTTATCTACATGTTCCGTATTTTTATTCTTTATAATAGTTTCCACTATTTTGCTTGGCAATGAAGTCAGGTTTATCAGTCTGTATTTTCCCTTAATCACCCCTGGAATACTTTTTAAAAATCGGCATTACATTGACCACTCTCCAATCTTCAGGTACTATGGATGACTTTACAGATCACTAACAGCAGCAGATCAGCAAATTCATATTGGAGTTCTTTCACTTTCCTGAGGTGTATACCATCCAGTCCAGGTGATTGATCAGGCTTTAACTTGTCAATTTGGCTCAGTACATCTTCCAGGTTCACCGAGATTTCTTTCAGTTCTTCTACATCGTCACCCTTGAAAACCATTTCTGGTACAGGTAGATAGATCTCTTACATCTTCTTATGTAAAGACCGAAGCAAAGAATTCATTCAATCTCTCAACTATGGCCTTGTCCTCCCGGATTGCTCCTTTTGCTCCTTCATGATCCAACGATCCCACGGATTCCCTCTTGAGCTTTCTGCTTCTGATGTACCTGATAAAGGTGTTACTATGAGGTTTTGTCTCCATTGCAAGTTTTTCTTCATATTCTTAACCTTTGTGGCCAAACCATTTAGGTTCCTTTTAAACATTTTCCTCATTTTGTCAGAGTCACCCTTTTGAAAATTAAATGCTGCTACAGTAAATTTCCTTAGTGACTTCACTCCATATGTCAACACAAATTTGATCATGTTATGATCACTGTTTTCCAAAGGATCCAACACCATTGTCCCTTGTACCATGCCCTGCATTCCACTAAGGACTAGATATAAAATAGCTCCCCTCTTGTCGGTTCTTGGACCAGTTGCTCCAAAAAGTAGTCATTTATTACATCTAAGAATTTTAGCTCCCTAGCGCTTCCTGATGTAACATTTATTCCAGTGGTGTCCTAGGTCGGCTGCCACCTGGGGCGGATCTCCACTGTGCCCCCCCCCCAGTGCATCACCCCCCCTCAGAGCATCATCTCCAGCCCCTGGTGCATCACTTCCATCCCCCCCCCAGCGCATCGCTTTTACCTCCTGGGGGTGCAGGGAGTAGTCACGTGGCTGTCAGCTCTGCAGATTCCCTGCCCCGGAACAGGAAGTAACATGAGAGGGAGAAGGGAACTGGCAGAGCCAACATCTGTTCAACTGCTCCCTGTACCCCCTTGCAGTGTGCACTCGAGAAAGACCGCCCCCACCACTCCGCCCTTGGTACGCCAATGATTTATCCAGTCAAAATTGGGGTAATTGAAATCACCTACTATTAGAATTTGCCAGCTTTCCTAATTTCTGTAAACATTTCTTCACCTGTCTGTTCGTTCTGTCCCGGTGCACGGTAGTACAGCCTTACCAGTACACTCTTTCCCTTCACACATGGAATTTTTATCCACAAGGATTCCACGCTATCTGTTTCATGAAGAATATTTATTTTGTTTGACTCAATTCCCTCTTTAACATATAGTGCTACCCTCCTCCAATTTGATCCACTCTATCATTGTGACATCATTCATACTCTGATAACACAGTGTCCCATTGATTGTCCTCCTTCCACTAAGTCTCTGAGATGCAGGGGCGTAGCCAAACACCCAATTTTGGGTGGACCTGGGCCCAAGATGGTTGGGCAGAAGAACTCTGCCTTATCCCACAAGTGATTTGGCCTCTCCCTCTCTCGCCTGCATGCCATATGGTCTCTCAAAGATCCCCCTCCCTGCATACCTTTTAAATAGCAGATTTTCACCGGCAGTGAGCGGCAACTAATACACACTGCTCATGTTGGCCCCACAGCCTTCTCTCTGATGCAACTTCCTGTTTCTGCACAGGTGGTAATACATCAGAGGGAAGGCTGCGGGGCCAGTGTGAGCAGTATCAGTTGCTGCTCACTGCAGGGGAAGATCTGCTATTTATAAGGTATGGATAGTTGTTGGGAATTTTTAGCTTGTGGGGCTTGGGGATCCCTGCCAACCACATCATAGGTGTGCTGCTACTGGGTGGGCTTGGGCCCATCCAGGCCCACCCTTGGCTACATCACTGCTGCCTATTATATCTACCTCTTCATGTAGTGCTATATACTCCAGCTCTCCCATCTTATTTTTTAGGTTTCTAGTATTTGTATATAGACACTTCAAATTGTGTTTTTTCATTGCATCTACAGGCTGCTTTGAAGTTGATGGGGATAATGTACATCCTTTACTCTGTTTTCCTATTAAACACTCCTGGCTTTCTTTCACCATTATTGAAGCCAATCTATCTGGATTCCCTAGAGATCCTGTTTCAATTGTATCCTTCACCGAACCATGCACTCCTGGTTGTATATCTGATGTGTTTGTTTTAGTATGAATGATTTGTATTGTCCTATTATATGGTTTGATTTTACTGCTGTTTTAATGTAGTTTTTTTTTAATTTTCAATTTTTGTTTGCATTGTGTATGTCTATCTGTTATCTGCCTAGAATAATAAAGAAAGTGCAGAATATAAATTCTGAGAAATAAATAAATTCTCCACATGCCTTGGCTTAGGAATGAGGTTCATTCTTGTCATGGTAACATAGTAACATAGTAGATGACGGCAGAAAAAGACCTGCATGGTCCATCCAGTCTGCCCAAGACAAACTCATATGTGTATACCTTACCTTGAATTTGTACCTGTCCTTTTCAGGGCACAGACCATATAAGTCTGCCCAGCAGTATTTCCCGCCTCCCAACCACCAGTCCCGCCTTCCATCACCGGCTCTGGTACAGACTGTATAAGTCTGCCCTCCCCTATCCTCGCCTCCCAACCACCACCCCCTCTTCCCCCCAACTGCTCCGCAAAACTAACCCATTTGGAAAAACTGCCTCCTAGAGAGATGCCTGAAGGAAAAATCTCCAAGGCCTTGAAAGCAAAAGTAAAATCCTTAATTTATCTTGACTAAACAAGATAAAATAGGTATCACAATCTCTAAGTAGCCTCTCTTTCCTGCAATTCCATCCCACATCACTGGGTGGCAATGTGTGTCCAGCTCTGTGTAAGGAAGGGGTGATAGAGATTTGTGCATATTTTAAAATAGGTTCATGGAACAATCAAATGAGCTTAGAACAATTCTAAAGATTGCTTGCATTGGTCCAAATAAATCCAAAGGTTAGTCAGAAAGTTCTTTTTGGATCTGCAAAATATTTTCTTTGAATTATAATTGGAAGACTCACTTCAGATTATTTGAAATTCTGAATTAATTTTTGTTAATCTCCTTCAGTGTTTTGGGGGGTGGGGAAGGGTTGTAAATTTCTTTCAAATTTTCTTTACATCCACTGCTAAAGACATTATCCCTGGAACTGGGTAACTTGGCATCTCTGCACTACTAGCTGCCTTGCCTCACCCTATGCTTGGAACAACCTTCCTGAGCCCTTACGCCAAGCCCCCTCCCTGCCCGTCTTCAAGTCTTTGCTTAAAGCCCACCTCTTCAATGTTGCATTCGGCACCTAACCCTTACCGTTCAGTGAATCCAGACTGCCCCAATTTGACTGCCCCTATCGGACCGACCGTTCACTTGTCTATTAGATTGTAAGCTCTTTGAGCAGGGACTGTCTCTCTTTGTTAAATTGTACAGTGCTGCGTAACCCTAGTAGCGCTCTAGAAATGTTAAGTAGTAGTAGTAGTAGTATGTTCTAGTGATAAGGATATACAATAAATATTGGCAAACCTGCACATTAATCTTTTTGTGTTTGTTTGTTTTGTCCTCATTCTCCTGCCCCCAACTCCTTCCTGTTCTGTGTGCCACTGTCCCTTCAGGTCTTTCCTTTTGATGAATCTCAGACTCATCACCTGCCCGCATTCTGATCTCTTAGGTAAAAGTGGTAATAGTGTGTGTGTGTGAGTGACTTTCTTGCAGAGTTTGCGGATGGCCAGACTGGAGTTGGGAGAGGGGATGTCAGAGCACAGCATAATGCCAGAACTGCCTATATTGTTGGACGTGTTTCAGTTTTGGACCTGGCAGGGTGAGGGGCTCCCCAGGTATGAGGAACAAAGAAAGCTGAGTGGATAAGAACGTTGCTTTATTAAAATCACATAAAAGACTTGATATGACCACATTTCGCCTTAGCAGCAGGCTGCATCTGAGGTCAACAAAACATATAGATACAAATATTTGGTTTCATCCACATGTATATATACAGATGTTAATTAAAGTGCCATAAAGCACAGCTCTTCTCTTCAAATAAGCAATAAAACAAATGTCTAGAAAGAAATATAGATCAGCCAATAAGCACTTAAAAAAAAAGTATCAGAAAAAGCTAGAAGATAAAAAGTTTACTTATATGGTTAAAAGTATGATGACTCACTCACTGGCAGCAAGCGCTTTCTGTTAGTGAGATAGGAGTGCAGGGCGCACAAAGGCCCCTGTCTCGGGTTTTAAACCAGTAGCAAAGATCTTTTTAACCCAATAGTGGTATACAGAGAAAATGTTTCATGCAAAATTGGTGAAAAGGAAGATGGAATTCAAAACCCCCTAATACATTCAGTTCTTGGAAAGCATGAATCCATGCAAATGAAAGAAGAGATGAGAGACAAGAAAAAACAGTCCCAGTGAGTTCTGGTACAATACAGAGAGAATCACTAGACAGATGTCTGTCTGGTACAATCTGTGCCAATGGAATTCAGTCTCAGTCATCAAGGGCTGCCAAGGGGTCAAGTTTTCAGAATATGCCTAATGAACATGCATGACAGAGATTTGCATAAATAGAGGAAGATAATGTCACATGATATAGGGTGTGAATCAGTGGCATAGGCAAACACCCATTTTTGGTTGGGCCTGGGCTCAAGGTGGTGATCCGCATAATCCACTCTCCCACTGAGAACCTTTTAAATGCCATTTCTTTGTTGGCAGCAAGCAGCAACCGATGCCCACTGCTCAACACTAACCCACAACCTTCCCTCTGATGCAACTTCCTGTTTCCTCATAGGTGGGCCTACTTTATGAGCCGGTGCTGAGTAGCATGCTTTAAAAGATACATAGGG
Source organism: Microcaecilia unicolor (assembly GCF_901765095.1). NCBI lineage: Eukaryota > Metazoa > Chordata > Amphibia > Gymnophiona > Siphonopidae > Microcaecilia > Microcaecilia unicolor. The sequence continues at coordinate 50,116,379 of NC_044038.1, forward strand.
GGACAGATACCGGGAGATTTCAGCTGGTGGAGCTTGGGGATCCCCGCCAGCCACATCATAGGTCTGCAACAACTGGGGAGGCCTGAGCCCAAACCGGGTGGGCCCAGGGCTATACCCCAGGAGGTAAGTCAAGAGTCAAAGGTGTCCTGCTGAAAGGGAGTGATTGTATGATATGATGAAGAAAAGGAACTTATAGACAGAGTATATAATTATAAAAGATAAAAAAAGAGAAGTAATAGTCACTTGATAGGTTATCACTGTCAGCCAGATTCTTTGTTATCATTCGCATTCTGTCTGGTTCAATTTATATTTGACACAATTAAAATACTTTTTTTAGAAATGGAAGTAGAAGGCATGCAGATCTTTCTTATGCAAATTCATTAGGCATATCCTAAAAACGTGAGCCGTTGGCAACTCTAGAGCAATGGGAGTGAATACCAAGGCTCCATGCTCTCTATGAAGCCCCTCCTCCAGCTACTGCACAAAACCTGAGAGGCACCTTCATACCCAACAATATTGTCCAAAGACTGAAGAATTACTGGTGCAGACGCTCATGATTCACACCTCATAATGACAATAAAAGCAAGTCAGAGTGCAGGAGCTGGGGCAAACCAAAGAATTTACACAACTCATCAGATTTAAGGATTCCCCCCCCCCCCCCCCCCCTTTTTGACCTGTTTCTTCCTGTTCCTCATGATTTCCAGCTTAATTAAAGCAGGCCTGTATAGGGCTATGGCCCTGGGACCTTTCATGTATAACCACCAACACTTTTTTTTTACCCTGTCAATGCAGCTATAGTCCTCAGCCAGGGACCACAGAGCACTGGCTCCTCCCAGAATGCAATATGTATACACCTTGAGTCTATCCTGCACTTTTGTCAATATTTGAAATAGATAGGACTCCCCCCCCCCCCCAACTCGATTAGCTGTGACGCTGCCTCTGATCACCCTACAGAGAAGAAGCAGCTTGGTAACTGAACCCAGACTTCCATAGTAACATAGTGGATGGTGACAAATAGAGATCAATATAGTCAATCTAGTCTGCCCAGCAGGGTACCAGGGCAGTTCCTGCCACACAATCAGGCTCATTTTCAAAGCACTTAGCCTCCCAAAGTTCCATAGAAACCTATGGAACTTAGCCTCCCAAAGTGCTTTGAAAATATGCCTCAATAGTATATTACTTTCCCAATGCCTTTATTTTTATTTTGGGAGGGGGTTGTATCTACTAAATAGTGCAGGTTACTTCCTTCGAAGTGTCTTAGGTTAAGCACAAGTTATCTAACAGCTGTTTTGAATTAAGGTGCGCCATTCCTGGTTTTCATTCTCTTGCCTCTTAGGGATCATAAGACATAAGCATCGCCACACTGGGACAGACCAAAGGTCCATCTAACCCAGCACCCTGTCTCTGACAGTGGCCCATCCAGGTCACAATCACCCGACAAGATCCACGGAGCAAAGCATTTTGTACTGCTTGTCCCAGGAATAGTGGATTTTTCCCTATGTCCATTTAATAACATTCTATGGCCTTTTCTTTCAGGAAGCCGTCCAAACCTTTCTTAAACTCTGCTAAGCTAACCACCTTAACCACATTCTCCAGCAATGAATTCCAGAGTCGAATTACGTGCTGAGTAAAGAAAAATTTTCTCTTGTTTTAAACTTACTGCACTCCAGCTTCATCGCATGCCCCCGTGTCCTAATATTTTTGGAAAGCGTAAACAGACACTCCACATCTATCTGTTTCACGCCATTCATTAATTTATATACCTCTATCATATCACCCCTCAGCCGCTTATTGAATTCCAGCACCATTTTTGCTTCCCCCACCTCCTTAGGGAAGGCATTCCAGGCATCCACCTATCTTTCCAAGAAAAAATACTTCCTGAGGTGGCTTTTGAATCTACCTCCTTGTAGACTCATATCATGTCCTCTAGCTCAAGAGCCTTCTCTCCTATGTGCACCCCTTCAGACAGCAAACAGTGACGCTACTGCACCATTAAGATAACCTCCACCTCAGGTTCAAGCTCCTGGAATTGGTTGTGCTTGCCAACAAGGGCAGCAAAACACCATAAACCAGTTTCTGATCCTGCTTCCCCCAAAGTTCCCTAGTTGATGTCACGTGGGGCAAAAAGATAGTTGAGTCAACCCTATTCCCCTGTCTAGACTTCCCAAAATTTCAATTAAAAAAGCAGATGAAAATCTCAAAAGAAGTTCAACATGTGGTAAGCATGACATTTCATTTTTTTTTATTTGATATACTGGTCTGCTCATTTTGGTTTGTAACCAACAGTACCTTCTCTGTTTACAGAATTAAGCAGCTTTAAAAAAAAGTAACATACTGACCAAAATCCATGAGGGTCAGGCCCATCTTTAAGCTGGAGCCAGGACAGTTCGTGTAGTGAAATGTGGAGTGCCCCATATTCACTGATAGCTGTGCCAGCTCTGTGCTCCCCACCCCCCCTTCCCCCTATATTAAAGTAAACCTCTTAACTGTGTCCAGGGAGGGATAATTTAAGTTAACTTTAGAACTTGGGAAACTTAGCTCCCATCCTTACCTACTATTAATGGTTTCGTTCCAGGCAAGTTTCTACTCTTTTATCCAATAGTGATTTTCTGCCAGGTCACCAGCCTGGAACCTATTGCTAACAACCTAGAACTTCTGTAAAGTTGTTTTCTTTCCCCCAGGACAGCTGGAGTTAAAGACGGTTGCCTCTAGACCCAACTGGATTCTGTTTCATGTTGGATGGTCAGTTGACTTTAGAGCCTCAAGTAGGCAATCTGAGGAAAAAAAGTTTTTATTTTAATCGAGACAGCTTTGACCCATTTGATTCTTTTTGTTTCCTGAACCTCTTCAGTTAAGTGTTAGTCATGTCTCAACTCGATTATCGCAATTCTTTATATACAGGACTTTCATCTAAGCTTGCAATCATTGCAGAACACAGCTGCTAAGTTGGTTTTTGGTCAGAGGAAGTTTGATCGGGCTACCCCGCTGCTTATTTAACTATATTGGCTGCCTGTTCAAGCTCTGGCTGAATTTAAAATTTCCTGCTTGGTTTGTAAAATTTTACATGGTCTTTCTCCTCTCTCACAAATCAAACTTTTTTACCTTCCCAGTAGCATGGAACTTTTCGCATTTTTATTCTCTTTTGATTTTCGGTTTTCCAAGCTTTGGACACATTTGATTTAGGAGTCTGTTTGATAGTTCATTTATGTATCAATCTAGTAAAATTTTGAATGATATTCCTATTCAATAAGAACGTTGCCTGAGTATTGGCCCTTTTGTAATGCCTTGAAGACCTTTTTTATTTTATAAATATTTTAATTTGTAACTTGGGGGGTATTTTTTAATTGGTTTCATGTTGACATAAGTGGGATATAAATACCAAGAGTAGAATAGAAAAAAAACACCACTACTTTGGTGACAAATAGACAGCCAAGAGATTCGCAAGATTCTGGTTCAGAACAAGTTTAGGGAAATGGAAAAGAAAGATGTTGTTTGTTTAAGATTACACACAGATTACACACTGCTGGCCTCTGATACCTCTGCTCACAGGCTATTTTAGCTTTTGTCATTTTCCTTTTTATTTTTTCAAACCCAATGAAATGTTGGGGGAAAAAATCATACATTAGAGATTAGGAACCTCTGGCCTCTGTCTGTCTAGCTGGGGGGCAAAATAACTCTCAATAATTTTAACAGAATGGGACCAACTTTGACTGGGGGAGGGGAGACAAGTAGAAAGATGCATTAGTTTTGAAAATGGGCCAGATTCAGAGAAATAAAGTCCTCCCCCCCCCCAAAAAAAACAAAGTCCCACTGCGTGTCTATTGCAGAAGCAGTCCCAACCTCTGCATTCTAGAAACACTGATAAAATGGAACATAGGTAACTTCTGCCTTTAAAGGGTTTCTCCCCTCTTTGCTACTTTCCCGATCATAGACACACACAGCCTGTGCAAATGCAATCTAATCTAAATAAATAAATATATACATTCACATACAATCAAAGCACAAGCAGAAACACAAACTGACACACATACACACATGAATAAAACACACACACACTAACATACATGCACATATGATGGAAACATACACATACACACAAAACACAGAAACACATTGATATACAGTGGGGGAAATAAGTATTTGATCCCTTGCTGATTTTGTAAGTTTGCCCACTGACAAAGACATGAGCAGCCCATAATTGAAGGGTAGGTTATTGGTAACAGTGAGAGATAGCACATCACAAATTAAATCCGGAAAATCACATTGTGGAAAGTATATGAATTTATTTGCATTCTGCAGAGGGAAATAAGTATTTGATCCCCCACCAACCAGTAAGAGATCTGGCCCCTACAGACCAGGTAGATGCTCCAAATCAACTCGTTACCTGCATGACAGACAGCTGTCGGCAATGGTCACCTGTATGAAAGACACCTGTCCACAGACTCAGTGAATCAGTCAGACTCTAACCTCTACAAAATGGCCAAGAGCAAGGAGCTGTCTAAGGATGTCAGGGACAAGATCATACACCTGCACAAGGCTGGAATGGGCTACAAAACCATCAGTAAGACGCTGGGCGAGAAGGAGACAACTGTTGGTGCCATAGTAAGAAAATGGAAGAAGTACAAAATGACTGTCAATCGACAAAGATCTGGGGCTCCACGCAAAATCTCACCTCGTGGGGTATCCTTGATCATGAGGAAGGTTAGAAATCAGCCTACAACTACAAGGGGGGAACTTGTCAATGATCTGAAGGCAGCTGGGACCACTGTCACCACGAAAACCATTGGTAACACATTACGACATAACGGATTGCAATCCTGCAGTGCCCGCAAGGTCCCCCTGCTCCGGAAGGCACATGTGACGGCCCGTCTGAAGTTTGCCAGTGAACACCTGGATGATGCCGAGAGTGATTGGGAGAAGGTGCTGTGGTCAGATGAGACAAAAATTGAGCTCTTTGGCATGAACTCAACTCGCCGTGTTTGGAGGAAGAGAAATGCTGCCTATGACCCAAAGAACACCGTCCCCACTGTCAAGCATGGAGGTGGAAATGTTATGTTTTGGGGGTGTTTCTCTGCTAAGGGCACAGGACTACTTCACCGCATCAATGGGAGAATGGATGGGGCCATGTACCGTACAATTCTGAGTGACAACCTCCTTCCCTCCGCCAGGGCCTTAAAAATGGGTCGTGGCTGGGTCTTCCAGCACGACAATGACCCAAAACATACAGCCAAGGCAACAAAGGAGTGGCTCAGGAAGAAGCACATTAGGGTCATGGAGTGGCCTAGCCAGTCACCAGACCTTAATCCCATTGAAAACTTATGGAGGGAGCTGAAGCTGCGAGTTGCCAAGCGACAGCCCAGAACTCTTAATGATTTAGAGATGATCTGCAAAGAGGAGTGGACCAAAATTCCTCCTGACATGTGTGCAAACCTCATCATCAACTACAGAAGACGTCTGACCGCTGTGCTTGCCAACAAGGGTTTTGCCACCAAGTATTAGGTCTTGTTTGCCAGAGGGATTAAATACTTATTTCCCTCTGCAGAATGCAAATAAATTCATATACTTTCCACAATGTGATTTTCCGGATTTAATTTGTGATGTGCTATCTCTCACTGTTACCAATAACCTACCCTTCAATTATGGGCTGCTCATGTCTTTGTCAGTGGGCAAACTTACAAAATCAGCAAGGGATCAAATACTTATTTCCCCCACTGTATATATATATATATACGGACACACATATACACACAGAAGTAGGAAATAATTCCATGAGGATTACTCGGCATGTTTTCGTCATCATGCACCCCAAATTGTTGCCATATCCCTATCCTGCTAGGCAACCTCTCAGTGATTCAGATGTTTATTTCATTTTCTTTGTTGTAAATTTAAATCATATATCTTTCTTAATGGGTATTATATATGGTCACATCTAATGATTGATCAATGTGTTTTGGTATTGGTTACTGTGTTTACTGACAACTAGTGGTGGAAAAGCACAATACTTATTGTCATGGGACAGTGACACCCTCTGGTTAAACTGTAAAATCCATCCTTTGAAATTTGTTGACAGTGACATCTAATGGTTAGATACATTATCACACTTGATTTCATTTTATTATGGTTTCCAAACCAACAGAATGGTTATAAGTATACTAGTAAAACAGGCCCGTTTCTGACACAAATGAAACGGGCGCTAGCAAGGTTTTCCTCGGAGTGTGTATGTTTGAGAGAGTATGTGTGAGACTGACTGTGTGTGAGAGAGAGAGTGAATGTGCGAGTGTGTGTGTGTGACATAGAGAGTGAGACTGCTGGGTGTGAGTGTGTCTCCTCTGTCCCCCCTCCAGCCACCCAGTGATTCTCCTCTCTCCCCTGCTCCCCTTCCAGCCACCCAGTGATTCTACTTTTTCCCTTGCCACCCTCCAGCCACCCACTGATGCTCTTTTCTCCCCTGCCCCCCTCCAGCCACCCAGCGAGTCTCTTCTGTCCCCTGCCCCCCTCCAGCCACCCAGCGAGTCTCCTCTGTTCCCTGCTCCCCCTCCAGCCACCCAGCGAGTCTCCTCTGTTCCCTGCCCCCCTCCAGCCACCCAATGATTGTCCTATCTCCCCTGCCCCCCCCTCCAGCCACTCCTCCAGCATATATTAAATTCCCCCCATGTGCTACAGAAAAGCACAGAGCACATCCTATATCATAAAACGCACCTCCAACGTTCTGAAGCCGTAGTTCTGGAACATTGCAGGAATGCTTCAAGGCTTGAAGGCTTCACTTTCTCGGCTTCAGAACGTTGGAGGTGCATTTTATTATATAGGATAAGTACATAAGTACTGCCATACTAGGATAGACTGAAGGTCCATCAAGCCCAACATCCTGTTTCCAACAGTGGCCAATCCAGGTCACAAGTATCTGGCAAGATCCCAAAAGAGCAGAATACATTTTATGCTGCTTATCCTAGAAATAAGCAGTGGATTTTCCTCAAGTCCATTTGATTTTTCCTTTAGGAAGCCATGCAAACCTTTTTTAAACCCCCTAAGCTAACTGCTTTTATTACATTCTCTGGCAACGAATTCCCGAGTTTAATTACAAGTTGAGTGAAGAAAAATGTTCTCCGATTTGTTGTGTACTGTTCCATTCAAACCACCACACCTCTCTCTCCTCCATGTCAGAGATACACATAGAAACAACACAGATGCACATGCACAGAAATACAAGTACACACACAGAGCGTGGACCATGCTCTGCATGTCCCCTCTCTCCCACCCTACCCCATTAAGTTCTTACAAGTTTCATACTGAATCCAGTAGCCAGGTCCCCTACCAGATTCCACATAGCCACCAAAACTAGTGAAACTGTTGTCCATAACTTCCAGCCACCCCATTCTCATTGATTTTAGGGTTACAAACATGGCTGGTCTGTGCAGGATGCCTAAAACAGTCATTCTACCACTTGCTGTCCTCCCTTTCTATCTATTTCTTTTTCCTAAACTCTTTGTGTATCGTTTTTCACACTCTTTCTCTCTGTGTATCTTCTCTCACTCTCTGTATTTGAGTTTCTCTGTGCCTCCCTTTCTTTTCTCAAACTCTATTTCTTTGTGTATCATCTTTCACACTGTCTGAGTTTCTCTATGCCTCTCTCTCCTTTTTTTTTTTTAGCTGTCTCTTTCTGTACCTTCTCTCTCTTACTCTCTGTATCTGATTTCTCTGTGCCTCAATCTCTCTCTCTCTCTCTCTCTCTCTTCCCATCTCTATTCATCTCCCTCTTATTGCCTTTCTATGCATTCTCTGTGCCTTCATGTGTGAGTCTGCCTTCTGTTTCCATCTCGTATCCCTGTCTCTTTCTCCATGGTCTTTCACTGTCCCTCTGCATTTCTCCTCTTTTTCCCTTTTTTGTGCCCCTCCCTTTGTCTCTTTCTCTCCAGAGTCTGAATTCTCTTTCTTTCTTTCTCTCTCCCTGTCTCTCCTTCTGAGAGTGGCAGCAGCTAATGTGAAATTCCTTACTGGTCTGTGCTGGCTGCTCCTGGAATTAAAGACTTACCTGACACTGGGACCATAGTGTTTCTGCCTCTCTCACCCTGGGGGCAACCAGCTATGCAGTAGAGTTCTTATGTCACTTAGGAGCCTGCCCTATGCCCCCTCCCCTTCACCCACCCCAAGGGCAACAAATCAACAAGGAAGCAATCTTGTTGAAAAATAGAAACATTGCAAAGGTGGGGGGGTTGGGGGAGTTGGATCATTTACAGCTTAGAGGACATCTGTGTTACTGCCCATTGGGGAAAGGGGGGGGGGGGGTTGCAGAGTAAGCATTCACCATGTTCTCAGACAGATGTTTTAAGGAGAGTTTGGGGAAGAGGTTATAATAGAAGGATTTCTTCTCAGACAGATGTTTTAAGGAGAGTGTTGGGAAGTGTTTATAGTAGAAAGATTTTAGTGGGGTGTGGAGTGAGGATCCATCAGAGCTGCCAGCTGAATGCTGACTCTTTCCAATCCCTATTGCTAGCGTGATATTCTTGAAGAGAGAGCAACAGGGGAAGACCTAGTAGAATATGGCATTTCAACATATTTTCATTCAGGCTCCTCTCCCTAGCTGGTGTATGTTCATTTATGAATGAGGGGATGGGATACACACTGCATGTAATGCATTTTCACTTACATAGTAGCATTGTAAATGATGGCAGATAAAGACCTGTATGGTCCATCTAGTCTGCCTAAGAAGGTGGCCAGAATTATACCTGCCACTCCATGCAGCTTATACCTGTTCGTGTCCTGTTAAAGTGTGAGTCATTTAAGTTTTGCTTTGATTCCATGTGTTTATCCCATATATTTTTTTAATTCTGTCCAGGGGCGTAGCCAGACAACAGATTTTAGGTGGGCCTAGGCAAGAAGTAGGTGGGTACCAAGTGTTCCCCCCCCCCCCCCAATCACCACCAAAAAGTATCACAGCAGACGGGAAAATGCTTCTTTCCACCTTGGTGGTCTGCAGCAGGTATGCACTGAAAACTGAGCATGCGCAGATGCCGGTATCGTGGAGAGTAGTATTTTCGTTACCATCAGGGGGAAGACTTCAGCTGGCAGAGCTTGGGATCCCCACTAGCTAGCGCTAAACTTGTACTACTGTTGGGTGAGCCTGAGCCCTAAGTGGGTGGGCCCTGGCCCACCCAGGCCCACCTGTGGCTACACCACTGATTCTGTCACTGATTTTGTCCATACCACCTCCACCAGGAAGGTATTCCAGGCACCCACCACCCTCTCTATCAAAAAATATTTCCTGATGTTATTCTTAAGTCTACTGAACAAGCTGATCCTTTCCGGATATTGCCTTATTGCACCTATACATACGATTGCTGTTATGATTTTCTTAGAGAAGTTGATGGAAATGTCAAAACTAAAACTCTGTGCAAATATGGAGCAAAATCTGGACTGGATCAACTTTTTCAATAGAAATGAAGCCAATTATGAACCCCAGTCTGCTGGTCTACATATGGGTGTGCTGCGCTTCATCTACGCACCCACCCATCCATATAAAATGGACATCTAAGAAGGTAAATGCCAAAAGATGGAGGTGAAGAGGGGATGAATGCTTAGAGGGTGGTATGAGAGAGGGTTATTGTTAAGGAAGGTGAATGAGGGGAGGGGATGGGATAGGGGGCAGATGCTGGAATCAGAAAAGAGGAAGAATGCTGGGGGATCATGAAGAGGGGGAGCAAGAGAAAGGGCAGTCAGGGCCGCCGAGAGACTGAACGGACCCGGAGCAGGGCCACTGCTGGGCCCGCCCCCCCAGGATCATCACCGCCGCTGCCGTCACCGCCCCCTCAAGGATTGTCGCTGCCGCCACCCACCGCCACAACTGTAATACCTTAGCTGGTGGGGATCCCAAGGCCCCGCAGCAGAAGAGTCTTCCGCCAGTGCTGCTCTTCTTCTCTCTACCGCATGGCCTGCCCCTGACCCTGCAGTTGCTTTTTCTGTCAGGTCGCGCATGCTCGGTTTCAAAACCGAGCATGCGTGGCCTGAGGGGAAAATCAGCCGCTTGGAAGTCAGACTGTGAAGAGCAGTACTGGTGGAAGATCTCTTCTGCTGGCAGAGCCCCACATCAGCCTGCTGTGTCTGCGCCTCTGGGTCCTCCCCAGCCTCCAAGGGGGGCCCGGCGCTGGAGTTTTCTCTCTTTTGCTCCTGTCGGGACGCGATCACCCGGATCCTGTCAGGAGCAGGAGAGAGAGAAAGAGACCCCGGTGCCAGGCCCTCCATCTCCCTGAAATCAATAGTTCAAACTTAGGCTGTCTATGGTGGTGAGAGAGATCTAGGGTACCAGATGCATGGGGGAAGTAACCAAGTGAGAAGGAGATGAGATCTGAGGGGGCAATTGAGGAGACAGTCTGGGAACTAGAGGATATGATGCTAAAGGGTCATGGATTTAATATTCCACCTCTTTGTGGTACAACCAAAGCAGTTTACATTTTTATCATACCAGGTACTTTCTTTGTCCCCAGTGGACTCGCAATCTAAGGGATCGATATTCCACCAGCAGGACTCGGTGTTTTGCTGAGTGCCACCAGTGTTATACCCAGAAATTCAATGCTGGGCCATGTCTGGGCTCTGGCATTGAATTTCCGGGTTAATGGAACTGATGAAATCATAGCCAGTTAAGAGCAATATTAACCGGCCATGGCAAACCGCATAAAAATAGGACTGACCAACTATGGCCTGTTAAGTGCTGAATATCGGCACTTAAGCAGCCAAGTGCTGACTCTGCCTCCAGAATTCCCCCAAATAGCCGGTTTTGAGTTGGGCACTAACTGGCAGGGCTGCCGAAATGGGGGGGGGGGGGGCAAGAATATTGCTGCTATTTGGATAAGTGCTGATTCCTTCCCAACTCCGCTAACACCCCCCCCCCCCCCAGCACCATCTGAATAAAAGCAGCGTGTGAGGATATTCAGTGGCACTCTAGATGTATTGCCAGTTTATATCCATGGTGAAAACTGGGTAAGGACTGTTGTTCTCCAGAAAATTCCTTTCAATATCAGGGCCACAGTATACAACACACCAACAACAGGACAAATCAGCAAAATCAAACTGAAACAGTTTAAAGAAAGTATTTCAAAGAGAGCAGCACAATCAAGTGTTTGAAATAGTGTCAAGCTTCTCTCTGAATCTGTGGGTAATTGTGTTTATTTATTTATTATATTTATACCCCATATTATCCCAAATTGGCTCAGGTTCAATATGGCTTACAAGCAATAAACAACATTGACTAACAATAAAAGGTTGTTAACAGTAAGCATAGATCATTAAATCACACCAAAAGACATAGATTATTGCTATCAGAGAAGCGCTGAAGACAGATAATATCGTGAACAGTTGAATCATATTTTGTCGTAATTAAGAGCAGTACTTATCAAGAATGTTTTCAGGATTTTGCGGAAGGACATGTGGATGGTCATTTTTGATATGATGTCTAAGTCTGACTTTGGATTTTTTGCACAAAACGTCCAAAATCCGAATAGGAAAGAAGGTCATTTTCAAAAAAGAAAAACGTCTATCTTTTTTTTTTTTTCAAAAATACTGTTTTGAACAAGGTTTTGTGCTTTGGACATTTGTTTTTGGGTCCATTTTCAGAAAAAAAAAACGAATAAGTGCAAAACGTAGAGACTCATGCCATTGGGATGTATGAGAAGCCAGCATTTTCAGTAGACTGGTCCTTAGACATCCCAGGACAGCAATGGGGCACCCTAGAGGGTACTTCTGTACATGTCATGAAAATGCTCCCAGGTGCACATCTCACCTTTGTTCCCTTATCTTGTCCCCTGAGCCCTGCAAAACACACTGTCCCCCACTGTACACTACTACAATAGTCCTTATGGGTGAAGGGGGCACCTATATGTGAGTACAGTAGGGTTTTGGTGACTTCAGGAGGGATTACAGTTTCCACCACGAGTACATAAGCACATAAGCACCGCCATACTGGGAAAAGACCAAGGGTCCATCAAGCCCAGCATCCCGTCTCTGACAGCAGCCAAGCCAGGCTTCAAGAACCCGGCAAAACCCATTAAAAAATGTTTTTTAATTTTTAATAATGTTCAATGGACTTTTCCCTCAGGAATCTGTCCAAACCCCCTTTAAACTCTGTAAGGCTAGCCGCTGTCACTACATTTTCCAGCAATGAGTTCCAGAGTCCAACTATATGCTGAGTAAAGAAAAACTTTCTCCTATTTGTTTTACATCTACCATATTCTAGCTTCATCTTGTGTCCCCTGGTTCTATTGTTGTTTGAAAGTGTAAACAAATGCTTCACATCTGTCTCTACTCCGCTCATTATCTTGTAGACTTCTATCATATCACCCCTCAGCCGCCTTTTCTCCAAGCTGGAGCCCTAACCTTCTCAGCCTTTCCTCATAGGGAAGTTGTTCCATCCCTTTTATCATTTTCGTCGCCCTTCTCTGCACCTTCTCCAATTCCTTTATATCTTTTTTGAGATGCGGCGACCAGAATTGGACACAATATTCGAGATGGGGTCACACCATGGAGCGATACAATGGCATTATAACACCCTCGTGTTTCTTTTCCAGCCCTTTCCTAATAATACCCAACATTCTGTGCGCTTTCTTAGCTGCCGCAACACACTGAGCAGAAATTTTTAACGTCTTATCCACGATGACTCCCAGATCCCTTTCTAGGTCTGTGACTCCTAACACGGAACCTTGCATGACATAGCTGTAATTTGGATTCCTCTTACCCACATGCATCACTTTGCACTTGTCAACATTGAACTTCATCTGCCACTTGGACGCCCAAGTGTGACAGGTAGAGGGAGATAGGGACCTGTGCCAACCACTACACTATTCCAGGGACCTGCATACTGCTTTAATAGACTTGGCTGTCATAGAGGCTGGTAAGCCATATTTTTATTCACATTTTTGGGGGGTGGGAGGTGGTCAGTGACCACTGGGGAGGTATTGGGGGGGCACCCCTGATTCCCTCCAGTTCTCATGTGGTCATTTAGGGCACCTTTTTGTGCCTTATTTGTTTTGAAAACAGGTCTAGACCAAAATATGTTCATTTTAGTCCTGGACATTTTTGTTTTGTTTCATTATGGCTGTAAAACGTCCAAGCGTTAGGCACCCCTAATCCCACCTTGAAATACCCCCAACACACCCCCTTGTGATCTGGACGCACTGTAGATGAATTGCATTGATAAGCATCTGCAAAATAGTTTTTGAAATACCGATTTGAACGTTTTCAGAAGAAAAACGTTCAAATGGTGCTTTATAACACTTTTTGGACAATTTTCTCTTTCAAAAATGAGTCCATCCAGTCTGCCCAACAGTCACGTTCATTCTTAGTTGATAGGTGCTGGAAAATAAGTTTTGAAAATACCAGTTTGAACGTTTTTGTGAGAAAAATGTCCAAATGCTGCTGTATGACACTTTTTAGGTGTTTTTCTCTTTCAAAAATGAGCCCCATAGGCACCGACTCCATGGGTGCTGTGGGTGCTTGAGCACCCCCAATATTTCACCCACCGGAAGTTCCCTTCACCAGCCCAGAATTTTAAAAGTCCCTCCCTCCCTGCCTTCCTCCCTCCCTTCGAGTTCCAGGGTCCCCCTCCCTCTGAATTTTAAAAGTCATCTTACCTCGTCAAGGGCGGGACCAGAGCTGAGACAGAGAGAAGGGAAGGGCTGAAGCGTCGAGCCTGCACGCTTTTCACTGCTGCTGCCGCTGTAAGCCCGACGAGGTAAGATGACTTTTAAAATTCGGAGGGCGGGAGGGGGACCCTGGAACTCGGAGGGAGGGAGAGGGGAGGTCTGGAACTTGAAGGGAAGGAGGGAGGAGGGGCCTGGAACTTGAGTGGGAGGGGAGTGGGGGGGATGCATCACCTGTAAAAAAAAATATTTCAGCACCCCCAATCATTTTGAAAAGTTGGTGCCTATGCCGTAGTCTATTAGGAATCTGAGATGTTTAGGTAATGAATTTCACTTCTTAGTGCTTTGATAAGAAAAACCTGCAGTATGAATATATTGGTAAATAACTTTCTTACAGCAAGGATAGTGAAAAGATAAGAAATCTTTAGAAGTGGTTAGAATGTTTCATTTAGGCAGTTCAATGAGGTTTTGCACGTATGAAGGAGTCATACTATACAAGATGTGGTTTATAAATACACATAGTTTAAAGATAATTCTAATCTTTAATGGAAGCTAATGTAATTTTATAAGTAAAAGGGAGGCTTCCAAGTAACAAAGTACCCTGCAGACCAGGGTACTATATGCTGTTTGAAGCTTTCTAATTTGATGATTCTTGCTTCCAGCATAAATGGCATTGCAATAGTCAAGCTTGGAAAATATTAAGGATTGGACCAATGTGCAGAATATTGAACTAGGGAAAAAAGGCCTGAATCTTTTTAACTTCCATAGTGAGTTGAAGATAGAGGAGTCAAATGTCAGATGTTGATGAATCTATATTCCCAGGATTATATTCCTTGCTCATTACTCCTCGTCTGGATCCTGTCTGCTATTCTCTTCCCTGGATCATAAGATGGGTGCCCATTTCTCTTCTCTCTCTGGAAAAACCTTACACAAAATGTCACGAGCTCTTTCATATGTATGTTACATATGTTGTGCTTTCAAAAATAATATCTTTGGGGAAGGTACAAAAACTGTAGAAAGCAAGTCACCTCCCTGAAGACAAACTCTCAAAATTTCCTCCCTAGCAAACATACTACCAAAATGCTCAAGATCATGGGATATACTGGTGTTCAGTCCCTCTTGACACACATTGGACTTCCCTGAGTTACACCACAAATCAGTCCTGCGGCCGAACTCCTTCAGGAGCAGTTGGCTGAGTCCCTTCACATCTCATCAGGTTCGGTACTCTCTTTAGAACTGTTCTACTTTCCAGTCTTTTTCTCTCTGTTAGACCCAGGACAACTTTTACCTACGGGCAAAGAAGGCAGCTGCCCCATGCCCAGCTTAGCAGAGGGCTCTTAATTGAAAGTGGCCTTGAGCCACTTAGATTGTGAGCCCTCTAGGGACAGAGAAGGTAACTGCATATAATATGTACAGCGTTGCATATGTCATGTAGTACTATAGAAATTAGTAGTAGTAGCACAGGGCCCACTCTGCTCCATCATCTTCCTTCCCTCCCTTACCTGTTGCAGCTGCTTTCTGGGGATAAAAAGTGGCACAAAAGCATGAATCTGCTGTCAGTCTGTGCCACTGATGGCTCTGCCAGCCCCCCCTGCTGACATTACTTCCTGTTTCTAAGGGGTGGGATAGGCACAGCCAATAGCAGCATGGAACAGCAGCAGCTCCATGATTTTATACTGCTCTTTTCCCTGGGAAGCAAGGTAAACTGCGCTGCTGAACTGAGGGAAGGGGGCATGAGGGAAAGGGACTGGACTGGGGAGGAATCTGGACCAGGAGAGCACATCCATAAAAGTTTGCCCAGGCCCAGGGCCCCATGAGTGGTGAGGCCAAGCCAGGCTAAGGGACCTCCTTTCCTTCTCTCAAGGCCTGGCCTGCCATGCAGAGAGGCTGCTCTATTGATTGCTCCCCAGGAGTTCTGAACCTCCAAGGATTCAATCAGTTCCTGCCCAGAAATGGCAAAGACTACCCATCAAAAAAAAAAAAAACCTCCAGACAAAGATTTATAGGGCCTTTTATAATTCCCTCCAAATCAAGGGTGAGAAACACCCAGCAATAGGGACAGATCTCTTAGCCCATCCTCTATTGCATCTCTTTAAATACAGATCAAAACGGAGAAGAGACTAGAAAATTCCTCATTTCCTCATATTTACTTTGTTTTATGAGGTATCTCATGCTGTATTATTAAGTGTCTCTGTTTAATGAAGTAATGTTTCCTTCATGGATTTTATTATATCTAATTTTGTGCACCACCAAGAATGGTAGATTATGCGGCTAATAAATTTTTAACTAAATAAATTGTAAAGATAGAGGAAGATTTTGGTGTCCTGCTACAAATATTTATAGATAATTCATACATTCATGTAGTAAAAGGTTTCAGAAACTGTCAAGAATCCTAATTTATTTTTAGTGATGTTCTTTCATTTTGTTTTCAAACAAAAGCACAACTAATTCAATTTTGTTTGTTTGTGTTTCATTTTCAACAGAGCAGCCACAAGCCCTGGTCCAGCAAATCTGTCCTCAACAAAAAAAGTAACTAACATTAAGCAGTGGCGTAGCTACCGTTGGGCCTGGGTGGCCTCAGGCCCACCCAGTCTAGTGGCCCAGAAGGCCCACAAAACTCATAGTTTCATTCCCTTGAAGCTATGGTCTTTTCCTGTGTTCATAGATTAGTCTATTGGTCAGGATTAGGGGGGGCCTCTGAATTCCCCACTATGACCCTGTGGAGCCAGACTGGTTGCAGGAATAGTCAGAAGGAATAGCTCGGTACAAGAAGTGTTCCCAACAATTTGAAGCACACACAGCTTCTCTTCCATGGAACTTGGATTTTGTTCTTAAACTCTAGTTTTCATCTAGCTCACCTGTAACTTGGACTGGCCTCACTTCAGAACCTAGCTTACTCAACTGTAAACTTCATCAAACTTTGATTCAGGACCTGGACTACTGGACTCCTTTTAGCAAGCTCATGGTGGACCTGCTTTCTTTGTTACTTGTGAAACCTGGAAGAAAAGACCTGAAATTGACCTGTATATTTGACTGTCTATATCTCAGCTCTACACACAGCCAAGAGCCAAGAGAAACCAGAAGCTGAGTGGAGCAAGACTATCTTTGTTTGTTTGTTTGTTTGTTTTTTTAATCAAAACATATAGTGACCAGATAGAACTAGGAATGATGGAATTCATCAGCACTGAGAACTCTCCCCCTCATTCTGGGGGTCTTTTACTAAAGTTAGCTTGCGTTACTGCAGCAGGGCCCATTTTATCCCTATGGGTCCTGCTGCAGATAACTCTAGCTAACCTTTAGTAAAATAAAAGACCCCCTCTATAAATTGGCACGTACTATTAGGTGCCAAGTGAGCAGATATTTAAGAACATAAGAATAACCATACTGGGTCAGACCAATGGTCCATCTAGCCCAGTATCCCGTTTCTAGCAGTGGCCAATCCAGGTCACAAGTACCTGACAGAATCCCAAATAGTAGCAACTAGCAAGATTCGTGCTACTGATCCCAGGGACAAGCAGTGGCTTTCCCCATGCCTATTTCAATAGCAGACTATGGACTTTTCCTCCAGGAACTTGTTCAAACCTTTTTTAAACTCAGAAACAGATACACTAACCACTGATACCACATCCTCTGGCAACGAGTTTCAGAGCCAGGGCCGCCGAGAGGGGGGGCAGGGGGGGGACAAAATTCCCTGGGCCCGGGCCTCTAAGGGGGGCCCAGGGTCAGGCTGCCGGCGCTGCAGTCCCCGGTCTCACCTGCCTGCCTCCTTGGCTCCGGGCCCCCTGCATTTGAAGTGGCAGTCACAGATCTCTCTTCTGGCCTTCCCTTCCTGTGTCCCGCCCTCGCGGAAACCGGAAGTTACATCAGACAAGGGCGGGGGACAGGGAGGGAAGGCCAGAAGAGAGGAGATCTGCGACTGCTGCTTCGAATGCAGGAGGCCCGGAGCCGTGGAGGTAGGCAGGTGAGACTGGGGACTACAGCGGCGGGGGAGCGACAGAGGGCGGCAGCGGTGGGGAGAGCGACAGAGGACGGCAGTGGTGGAGGGAGCGACAGGGGGTGGCAGTGGCAGGGGGAGCGACAGGGGCCAGCAGCGGCGAGGGGGCGAAGGCGGGGTGCCCATGCCCCGGGCCCGGCCTAGTCTCTCGGTGGCCCTGTTCAGAGCTTAACTATTCAATGAGTGAAAAAAATATTTCCTCCTGTTTGTCTTAAAAGTACAGTACAGTCTCAATTATTCGACCTTCGTTACTCCAACCATCTAGCATATTGGGCAGACCCCCCTCTCCCTGTGACATCATCGCATTGATGTTAAGAAGTGTGCAACTTCTCTTTCCATTTTCCGGTGTAGCACAGAGAGACGTTTCGCACCTGAGACAATCATTTTCGACCCCGGGACTGATGTGAGCCAGGACCCTGCTTTTACTGTCCAGTGAGTTTTTCTGCAACATTTCTAATACAGTAGATACATAATACTACTGTACCACAGTACTGTATTTTTATTCTTCCCCTTTAGATCTGTAGAAGATCACTTCTGAAATGGTCAATCAAAAGAGGAATAAAAAGTTCTTTTTGTCTATAGAGCAGAAACCTGACGCTTTAAAAAGAATTGACAAGGATGAATCCATCCAAAAAACTGCAACAGAACTAGGAGTGGGGAGAGTAACAGTTACTGACTGGATGCAAGCAGACAAGCAAGCAGATAGTAACATACATAGTAACATAGTAGATGATGGCATAAAAAGACCTGCACGGTCCATCCAGTCTGCCCAACAAGATAAACTCACATGTGCCATTTTTTGTGTATACCAGATGAGCAAGAAGAGCTAACTGAAAATGATGTGATTGCTCAGGTGAATGGGAATGGGAATGAAGATGATGGTGATGGTGATGAAGACACCTCAAGTGAGGCTGAACCTAGAATAGTAAAAATCAGTCATAGTGAAGGTGTCAAGGCAATGAGGTTGCAACGGCATAAGTCGAAGAACAAGAGGAAGTAATAGCTACTGATGTAATGTTATTGGGTGTGACCTTGCAGTGAGGAAGTAAAATGGGAAAACAAACATTAATTACAAAATTTTACAAAACAGTTTTATTAAAAAATCTTTTTAGTGATTATTTTATTTTCAATTATTTTTATTAATTAAAGTTTTACAAATTCTAACATGTGAAACAGATCCGTGAAGCAACAAATACAAACAACTTGTCCAAACATAGTGGAGGGCCTGTGGTTCAATGACCCCTACCCAACAGCAAAGGATAAACCAATAGATAACCACCAATGAAACTGCTAAACCCCAGAAAACCTTCCCATCCCCCCGCCCACCTTAGGGTTCTACAATATTCCTAATACAGATTCAAATAATTAAGAATAAGCAAAAGAACAGCCATACTGGGTCAGACCAATGGTCCATCTAGCCCAGTATCCTGTTTTCAACAGTGGCCAATCTAGGTCACAGGTACGTGGCAGAAACTCAAATAGTAGCAACATTCCATGTCTGTCTCAATAGCAGACTAAGGACTTTTCCTCCAGGAACTTGTCCAACCCTTTTTTAAACCCAGATACGCTAAGCACTGTTTCTACATCCAGAGATTAACTATTTGTAGAGTGAAAAAAATATTTCCTCCTATTTGTTTTAAAAGGGTTTCCATGTAACTTCATTGAGTGTCCCTTAGTTTTTGTACTTTTTGAAAGAGTAAAAAAATCGATTCACTTCTACTTGTTGTACATCACTTAGGATTTTGTAGACCTCAGTCATATCTCCCCTAAGCCATCTCTTTTCCAAGCTGGAGAGCCCTAACCTCTTTAGCCTTTCCTCATATGAGAGAAGTTCCATCCCCTTTATCATTTTGGTCGCTCTTCTTTGAACCTTTTCTAATTCCGCTATATCTTTTTTGAGATATGGCGACCAGAATTGAATGCAATACTCAAGATGCGGTCACACCATGGAGCAATACAGAGGCATTATAGTATTCTCAGCCTTATTTACAATCCCTTTCCTAATAATTCCTAGCATTCTGTATGCTTTTTGGGCCACTGCCTCACACTGGGAATAAGATTTCAGAGTATTGTCTACAACAACACCTAGATCTCTTTCTTGAGTGCTGACCCCTAAGGTGGACCCTAGCATCAGGTAACTATGATTAAGATTAATCTTCCAATGTATATCATTGTGCATTTTTCCACATTAAATTTCATCTACCATTTGGATGCCCAGTCTTCCAATTTCCTAAAGTCTTCCTGCAATTTTTCATAGTCCACGTGTGTTTTAACAAGCTTGAATAGTTTTGTGTCATCTGCAAATTTAATCACCTCACTCGTCGTTCTGATTTCCAGATCATTTATAAATATGCTAAATAGCACCATTCCCAGTACAGATCCCTACAGCACTCCACTGTCCACCCTCCTCCATTGAGAGAAATGGCCATTTAACCCTACCCTCTGCTTTCTGTCCAATAACCAATTCCTAGTCCACAACAGAACATTGCCTCCTATCCCATGATTCTTTAATTTTCTCAGGAGTCTCTCATGAGGAACTTTGTCAGAAGCTTTCTGAAATTCTAGATATAGTATATCAACCATCTCACCTTTAGCCACATGTTTATTCACTTCTTCAAAGAAATGAAGCAAAGTGGTGAGGCAAGACTTTCCTTGGCTGAAACCATGCTGATTCTGTCCCATTAAACCATGTTTATTTATGTGTTCCATCATTTTATTCTTTATAATCGTTACCCAGCACTTACATCAGGCTTACAGATCTGTAATTTCCCGGATCACCACTGGAACCCTTTTTAAAAATCAGCGTCACATTGGCCACCCTCCAGTCTTCAGGTACTGCGGATCACTTTAATGACAGATTACAGATAACTAACAGCAGATCAGCAATTTCATGACTGAGTTCTTTCAGTACCCTTGGATGCATGTCATCCAGTCCAGGTGATTTACTACTCTTTAATTTATCAATTTGGCTCAGTATGTCTTCCAAGTTCACCAAGATTTCTTTCCATTCCTCTGTATCATCACCATTGAAAATCATTTCTGGTACAGGTAAAGCAAAGAGAAGCAAAGAATTAATTCCGTTTCTCCTCTATGGCCTTGTCCTCTCTGAGAGCCCCTTTTGCTCTTTCATGATCTAATGGTCCCCCAGATTCCCCTTTTGCTCTTTCATGATCTAACAGTCCCACAGATTCCCTCACAGGCTATCTGCTTCTGATGTACCTGAAAAAGTTGTTACTGTGAGTTTTTGCCTCTGCGGCAAGTTTCTCTTCATATTCTCTTTTTGCCTTCTTTATCAATGCTTTGCATCTAGTTTGACTGCTTATATTGCTTCTTACTTTTCTTCATTTGGGTCCTTTTTCCATTCTTTAAAATACATTCTTTTGGCTCTAATAGCCTCTTTCACTTCACCTTCTAACCATGCTGGCTGCTATTCTCTCTTCTTTCCACTTTTGTGAATATGTGGAGCGTATCTGGTCTGGGCTTCCAAGATGATATTTTACAACAACGTCCGTTGCTGATTTAATGCCTTACCTTTTGCAGCCAATTCTTTTAGCTTCTTTTTAACCATTTTCCTCATTTTATCACTGTCACCCTTTGAAAAATTCAATGTTGCTACAGTAGATTTCATATGTGGTTTCATACCAGATAGTAGTTCAAACTTGATCTTATTATGACCACTGTTTCCCAGTGGACCCAACACCATTACCTCATGTACTATGCCCAGCACTCCACCAAGGACCGGATCAAAATTGGCTCCCCCCTCTTGTCGATTCCTGGATCAGTTGCTCCAAGAAACAGTCATTTATTATCAACAATAATTAGTTATAATGATAAAGTATTCAATCATAAGTGTAATAAACGTGTTTGACTGATGAGGAGGCAGGCAAGTCATGAATAGATGGCTCTTGTGAAAAGAGTTGTCACTGAGGTCATGAATAAGTGTTGAATGTTAAATGTTTGAGTAAGTTTGTTTTTTATGTGCTATTCTATAACACTGCACGTCTACATTGTCTCACATGCAACTCAAAAGGGGATTTGGCCAGGAGAGGGGCATGGGTGGATCAGGGGTGTTCTCAAAATTTAGATATGATGTATTAAAATAGGGTCATTTACATGCCCAACTGCCTTTAGTTGCATGCCAGTATTTACACCAGGTTTTCAGCAGGTGTAAGTCCTGGCTGCAGAAATCTGCGCCAAGCTCAGTTCTATAAATGTTGCTTAGTACTAAGCGCTAGATTCTATATAGGGCATCAAAAAAATCAGCACCAAAAAAAGTGCTATTCTATAAGTTGAGCTTAAAGTTAGGCACTGTTTATAGAATGGTACTTACGCCTGTAAATCACGCCTAACTTTAGGTGCAGCCATTTGCACCAGCTGAAACATGGTGCAACTGTATGCGCCTACATTAGGCGAGTATCCCCATTATTCTATAACAATGCACGTTAATTTTAGGGACACCCCCATTATGCCCATGACCCTCCCATTTCTGTGCCCCCTTTTTCAGATCACATGTAAATCTTAGGCGTGGATCTGATGCCTAAATTTACACGTGTAAATGCCCATTTAATCTAATTAGTGTCAATAATTAGCTTGCTTTTCAACTAAATTGCACACACAAATTGGGCGTGCGCCCAAATTTGCACATATAATTTTTGGTGACTTATAGAATTAGGGGGTTAATGTCTATGGGGGCATTTCTATAACTTAGCAGCTAAATGTAGCACCAAAATGGAGAATGCTTAGTGCCAATTCTATAACAGCACTTAGACACTAAAGGAAAAGTCCATAGACCATTATTAAATGGCCTTGGGGAAAATCCACTATTTCTGGGATAAGCAGTATAAAATGGTTTGTACTTTTTTGGGATCCTGCCAGGTATTTGTGACCTGGATTGGCCACTGTTGAAAACAGGATGCCGGGCTTGATGGACCTTTGGTCTTTCCCAGTATGGCAATACTTATGTACTTATGACATGCTTAAACCATTATAGAGTACTAGCGCAAAGCTTTGTTGGCATGCCAAAATGTAGGTGTGTCCACTTTAGAACAGGTCAATGATACAACTGATAGTACTCTATAAATTGCACACGTGGCTTAGAAATACGTCAATGGCTCACCTATGCTCTGTCTTTATGTATTCCCACCTCTCAGCTATGCACTAAGGGCCAAACTGAGTAAGTGGCGCCCAGTTAGGAACCGTTAAGATCCGTAATAAGCACCAATTCTAAAAGGTCACTTAGGGCCTTATTATATAAAAGTTATGCTCCTAATTTTACACTCTTAAATTTACGCTTCTAAATTACGAGTGTAATCTATGCTCCTAAATTTATGCTCCTAATTTAAGGTCTATTACGCTCATAGATTTAGTATACAATTAGGAACAAAAATTACTCTCCTAAATTAATGAGCGTAAATTTAGGAGCATAACCTTTATAGAATAAGGCCCTAAGTTTATAGAATAGGTGCATAAGTCATTTATGTGCATAACTGTGAATTAGTGCTTGTTGATGCCAATTTAGCACAACTTTGCTCATTTAGTTATGCACATAGCTGACCCCTGCATGCCCGATTATGTGCCCAATTTTTAGCACCCTTTATAGAATTTAGGGGTAAGTGTTCATTCACCAGTCTCAAGGCTATGATTATCAGAAGGTTGTGACATGAATGCCTGTTCTCCGAGTCAGGAGGATGTTGGTGGTACAATATCTGGACTGAAGCAAACTAACTATAGAAGCCATTATTAGAGAGGAAAGCGACACCCAGACAGGACTGAGCATCCTAGTGAGAGGTGATTAGATGAAATTATCAGTTCTTCAAGCAGCACAGAGAAGTAAGCTCTTTGGAACATGTATTTGCTACCCAACTACTTCCTTTGTGATCTTTGGCTAATTTTATACTAAGGAAGAGCAGAGATGATCTCCCACAGTCAGTTCTTTTTCTCACTAAATGCAGCTTCCCAGCAAGTTGTGGGGCTCCATGACAGCTCACCTTCTGCTATGCCAATTGCCTATACCTTGAGTAAGACGAATTGTAAACTTCATGTAAGGGAGACACAGAAGATGCTGAAATAATTATACTTAGCCCCAGACATTAACTCATTACCTTCTGGCAACTGTTCAGATCTAGTACAGAGATGCCAGCTACCCTTGGTGGCATGGTATGTATAATGTAGGAGTGCCCATGTACAAGTAGATGGGGGGGGGGGAGATGTGGATGGGCATAATTTATTTATTTATTGCATTTGTATCCCACCTTATCCCACCTATTTGCAGGCTCAAAGTGGCTTACGTGGAGGGGCATAATCGAACGGAAACGCCTATCTCCATGGGCGTTTATCTCCGAGAACGGGTTCGTGAAGAGGCGGGCCGAACCGTACTTTCGAAAAAATGTACGTTTTTGAGCTGAGTGTTTCTTTTTTTTAGCGATAATGGAAACTAAAAACGCCCAGCTCAAAAACGTCCTAATCCGAGCCATTTGGTCGTGGGAGGGGCCACGATTCATAGTACACTCACCCCCCTGATATGCCAGGACACCAACTGGGCACCCTAGGTCAGTGCGGTGGACTTCAGAAAAAGCTCCCACATGCATAGCTCCCTTACCACGGGTGCTGAGCTCCCAACCCCCCTCCCCCAAAATCCACTACCCACAATGTACAACACTACCATAGCTCTTAGGGGTGAAGGGGGCACCTACATGTTGGTACAGTGGGTTTTGGAGGCCTCCCATTTACCAGCACAAGTGTTACAGGTGGGGGGGGGATGGGCCTGGGTCCACCTGGCTGAAGTGCACTGCGGTACCCACTAAAAGTGCTCCAGGGACCTGCATACACGCAGGCCTCTAGGACTTGTTACTGCTGTATAACATGGGCACACCAGTTTACACCTGAAGACTAATCTCTCCGAAAACGTCCTTTATTGGAATAAGCATGCTTACTCACAGTTAACTGCAGATCAGAGGTTGTGCCCCACCACTGGCAACGAGTCTCCCTGGTAGTGAGATTAGCAGGTCAGAGCTGGCAGAATGTTGTACAATGCCCTCTTTCAGCCACATTCAAGGTAAGAACTAAGTTCTCTAACGTGGCTAACACATGGAAGGGATCTAAAACTGGCTTACAAAAATGGCCACTACCTCATGGACTACCGGAAACACAACAGGGCACACTCTGACCCAGTAGGCAGGGGGAAAAGCACCAAGGGAGAAGAGGCTACCAACTACCAACATAGTGAGACTGTAACAGAAGCTAATGAAATCACGGAGCCCAATACCCTACACCTACCAAAATGCAATGCTGATGTGACCCTGTACTGCACCCGAGAGCCACATCTGACCCAGGGAAAGGCTGTGATAGGATAGAACACATTCTGCTGTCATGGAGGTGGGTACGGCATTTGAGGCTGGCATAGAGGCTGGAAAAAAAGTTTTTAAAGTGGGTTTTTTTTGGTGGGAGGGGGTTAGTGACCACTGGGGGAGTCTGGGGAGGTCATCCTCGATTCCCTCCAGTGGCTATCTGGGCAGTTGGGGCACTTTTTTGGGACTTGTTCGTGAAAAAAAGGGGCCAAAAAAAGTGACCCAAAATCGCGGTAAAAACGCCTTTTTTTTTTCGATTATCAGCTAAAGACGCCCATTTCTCCTCGGCTGATAACCACGCCCCAGTCCCGCCTCCACCACGCCTCCGACACGCCCCATCAACTTTATTCGTTTCCGCGATGGAGTGCAGTTGGAAACGCCCAAAATCGGCTTTCGATTATACCAATTTGGGCGCCTTTGCGAGAAAAACGCCCATCTCCCAATTTGGGTCGAAATATAGGCGTTTTCTCTTTCGATTATAAGCTGGATAGTATTATTAACATGGTTTTTCCAGTGTATCAAGTATTGTTAGTATTGTGTAGAGATTAATTAATCGAAAGGGACGTCCAAGTTTTGTTGAGGACGTCCTCGCAAAACATCCCGATGGAGGGGCGGGGAAACCCGTATTATCGAAACAAGATGGACGTCCATCTTTCTTTCGATAATACGGTCAGGGATGCCCAAATCTTGAAATTTAGGTCGTCCCTAGAGGTGGTCGTCCCTAGACTTGGTCATTTCTGATTTTCAGTGATAATGGAAACCAAGGACGCCCATCTGAGAAACAAACCAAATGCAAGCCCTTTGGTCATGGGAGGAGCCAGCATTTTTAGTGCACTGTTTCCTCCACAAACGCAAAATGTAGGGAGGGGATGGGCCTGGGTCCACCTGTCTGAAGTGCACTGCACCCACTAAAACTGCTCCAGGGACCTGCATGCTGCTGTCATGGACCTGAGTATGACATCTGAGGCTGGCATAGAAGCTGGCAAAAAATATTTTGAAAGATATTTTTTGAGGGTGGGAGGGGGTTAGTGACCACTGGGGGAGTAAGGGGAGGTCATCCCCAATTCTCTCCGGTGGTCATTTGGTCATTTTTGGCACCTTTTTGTGCCTTAGTCGTAAGAAAAACACGACCAGTTAAGTGCTCGTCAGGGACGCCTTATTTTTTCCATTATGGGTTGAGGATGTCCATGTGTTTGGCACGCCCAAGTCCTGCCTTCACTATGCCTCCGATAAGCCCCCTTGAACTTTGGCTGTCCCTGCGATGGAAAGCAGTTGGGGGCGTCCAAAATCGGCTTTCAATTATACCGATTTGGATGACCCTGTGAGAAGGACGTCCATCTTCCGATTTGTCTCGAAAGATGGGCGTCCTTCTCTTTCGAAAATGAGCCCAATAGTATCATGCAATGATGTCAAGTATGAGTATATAACCCAGTCAGTGGCAGGAGATCCACCTGCCTGAGCAGCGGTGCATACTGTGTTGACCAGAGGAGAAAAGATCTACAGAAAACACAAGACCAAAGGTTCAAGAGGAAAGATAAGAGAAAAAAAATTCATACAGCCACTTTACCTTATTTGACAGCAAACTGTTGGAATAATATTCCAATACAAATTCGATCTATCCCTTGTTATAGGATGTTTCGCAAAGCTCTAAAAACATTTTTATTTGAAAATTATGTATTGGGTAAATCTTAAAATCAAAGTACATTTTTAATGTTGATTGTAATTCCTGGTATGTCTCAGCCTCTTTTGTTTATTTGTAAATCGCACTGAACTCTGTTGGGTATGTTGTGATCTAAAAGAAATACAGGGCCCTGTTTACTAAGGTGCGCTAGCGTTTTTGGCATGCTCTAAAAGTTAGCACTTTAGCGTTAGCGTGTGCTAATTTTTAGCACGTGTTAAAAACTCTAGTGCGCTTACAGCATGGCTTAGTAAACAGGGCCCAAAGTAACGAATGAGCTGAAAGGTAACAACCTCTATTGACTTTATTCTGGTGATGTGAACTGGTTTTGTTAGAAAAGGTGGAATAGAACACCGAAATAAACTAAACTAGGTTAAACATTGACCTACTGGTGACCACCACTCCTATCCAGATAATGGTAATATTATTTGTTGCATTTGTATCCCACATTTTCCCACCTATTTGCAGGCTCAATGTGGCTTACATAGTACCGTGATGGCGATCGCCAAGTGCCAAGCCCTTACGAGAAAAACTACATTGGCTCCCAATCAAAGAGTGAATTGCGTTCAAAATCTGCACCCTGGTTCATAAAATTATTCATAGCGAAGCCCCAGTCTACATGGCAGACCTTATAGACTAACCAACCAGAAACACAAAAAGGTCAGCACGCACATACCTAAATCTCCACTACCCTAGCTGCAAAGGACTAAAATATAAATCAACATATGCATCCAGCTTCTCTTATATAAGCACGCAACTATGGAATGCACTTCCAAACGTCATGAAAACAATGCACCACCTAACAAACTTCCGGAAATCATTAAAAACCTATTCAGCGTCTGAATCCAAATAACTAACTCAATAACTGAGAACAGTCTTTTTTGCTTTCCTAAGTTATTTGATCAGTTATCCAGATCCTGGTGCTGAATATCACCGGTATCTGGATAAATCCTTCTGCTCCTAGACTGCCCCAAATAGTACTGGAACAGTCTGTAGTGATTTTTCAGTGCCATTATTTGCCTGGTTAACCCCTTTTGAATATCGAGCGGTATGTTTGTAGTCAGCCAAGACCTGGACTGGATTGTTGCTTTCTTCTGGGTGAGTGGATTGTGGCTGTTGGTGAGACAGTGTACTGATGATCATAGGGCCTTGGAGTGTAAAGAATTTTCCTCCCACTCAGTGAGACCCCTGAAGGTAAGAAGAGTGTATTCCTCTTCAACACACAGTCCCCTAGGTTCCTGCTTTGAAGAAGTACGAAGGAGGGATTACACTCATTATAAATCCCCATATTCCTAATGTAACCCAGTACTATTTATTCTGGACTGTTTAGATAGGAAAGGATCCTGGAATATAAAATCTTGTAAAAAGACAAAATTTGGAAATCTGTTACAGGTTCCCAGATGGAGGTGGAGCAGGATTGGATTTCATGAAAGCACAGGGCAGGCACTAAGGATCCTTACAGTGGAGAAGCGGGAGTAAAAGCAAAGATGAAGCAGAGTCTGTAGTACTGTGACAGGAAGGGGAAATGGACAGACCAGATGGGCCTCCTCGTACTTATTAGCTGTCTTCTCTGTTTCTATATTAAGTATTTCCAGATATTATATAAATATTCTGTACATTACTCAGAGTTCAGGTTTCACCCAACAGTTAATTGTATAGATTTGCTCTATGTGTCACCAGATCTCCGGAACTGAGCTCCTACATATGGCACATGTCACTAGCAGCCCTCATATTACAAACTTCACTTTTATGAGGACAAGCCTTTGGCAATGTTAGTCACATTTTAACTCTCAATTGTTTCATAGTATGCCATTTTCCTACTGTTTATATACTGTGTTGGCCTATTCTTTACATTACAGTCCTGGGCTTGGATGTGTCAATAAAGTTCTCTTTGTTGAATGCATCTGTGATATTTGACTTTAAGGCATTATTATTATCTTACCTTCTGAAGAAAAAGATTATTTAGTGTCCTAGGCTCTTTAGCTCTGGGAGGAACTCCTCGTAAGGAGTTGGAATTTGCTACCTCTCTGAAGGTCATATACTCCTTACTTGGTGCCAAAGCCATGCATTAGTCTAGTGTGTTAAACTTCAGGCCCAAAAAGCCTCGGGGTGGCTATTGGGCCCATTTCAGTCACAAGTCCTCTAAGGTGACATGCGCTACTAACAGTAGCATAGTAGATGATGGCAGATAAAAAACCTGAATAGTCCATCCAATCTGCCCAACATTCACACTCATCAATTCATGGTTAAACCAACAATGAATGTAATATAAAATACTTGATCCTGGTCTTTCTTTGCCATTTCTGGGAAACAGACCGTAGAAGTCCACCCGGCACTCACCTTACACTTCAATTACTGGAGTTGCCGTCAAAGCCCACTCCAGTCCATCCTAAAATGTCTTGCCCTATACAGGACACAGACCATAGAAGTCTGCTTGGCGCTGGCCTTAATTCTTTACAACCGGAGTTGCCATCCAAACACCACTTGACACATCACACAGTTCACCTCAGAAGACTCTGCTGCATAGCCGCCGAGAGGGGGAGCAGTGGGGACAAAATTCCCCAGGCCTCCAAGGGGGGCCTGGCACCGCAGTCCCACCCGCCCTCCGTTGTCAACTGTCTGCCACCAGGCCGGGCCCCCTGCATTGAAATCACAGCGCCTCTCACCTCCGTGTGAAAGCGCTGCCGGCAGCAGATTGCCTCCCTTTGGGCCTCCTTCCCTCCCTGTGTCCCACCCTCGTCTGACGTAACTTCCGTGAAGGCGGGACACAAGGAGGGCCGAAGGGAGGCGATCTGCTGCCCTGCTGCCTGCAGCGCTTTCACACGGAGGTGAGAGGCGCTGTGATTTCAATGCAGGGGGCCCAGCCCGGTGGTGGACGGAGGGGGTGGGTGGAGGGGGGAGCAGCGGGGGTGGCCTTGCCCCAGGCCCGGCCCAGTTTCTCTGTGGTCCTGCTCTGCTGATCTGGTGTAGGATCTTTACTTCAGCCCCAAGATAAAATAATAATAATTCTGCACTACAGGGAAAGTAAAAAAACAACTCCATGCCAAAAGCAGGTTGTTTTGTTTTAATATCAGGAGCAATTCTTGATTCAGCGGGTTTACGTGCATATTTATTATGGGTATCCTGAGAACCTGACTGGCTAGGTGTGTTCTGAGGACTGGACTGATAACCCCTGTTTTAGTCCAATGGTTTTACTCTGAGTTTTTACATGCTAAAACCCTTACTGAATCGAGAGTAAAGTTAGCGTGAAAAAATATAAAGTAAACTGCTGTTCTAAAAGATAGCACAGTTTATTACTTCGGGCCCTCAGCTGTGCATTTTCCCACTTAAGTGAGGAACCAAAATTAAAGACTTATGTGTCTTTAAGAAAGTAGATACTGAATTGTTCTTCCACATCATTGCCATGGTAATAGGCCCAGATATAGGTACAAGAAATGTATGCAAATATTGATAGGCACCGGACCATTGCTGCCATTGCAGTGTTGCCAGGTGGGCGGTTTTACCGCCTAATTGGGCGGTTTTCCGCGACCCGCCACGGGAAAGTTTTGCCCGCGGCGGGTCGCGGTTTTTTGGGCTTCTTTTTTTTCTTTTCTGCGGTTTTTCAGGCGGTTTTTTCGGCCGCGGGGGGCGGGGTTAGTACGTTTTGGGCGGGGTTAGTGACGTTCTGGGCGGGGCCGATGACGACGGGGGCAGGGTTGATGATGGCGGGGGCGGGGTGATGACGCGGGGGTGGGGGTGTCAGGGGCGGGGTTTGAGTTTGGGCAGGTTTTGGGCTGTTTTTAGGCTGGATTGGGTGGGAAAAAAAGTTTCCACCTGGCAACCCTGTGCCATTGTCATACCTTGATTCAGGCCTGGTGTGGCTGTACTTCAGATTGTCTTGGACCAAACAGTTGTGCTTCTTCTATAAGTAACTCTCCAGCATGGGGCCTTCTAGTAATGGTGCACCAACAGACCCTGTGATGCCCTGCACCTGCACAGGTTTCTATGGTGACAGGAAGCCCATGCCAGAGGATGTAATGGGGCATCACTGGTCCTGTCAGGGCATGTGCTTGGAAGGCCCCAAGCTAGAAAGTTACTTATAGAAGAAGCATTGCTGGTTACTATGGGTCAATCTAGGGTATAGTGATGGAAGTAAGAAGGCACCATTAGAGAACGTAAGATCCAGGCAAGAGTAGTGAAAGGGGAAACACCTCTCCAATGATTTTAGGAGGAAACAATTCTCTCCATTTGCCTATGGGCACCCATAATTGGAATCCAGCCCTGCACAGTGAATCCAGGGTCCACAGGTACTACATTTATTTATATTAAAAAATTCTTGTACCCCGCACTATCTACAAATCTAGGCAGCTCACAAAGAAAACATACTCAATAAAAACACAAAAATATACTCATAGCAAATCTAACAGAAACAACCCCCCACCAAGAAAACAATACTGCGCAGTTACTGCTCCCCAAATGCAAATGCTACACAAACCCTTAATCAATAGTGAGACTGAAAAAGATGTGCTTTAAGCAGTTTCCTAAAAATTTAAGAATTACTTGAAAACCTATTTTTTTTAATCTAGGCTTTCAGCTATTGGTCCTCGGGAGATCTAGCAGTCTGATCC
Source organism: Microcaecilia unicolor (assembly GCF_901765095.1). NCBI lineage: Eukaryota > Metazoa > Chordata > Amphibia > Gymnophiona > Siphonopidae > Microcaecilia > Microcaecilia unicolor. The sequence continues at coordinate 50,147,629 of NC_044038.1, forward strand.
GTACTCTATAATCTATTTTTAGTTTATTATGTCCGATACCTTGAATGATTGTGGTTGCCCTGTACAAATTGGAGTTCCTTTCTTTATTTGAGTTTTATACTATAAACTGCCCTGTCCTGCTTGCTCAGATTGAGCAGTATATCAAATAAACAAATATAAGCACAGATATTGTACTCACTGAGTCTGGTAAAAAATGAGATGAAGAAGAAAGGACAATGCTATGCAATTCATTAAAACCCATGCATATGAGATGCATAATACTGCCCAGAAGAGAGCTTAGGATGAGTGAAGATAGCCTTTGGGCACTGAAGAGGGTCAGAGTAGAACGTGATTGATCCTAGTTTTCAGGATCAGTGTTTGAGATGCTGGTGCCCAGGATATACATTTGGGAGGGAGCCCCCCAAAGCCAGACAGCAACCTGTACTGCCCTCAACTTCAGGCAGACTTTAAGCTTCTTCTGGCAAGGATGCCTGAGGCAATTGCCCTGGTTATGCTGTCCTCTAAAGCTGGCACTGCTTGGTATAGTAGAGATTGGAAGGGGTAGTATATGGGCAATCTGTCTTTGGAAGAGAGTGGTGGGAGCTGTAGAAAATTCTAGACTACAGATCTGCCTCTAAATCCTGTTTATATATTTATAAGTCCTTTCTTGTGGTTATGTTACAAAACTGCTCTCGTCCAGTGTTCTGTCTATGTCCATCGCTCAGCAAGAGGTCCTGTGCTTTTGAGGATCATGCACCACCTGGAAGCCCATCCTCCTTTCTGAAGTCATTTCTGGCTTGTGAGCTTTAAGGACCGTGAATCACCAATCTTCCCTAACTGTGGTACTGAGCTGGTGAGAATCCCTTAGAAGAGTTTGTCTGGGGCTCAGTGTTATGTGGAGAATTCTCTAAACTCACGGAGCCAGGAGCTTCAGTCACTCACTGCAACTAGCCTAGCTGGAATGAGAGTCTATATTATTAAAGCCAACATACTTTAGTGTCCAGACATTGTAAATGAGGAGTAATAAAGTTTACTAATGAACAGCTGTCTGAGAACAAGCCTGGATAAACATTCAATGTAATTTCACCTGTGGATCTAGACTTGTGTAAATATCCCCTTTTATTAATAAACCTAACCTTTGTGCAGCCACACAGCACAGAGAGTGGTTTGAATTTGTCACAGCATCTCAGCTTGCCAGAGACAGAGTACCTTTTGGTGTCCTCCTGGATCACTTTCCAACCAGCCTAAGAGGAAAGAGAAAAACCCAACCACAGAGAGGGTGTCACCCCATTGGCCCACTACACCATCATTTTGACAACAGGTGTTCTAGATTAATACTTCCAAAGAAGGGTTACACATGAAAAAAACAGGTTGAGTGTGAGTTATCCCAGCATTTCAGTGTAAGGTCCCTGGGGTCTCTTACCAAGTTTAAATTTAAACCCATGCCCTAAATTAGAGATGGCATTACCTTAGTTCCTTGCACCTTATACGGTCTGTACCAGAGCCGGTGGTGGGAGGCGGGACTGGTGGTTGGGAGGTGAGGATAGTGCTGGGCAGACTTATATGGTCTGTGCCAGAGCTGGTGGTAGGAGGCGGGACTGGTGGTTGGGAGGTGGGGATAGTGCTATACGGTCTGTGCCCTGAAGAGGATAGGTACAAATCAAAGTAGGGTATACACAAAAAGTAGCACATATGAGTTTATCTTGTTAGGCAGACTGGATGGACCGTGCAGGTCTTTTTCTGCCGTCATCTACTATGTTATTATGTTACCTCTGATAAGGTGTGCAGTTTTGGTATGTGCCACCCAGGAAGCATTAGGACCTGTACAGGAACAGTGACTGAACTGCTTATAGTTTAGAATGGAGGAATGAGTTCCTGCAGGACCTGTGAAGTTGATCTCCAGGGAGGTACCTGTGGACTGAGACAGTGAGGGGCTGTGAAAGCATGTCTCAAGAAAGTACTCTATATAGGTAATTCAGATTCTCTTGAAACTTCACTTCGGACAGTGCTTGCCAAATTCTTATCCGATATGACCCCATTTTAATATTTAAAAATTCGCATAACCCCAGATCATGATGAAAACAAAATAGCAGAGCTCCTCTCCCCTCCCCTCTTTCTTCCTGCTCCAAACATTCACAATATAGCTATCAAAGGGGGAGTACTACAAATAGATGATTTTGATATGCCGGATATTGATTGAGATATCCCTGTAGCAGGGTCCTCTAGAAGTAGGGAGATCCTGGATTCTCACAGGGAGAACTGTTCTAGCAGGCAGGAGGGAGCTATACTGAGCCTGGCATTTATAAATGGGGAGAGAGTCTCTGAAGATATAATGGGTGATCATCTGGCATCCAGTGATCACCAGATGGAGTGGTTCAGTATTAGGACACACGAGGTGTTATTGGCTGGATGGAAACATCTGGGGGAAGTAGAAAAGCAGTGGGCAACATTGAAAGGAGCTATTATAAGGCCACAAAACTTTTGTTAGAGAAGTAAATAAAAAGTAAGAAGGCTGATTTGGTTCTCAAAAGTAGTAGTGAAATGGTAAGGAAAAAGAACTTAGCCGTCATAAACTACAAGAGATCATAGAAAAAGGAAGACAAGAAACAATATCTGGAAAAGCTAAGAGAAGCTGGGAAAGTAGACAGGAAAATTTTGCATTAGAATGAAATGATAGAGCATTGTAGCTTTATCTTAGCCTGTAAGAGTAACTCCCCACTAGCAGAGCCAGGGGCGTAGCCACGGGTGGGCCTGGATGGGCCTAGGTCCACCCAGTTTGGGTTCAGGCCCACCCAGCAGCGGAGCGGAGGGAGCAGGCAGCGCTGATCCTGCATCTGCCTCCTTCTCTCTGGCGGCAGCGCTTCCCAGACGCTGCCTACCGCCGCCACGATCTACCTCCTCCCTCTGTCTCAACAGCAGCGGTAGCATCGCGATTCAAACACGCTGCCTCCTGCTTCTAACCCGGAAGTGTCTCCTCTGCAGATGGAGGGGAAGAAAGAGTGAGGAAGGAGATGAGATGAGGGAAAAGGAAGAGAGGAGAAAATTGCACATGGATGAAGAAAATAGGCAGAAGCTGGATCCACTGGACAGTCAGGTCTACGGAGGACCCAGAGCAAGAAATGAAGAAGAAAGGCGGAAAGTAAAGAAATAAATGGAAAGGAAGCCCTGGAAACGGAGTAAAGAGGACAGATAGCAGCAGAATCAGATACTGGGCCAGTATGATCAGAAAAACAAAGTCACCAGACAACAAAGGTAGAAAAAAAATCATTTTATTTTCATTATAATGATTGGAACACGTCCACTTTGAGAATCAGGTGCTCAACATTAAAAGTTTATATTAATTTACTTATTTATGGCATTTTATCCCACATTAAACATGAATTAGATTGGAACCTGGGATCATTTAATGTTTTTTTTCCTGGAGAGTGTAATGCATTGCCTCCCCCACCCCCCAGGCTCTCTCCCCGGCTATAGCCAGCTCTGCAATTTTGAGGGGAGGTGGACGGGAGGTGGACGGGGCGCAGAGGTGGACCGGGGAGAGAGCCTGTTGTTAAACATTTACCAGCACACCACTGTCTAGTGCCCACCCATCCAACCTGTTGGCCCACCCAAAAATTGACTTCTGGCTACGCCACTGAGCAGAGCACTCTAAATTGCAATCACATGATTTTGCATCTCTTTGTTGTGTTGTTTTAGAATGGATTCCACCATTTCACAGAGGTAAGAATAGAAGAAATAATTTTTTTAAATACAAGAACAATAGTGGATTTACCATTTACATGCATTGGAACCACTGGGTTTAAATGAATGCTGTGCATGGTAGAAGTTGTAAGTTGGTTCGAGAGATACTAATATTTGGTTTTTGGAAGTGATGTAATTGATTCTAATATATGTTTTTGGTTCTTTTAGAAGTATTAGTTCAATAATCCCTCAACAACTTGGGCAAAACGCTGGCCATCGTTGGATTGGATTGAATTTGGATATGTTAGGAGCTCTGTTATCTCAGTGAAGATAAGTAACAGTAACATGGTAGATGACGGCAGAAAAAGACCTGCACGGTCCATCCAGTCTGCCCAACAAGACAAACTCATATGTGCTACTTTTTGAGTATATCTTACCTTGATTTGTAACTGTCATTTTCAGGGCACAGACCGTACACGTCTGCCCAGCACTATCCCCGCCTCCCACCACCGGCTCTAGCACAGACTGTATAAGTCTGCCCAGCACTAGCCCCTCCTCCCAACCACCAGCCCCGCCTCCCACCACCGGCTCTGTGAAATGTATCACTGTTCTAATTTTTGAAACTGTTGGACATTGTTTCATGGGATGGGTTTTCATGCTGATGAAATATATTCCAGCTCTCCAAGATACCTGAGATTCAGGAAGAGCTAACTGAGGCTTTTTCCTTCCCATGTTTCACAACTATATTTCAGTGGGGACTATTTGAAAACTGCCCATTCTTCTTAAGCTGCTCCCATCCAACCAACTCTTCCTTGACAAATTCCCCCATCTCAGTAAAGTTAGTTTCTTTGAAATCTAGGACCTTCAATCTTGAGTAAGCCCTCTCCTCCTTTATTTTAATATTGAACCACACCACTCAGTGATCACTAGATGCCAAATGATCTCCCAATGTAACATCAAAAACATTTTCCCTGTTTGTAAGCATCAGATCTAGAATAGCTTCATCCCTCATTGGTTCCATTACCCGCTGCTGAAACAATTCTTCCTGTAGAGAATCCAAGATCCCTTTGCTTCTAGATGACCCTGCAGCATGGACAACCTAGTCGACGTTTGGCATATTAAAATCACCTATCAGTAGTACTTCCCCTTTCCTAGTTATCTTTGTGGATGTCTTCAATTAAGTCTCTGTCCATTTCTTCAGACTGTGAAGATGACCTGTATATTACACCAATGTAAATACATTTTGCTTTTCGTCTTATAGACCGGTGAGCCTGATGTCGGTGCCAGGCAAAATGGTAGAGACTATTATAAAGAACAAAATTACAGAGCATATTCAAAAGCTTGGATTAATGAGACGAACAGGCTCATTTTCAAAAGAGAAAAATGTCCAAAAAGGGACACAAGTCTGCATTTGGATGCTTATCTCACAAAGACGTCCAAATCAGTATTTTCAAAATGTATTTTTAGAGGTCTTTCTCTGAAGTCCATCAGAAGGATGTCTAAATCTCAAGGGGGCATGCCAGGGGTGTGTTCAAGGCGGGACTTGGGCGTTCCTAAGACTTAGACGTCTTTCAGCCATAATAGAACAAAATAAAAACATCCAAGACTAAAACTTGGATGTTTTGAGCTAGACCTGTTTTTATTTAAAAAAAATAGCTGCAGTGGGAATTGAACCCACTTCCCCAGGATCAAAGTCTGCTGCACTAACCACTAGGCTACTCCTCTACTACAGACAAAAGGTGCCCCAAATGACCAGATGACCACTGGAAGGAATTGGTGATCACCTCCCCTTACTCCCCCAAATCACAAAACATTTTTCCAAACAGCATTTTCAAAAGGAAAAGAGAGACTTTTATTTGTAGAAAATGACCTTTCCTGTTCTGATTTTGGACATTTTACAAAAAAGTCCAAATTCAGACTAAGATGTCATAAAATGCCCCTTGTGCATTTGACTTGCCCAAAGTCACAAGGAGCAGCAGTGGGAATTAAACCTATGTTGCCAGGATCAAAGCCCGCTGCACTAACCATTAAGCCACTCCTCCTCTGTTTTGGACATCTTGCATTTGGTTTGTTCGAAAATGGACCAAAAAAAGGACGTCCAAATCACAAGATGTCCATGGCATTTTCGAACACAAAAGATAGACGTCTATCCTTTTCGAAAATGACCTTCGTTCCTGTTCAGAATTTGGACATTTTACAAAAACGGCCAAATTCTGATTTAGGAAAATGCCCCTCAAAGCCAACATGGATTTAGTGAAGGGAAATCTTGCCTTACCAATCTATTACATTTCTTTGAGGGGATGAACAAACATGTGGATAAAGGTGAGCCAGTAGAAATTGTATCTGGATTTTCAAAAGGCATTTGACAAAGTACCTCATGAAAGACTCCAGATGAAATTGGAGAATCATGGGATAGGAGGTAGTGTACTACTGTGGATTAAAAACTGGTTAAAAGATAGAAAACAGAGAGTAGGGTTAAATGGTCAGTATTCTCGATGGAGAAGGGTAGATGGGGGGGGGGGGTTCCCCAGGGGTCTGTGTTGGGACCGTTGCTTTTTAATATATTTATAAGTGATTTGGGGATAGGAATAACTAGTGAGGTAATTAAATTTGCTGACAACACAAAGTTATTCAAAGTTGTTAAAGCACAAGGGGATTGTGAAAACTTACAAGAGGACCTTATGAGGCTGGGAGTCTGGGCATCCAAATGGCAGATGATGTTTAATGTGAGCAAATGGAAAGTGATGCATGTAGGAAAGAGGAACCTGAACTATAGCTACGTAATGCAAGGTTACACATTAGGAGTCACCGACCAGGAAAGGGATGTAGGCATCATCGTTGATGATACGTTGAAACCCTCTGCTCAGTGTGTGGCAGCAGCTAAGAAAGCAAATAGAATGTTAGGTATTTTTAGGAAAGGAATGGAAAACAAAGATGAGGACATTATAATGCCTTTGTATCACTCCATGGTTCGACCGCACCTCAAATATTGTGTGCAATTCTGGTCACCACATCTCAAAAAATATATAGTGGAATTAGAAAAGGTACAGAGAAAGATGACAAAAATGATAAAGGGGATAGGATGACGTCTCTATGAGGAAAGGCTAATGTGGCTAGGGCTCTTCAGCTTGGAGAAAAGACGACTGAGGGGAGATATGATGGAAAGGGTAGATGTGAATTACTTGTTTACTCTTTCCAAAAGTACTAGGACTAGGGGGCATGCAATGAAGCTACAAAGTAATAAATGCAAAACGAATTGGAGAAAATATTTCTTTACTCAACTTGTAATTAAACTCTGGAATTCACTGCCAGAGAATGTAGTAAACTCAGTTAGCTTAGTGGGGTTTAAAAAAGGTTTGGATTGCTTCCTGAAGGAAAAGTCCATAGACCATTATTAAAATGGACTTGGGGAAAATCCACTGCTTATTTCTAGGATAAGCAGCATAAAATGTATTGTACTGTTTTGGGATCTTGCCAGGTACTTGGGACCTGGATTGGCCACTGTTGGAAACAGGATGCTAGACTTGATGGACCTTCGGTCTGTCCCAGTATGGCAACACGTGTATACTTATAAATACTTCTACCACTGTTATACAATTGCCCCCAAATGGGATATATAGTAACAAACATTCCAAAGGATTGAATTAGCACAGTAGCGCCAATTGTATGTTCACCTATGTTTCATATACATTCATAATTCTATTCAGTCATCTTATAAAAGTCTGTCTATAGTGGACAATATTGCTCATATTCACTTATCCCATTCTTAGGCTAGAAATGGCTAGCAGCTTGCATGTTGAAACTCTTAAGGGGTCTCTGGGAAATTTAATCTCAGTAGGTGAGTATGTTTCAAAGACTAAGGACAGGGTGGGGGGGGGGAGACAAGAAGAGGAACGCATGTTTTTCAAACAGTAGTTGGGATGTACTCTAGGAGACAGAGGTTAAAAGTCACATAGGTTATAGAAAGTCACTGATCTACCATGTTCCTCATCATCTCAATCTGTAAATTTCAGTAATGTGTACTTCTTTTAGTCTTTTAGATTGTGCAGTTTAATAAAAAAAAAAAAAGCAATATTATGGAAAAGCATTAGTATCATAGCAATGTTACTAGGATTCAATTTACTGTTTTCAAGTTTTCCTCTTTCATTGTATTTATGCTTGTGCTTGTTCATTTTACTATTGTTATGCTGTTAACAAAATTTTAAGTTTGATGTTAAACTGCACCTGCTGTACACTACCTTGGGTGAATCTCTTCATAAAGGTGGTTAATAAATCCCAATAAATAAATAACACATATGCTTGATACATTCACACAAGCTACATAAGGACTCCTTCTGTCTCCTTTGATCTGTAGACAGTATCCTTGGAACCTAATATGAAAAACCTGCCTCACAGTAATTACACAGAAAAATATGTGCATAAATATTGGTAAGATACTAAAGAGCTGAATTGGCACAAATGTGAAACTTGTGTGTGAACTCATAGAATGAGAGAGGGCAAGCTTTCTGACCTGAAGCCAGCATTGAGGGCCCAGTGTGTATGTGTGGTGGGGGGGGGGGGGGGGGAGAAGCAGTAGGAAATGGGAAGCGGAGGGATGCCCCCCCCCCTCGAAGGCAACACATGGCAGGGGTGGACATGACTTCCAGCTGGAAGTGGCATGTTTTTACTGCTGGGATTGAGGGATGAAAACCTCCCTCTTACTATCCCCCAATCAGCAGCTTAAGGAAACTTTAAATGCCCACCGAGTGACCAAAGTTAGAATATCATATCTATGGGGAGGGAAAGTTGATCTCTAGATTGGGACTGTGCTCCTCTTTATTGCCGAATGCCCCTGTCAGACAGACAGACAACACACACAGCATCAGGAAGTGCTAGGGTTACAGAAGATGGTGAGGTCTTTGAAAATGACTAATCTATTGTGTTTGTACAGCTTTAGCATGTTCCAGTTTTTAGAGATGTCTCCTCGCCATGGATGGGTTAAGCCCTGATAATTTGATCTGAGAACTGGGGGAAGGGAAGGGGTAATAAGGCTACCAAATTTCATTCTGAACTTCTGTTATGATTTTGCTCTAATCATTCATTGTGTGCGTAACCTGCCCCCTCTCACAATCTGCCATTCCTCATTCTAAAACACGAGAAACTGGATATTGTATCTTCTGAATCCACATTCCACCCAGCAGAACCTAATCCCTCAGGGCCAGAGAGAGATCAGTGACAGCTAAAGTTGTCTCATAAAAAGGGTTCTGACCTGTGTGTAGTTCCCCTCCACCAAATGTAGGGCTGGATGGATGCCAGCTCGTGCATGATGCCAAGAGTTTTCCCAAGCAGCTGAAGCACTTAGATGGAGCACTGGTGACAGCTAGTACTACCCTCAACTCTATCAGTGCCAAGTGAAACTCTGATAATGTAAGCTTCCTCCCAGCAGTGCCCTTTCAGGACTCTGTATAGGCTTCCTCACTCTAGTCTGTGGCCAGCAGTGATTACAAGAGTGGAATTCCTGTGCCCTATCACAGTGGTTCTTAACTGGTCCTTGAGAACCCTCTGGCTAGCTGCATTTACAGGATGTCCACAACTAATATGCACGAGAGAGATTTTCATGTGCTACCTCCACTGAATACAAATCTATCTTGTAGGTATTCTTTGTGGATATCTCAAGATCCGGACTGGTACTCCTTGAGTACCAGGTTAAGAACTATTGCTATATCAGAACCAGAGATGCCAGGAAAGAGACTTTTTGACCAATCCTGCGTTTGAATTTACATCCTAGCAGTGGTTCCCAAACCTGATCCTAGAGGCACCTCAGCCAGTCAGGTTTTCGGGATATCTGAATATTCATGAGATAGATTTGCATGCAGTGGAGGCAGTACATGGAAATCTCTCTCATGAATATTCATTGTGGATATCCTGAAAACCTGACTGGCTGGGGTGCCTCTAGGACCAGGTTTGGGAACCACAGTGATACTCTCTGTTTTAATCTCCAGTCCTTGTCATAGGGCAGGGGTTCCCAAACCTGTCCTGGGGGAGCCCCAGACAGTCAGATTTTCAGGATATCCACAATGAATATGCATGAGAGGCAGTGTATGCAAATTGATCTCATGAATATTCATTGTGGACATCCTGAAAACCTGGCTGACTAGGATTCCCCAGGACAGGTTTAAGAATCACTGTCATTAGACCATGCCGGGGCCAGCTGATGTTCCAGCAATGTGACTTCAGGTGGGTACAATTCATGGAGCATTAAGTGATACGGAGACACAAGATAAGCGCTGCAGTCATTCTTCAATAGCTTCTTGATTCTTTTTGTGTGACTGCTTGGGAGGCTCTGGACTGGAGGGGCGAGAAGAAAAACCTAGAACTGTCTTTGTATTTGTCCCTTTTTAACCTGGTACTCAAGTATCTCCAATCAAGTTTGCAATTCTATTTTGTTATCAGTATTAATATAACATTACCTGACAATTGGGTAAATTTCTCACAGCCTCGGTAGATCGTTTAGCCCAAGCCCAATCCTAGCAGCTCTGTCCTGAGCACTCCTGCTCTCCTCAAAAATCTCATCCCTCAACTAGACCAGTCTTTGCATTTCTGCCCTCTGCTTCTCTTCCTCTCACAAGCCCTCTATCTCCTGCAGCTTCCCTATCTTTCACTGACATCTGTACGTTCTCCTGGGACCCCACTGAACTGCACTGCCCTTCAGCAGGATAACAGCTGTAGGTTTCCCATTTGGTGGGTCTTCATAGCAAACCCCACAATTTGCAATAAACACCATTCTCCCCGAGCACATCATGTGTGTGCATTTCTGTTTGTATGTAATATATACTTTTCTCCTTGTTTGTTTCCCCCCCACTTTTGAGTAAATTTTCAAAGGCTGAGTCAACATCTGCACATGTAATTATGGGGAGTAAAATCATCATTGTCAACTTTATTTGATATACCACACAGTCAAAATGATATCTAAACAGTTTACAAGATTATCAAAGAAAAAATAACTAAAGTATAAGACAGACTAGGGGCCACAAAAAAGTAAAAGTTACAATGTGTTCCAAAGCACTGCATAGATAGCACTCTATTAAAGAAAAAAATGGGGGGGGGGGGGGATACTAGGAAGGAGTGCAAACCACAAGACCCAAATGATTACGAGCAAAGATAAGGAGGCTGCCACACCACAAACAAGGCCATAAGGCTGCTAACTGGATCCAGTTCAGAGTTTACCCCAGTGCATGCTGGGACTTGTAGTTATGCTTTCCTTAGGGAATGCAATGGGGAAATCAGAACTACAAGTCCCTGCATGCAATGAGATAAACCCAGCACTGGGTCAACCCTGTCCTGTGAATCTGGATCTAGTTAGCAGCCTTACCATATCCCCAAGACAGTGGTTCCCAAATAGTGGGTTCATAGAAAAAGTAGCGATTCACATCCAGTTGAAGCAAACCATTTATAAGAAAATGCCAGAAGAAATGTGCTTCCGTGGATAATCGCAGGGATTATTATATCCTTCTTCTTACCCCTCCCCTACATTTTTCCTATAATAACAACGTTATTATAATAACTATATGTCAACTTGTTATCCTGTTTTACTATGTAAGCCATACCGTTTTACTATGTAAGCTGCATTGAGCCTGCCATTGAGTGGGAAAGTGCGGGGTACAAATGTTACAAATAAATAAATAAACCTGGTCCTGGAGGCACCCCAGCCAGTCAGGTTTTCAGGCTACCCACGATGAATATTCATGAGAGAGATCTGCATGCACTGCCTCCACTGCATGTAGGTCTCTCTCATGAATATTCATTGTGGGCGTCCTGAAAACCTGACTGGCTGGGGTGCCTCCAGGACCAGGTTTGGGAACCACTGCCCCAAGATAATCAGAGGAGAAGGCTTGATTGTAATAATAACAGGTAGATTTTCTGAATCTTCATTAGTGGGTTCTAATTACAGTAAAAGGCCATGTTAAAAAAACAACACACAAACATTTAAGTTTAAAAAATGTACACAGGTATTAGATATAATGCTAACACATGCACTTTGTGCCACCACTGAACACTTTTGAGGTAAAATTTTAAAGCCATTTTTACACGTATGTGGCCACATTGATGTGTAAATGGCATCTTATAATTACGCATGTGATGACATGATGGTGCGTACATCACCAATTAGCATATACAGGGGGCAGAGTTCACAAGCTGGGGCATAAAATTTTAAAATACACTAATCCATATGCTTAATTGTGTGAGTTTTTTATAAAGACATGGATGGCCTCATTTTAGGCATGTTGTAGAAGTAGGAATTGAGATGTGCAGGTCAATGCATCTCAAGTTTCACAAGTATTTTCAAACAGAATCTGCTGATGTAGAGCCTGTTCTAATATACAGGAGAAATGGACATTTATGCACCAGCTGCCTACAACAGAAACACCCACTTTAGAAAAATAAATGTACACAATATCGATGGGTTCCACGCCAGCGCATAACCAGTTACCTTTGCTACCTTAGAAACATAACCAGCTATCATTCCAACACTATTATTGTGACCAGTTTCCCTTGCCAATTTGGCATTTGAGGAGGGAGGACAAAAACCAATGAAGGATTAAGGAGCAATCACCCCCCCCCCCCCCCCCAAAAAAAAAAAAAAAAATTCCTCCAGTGGAGTGCTGTTCAATAGCAACTGTTTCCCCAGATCCTAAATGTATTTGTTAGCAGGTGTAACTCCCAATGTTGCTCTTTTAAAGATATAGGTGTTTAGTCCCCTTCTGAAATGAGAAATAAATGTCTATTAACTTGTAGTGCCCTTGTCCCACCCAAAACACACCCAGACCACATCCTGTTGCCATTTGCATGCACTTGGGTTTAAAACATGCATATCATGGCTTTATAAAATAGAGGCCTAGACATTTTTGCAAGTTAAATGGTTAAGTGCTGGTTTATGGATGTATGAAATGTAAATAAGGCTTGTATAATGAGTTCCATGAGCAGGGCTGCCAAGAGACACAGCTGGGCCCAGTGCTGGACCCCACACACACACTTGGGCTGCCGCCCCCTATCTTCCTGTGTCTGCTCCTTCCTCGGTTTGTCGTCTCCTGCTCCTGTGTGCAGAGACCTGGGGTTATCGTGTTAACGGAATCATCTGGGTCCCAGCACACTGGAACAGGAGAGAGACAGACCCGGAAGCAGGCAGGAAGAAACTTCTACTTGCTCGAAACCTTGCCAGCACCAACCCCCCCCCCCCTTGGAGGCTGGGCCTGAGGAATCTTGCCCCCCTCCTCTCAGCAGCCCTGGCCATGAGCATCTATGCACCTACTTGTCCTCTTATACCAGTCACTCTGTTAGAAAATTACCTCTAAATGTAGGCACATATTTCAACCACATTGCAAGCCAATATTTAACCCCAGTGTACAGGGTTACCTTGCATTTGTAAATAGGTTTGTGTGGGCTGAGAAGTGCATGTGTTATTGAAAATGTACCCTAAATCTCCCTGCATATAAAGTGCAGTGGCGTAGCTAGGTGGGGCCATGGGGGCCTGGGCCCTTCAAATTTCCTCAGGGCCCCTGGTTGGCTGGCAGGGGTCCCCGGCCCCCACCAGCTGAAGATTTTGTCCAGCGCTGGTCTGCAGCACTGCCACCGCATTGCCTGCCCTGCTCTCTCTTCCCCTCACGACGGGCATGCTCCTTTTAGTGAAATCGAGCATGCTCAGTTTCACTAAAAGGAGTGCGTGCTGGACGTGAGGGGAAGAGAGAGCAGAGCAGGTAATGAGGCAGCACCAGAGACCAACGCTGGACGAAGTCTTCAGCTGCTGGGGGTTGGGGACCCCCGCCAGCCAAGATGTACAGCGGCAGAGGGGGGTGGCGAGACGGCAAGGCAACCAAAATGTCCCCCCTCCCCCCACCTTGGGCTCTGGCCCCATCCCAACTCGAGGTCTGGCTATGCCCCTTGAATCCCAGCTTTGCTTTCACCATGTCAAAAAGGAAATACAGAAGCAGCATGCCTACCATGCATGTATCTTCTGTAACACAGTTTCCAACCATGCTCTCACAATGCCTGCAGGAACGCTTCTTTTTTTACTAAGGCTACAACTGTGTGCATTTCAGGCAATTGAAAATCCACAAAGTTACAACACGTTTATGCCCAAGCATGTTTAGTTAAAGCAAATAGATCGCTACTAAATCTTTGAAACTGTTTTCATGTTACCTGCTTTTATAATAAGGGCACAGTTTTCATGCCAATAAAGTTTACTGGATGTGAATCAGAGAGAGGATGAGGGGTGTGCCTGAATTTGGGGAAGATTCCTGGTTAAAAAGAGCTTTCAAAAGAAGGCTGTTTATTTCATATTTCAATTAACAGCAGGTGGTAAACAGGACAATCGGTCCTTTGTTTTATGGCTTTTCTACATAGCCTCTCTGGCTGTGTTCCAGAGCTGGAGTTGTAATTAGGGGGAGAGATGGAGGGACTAAAATGAAATTTTCCAAAATGCCATTTGGAACCGGAAGATTTAATTGGGAAGGGAAGGAAGGTGAGGTAAAGTATGGTATGCGTTCAACAAACTGGGAGAAGCTCTCAGGCTGTCCAGATGTGAGTTTGGCAGGCTCAGTGCTTCTGGAGTGGATCACTAAAAAGCATCCTGGCCAGTGGGTATTAAGGATCCATGGGCCAATGCTCAAAATGTAATGCCGGAGCTAGAGGCAACTAGCGTCATATTAGCGCTGGCGTTAGTGAACACAGAACGCTGAGAGGGCTGTAGCTCAGGAGACAAATGGCATGCAAATGTAGTCAAATGGATGTTAATGAGGTCATTTCCTATTCCCTCCCATTGCTCAGAGAACTGCTCACAAAACAAAGCCACCCTTACCACTGAAAACATAATGCCAACTCAGAGCAGGTATTAGGGTGTTTGAAGAGAGGATTTCTCACAATGCTTTCTTTAAAATTTATCGGTTTTGATTTTTTTTTTTTTTGAAGAATGCCTGTACAAGTCTGTAAGCGCCGGTACTAAGAAATAAATGTGTGCGAGTCTGAGCAAACCTGAAAGTAAAGCACACATTGGCACCTGTTTCCTGCATTTAAATGTATTCCTTCCATTTAAATGCAGGAGAGGCTTAGTGGTTAGAGCACTGGTCTTGTAATCCAGAGGTGTCCCTTTCAAATCCCACTGCTGCTCCTTGTGATCTTGGGTAAGTCACTTAACCCTAGTGGTTAGGGTGGTGGACTTTGGTCCTGGGGAACTGAGGAACTGAGTTCAATTCCCACTTCAGGCACAGGCAGCTCCTTGTGACTCTGGGCAAGTCACTTAACCCTCCATTGCCCCATGTAAGCTGCATTGAGCCTGCCATGAGTGGGAAAGCGTGGCGTACAAATGTAACAAAAAAAAAACCTCCATTGCCTCAGGTACAAACTTTGATTGTGAGCCCTCCTGGCACAGAATATCCAGTGTACCTGAATATAACTCACCTTGAGCTACTACTGAAAAAGGTGTGAGCAAAATCTAAATAAACAAAATATTAAAAGGTTATATTTAGAGACCCAGATTGGGTTTGTCTGGTGTATGTGCACAAAAGCTGAGCTTACCACCAAACTCTTCTGCGCAAGCCCCAAGCACGTTCCCCCTTTGGTTTTTACAGTGTGCATATAATTTAAATACTATTTCCTTTGAGCATTGGCGAGTTAGTTTTCTGTGCTGTTCTGGTGGTATCGTGCTTCTGCGCTCTGGTGGTTTGGCAGTTCTGTGCTGTTGGATTTACCGCTGGAGTTACGAGCCAGAGAATGGTTTGGGGTTAAGCACTATATTGCCATTTGCTAAGTGCCAGGGGCTCTGATTTTTTAACACAATATTGCAACCTTGGCAAACAGACATTTGTGGACCCCCTACCCACCATAGACCCCCCTGGTTTATTTCTTTTCTCACAGGTACCTCCCACCCTCACATTTCACCTCTCAGAAGCAGCAAGGAAAAGGGCATAGCTTAGCTGTGGGCAGGATGGTAGTAATAATTTGTGAGGGAGCATGGGGACCAGACAAGCACCTCTCCTATGGAATGGCTTAATGGTTAGAGCTGTAACCCTATCCCCTGTATTGTGTATTATGAGACCTGAAGCACTGATTTCAAGGGCTAGAATCAGAAACTGCAAATAGCATACTGACTGAGCCCCCTCCCCTTCTCAGTAGAGAGGGAGGCTTTGCTCCTAAAAGGTGGAGGACATTCCTCCTCAGCCAATGTGATCCCAGTGCAGTGTGGCGAAGGGGGCTGGCCTGGTGGGAGGTGACTGTGATCGCCTCTCACTCTCATAGCGTGCACTGCTGCCCCTGTCTGTACAGCACAAAGCTACGCTCTCGGGAGGGCTCAGGGAAGTAGAGCTTGATCTCTGAAGCCCCTGTCCTTCCTCCACTGTCCCCATTTGTTGTATTTCACTTCTGAACTAACGAACGGGCGCTTGAAGAAAAAGAGCAGGGAAGAACTTTTCATTTGGTGCGCGTAGAAGTGAAAGGAGGCTGTGTGACTATGAGAACCGCTGGGCTCTGTGCATGAGAGGAGGGAGAGAGCACCCTACTCCTACGCCTGTGTGCAAGAGAGAGGGGACCCGCCGGGCTGTTTGCAAGAGAGAGGAGAGGAGCCCCTGCGCAGTGGTATAACGGAGAGGAGCGCGGGGAAGGCAGGATGGCGGAGCTGTCAGTCAAGGATCACCTGGAGGGCATTCTCTCGGATTTCGAAGGTATGCGCACAAATTGCACGCACGAGTGAGCCAGCGCGCTCTCTGTTCGAACTTACTACTACTACTACTACTTATAATTTCTAAAGCGCTACTAGACGTACGCAGCGCTGTACACTTGAACATGAAGAGACAGTCCCTGCTCGACAGAGCTTACAATCTAATTAGGACAGGCAAGCAAGAGATAAGGGAATATTAAAGTGAGGATGATAAAATAAGGGTTTGACTCCTTTAAACTCAGGCCAGGCAAATGTATCCGGCGGCTTTGATTTGTTGATTGTATTGAACAGGTGACACAGGACAGGTTTCCTCTTTCTGCCCTGCTAGGTAGCGGCTTACCTCATTCCTCCCAAAAGTGCCCTATCCTGGCAGCCGGTCTTCTGAACTTTGCTAGCAAGATCGCCCCACTCCACTCCACGGCAGTTGTTTCATTAAGGGATGTCGCCTTTCTTTTTTAGTAGTTTCCCATGTGGCTGACCAAAGTGCTTTAGTTACTCTTTCCCTGTTTTTTTTTTTTTTGCCGCCTGTGGCTGCTAATATCGAAGTTCCCCTGAATGCTGCTATCTGTATAAAAGAGCCATGTCCAGTAGACAGACAAGGCAAAGGGCCGGTGGTTGGGGGGGGGGGGGCGTAATGCTTTTCCCCTTCCCCTGCTACTATGATTTCCGTCCCCTTCCCCCGAGTGGGCAAACAGATGCTGCTGATAAAGAGGAAATGCAGGGATAACAATAATATGTATATGTTTTTATCAGAAGCACCTGGCTTGCTAGAAATAGCCAAAGTAGAACGAAAGCCAGGCGGAAAATAAACAGGCATTGTTTAGGTAATGTCTCCCAGTGGATTACTTTTGTGCATACCGTGACAGGACTGAGGCCTCACTCCTAAACCAGGTTATGCTAAGTATGATCCCAATACCAATCTAAAAAAATTAGTACTGGTGCAGACCCTTGCATTGTGTTAGAATGGCTTCCGGGGTGAGGGATGTTCCCCTCCCCCCCCCCCCCCCCCCCCCAATGCAGTCTCTCAGTTTGTAATGTGAACAGGTAACCTTTTAAGGGGAGAGAAATGGGACTTGATATACCCTTTCTGTGGTTTTTGCAACCAAGGGTGTAACCAGACACCCAATTTTGGGTGGGCCTGGGCCCAACATGGGTGGGCAGAAGAACTCTGCCCTGTCCCACAAGTGATTTGATCTCTCCCTCTCTTGCCTGTATGCCATATGGTCTCTCAAACATCCTCCCTCCCCCGCATAAGTAGCAGATTTTCACTGGCAGTGAGTAGCAACTGATACACAGTGCTCATGTTGGCCCCACAGCCTTCCCTCTGATGCAACTTCCTGTTTCCGCATAGGTGGGAATATATTAGAGAGAAGGCTGTGGGACCAGTGCGAACAGTATGTATCAGTTGCTGCAGGCGGAACATCTGCTATTTACAAGGTATGCAGGAGGGACAGTTGTGGGAGTTTTTTTGCTGGTAGCTTGGGGATCCCTGCCAGCCACTTCATAGGTGTGCTGCTATTGGGTGGGCCTGATCCCTGGTGGGCCTGGGCCCACCCTTGGCTACGCCATTGTTTGCAACTACATTCAAAGTGGTTTACTGGTACTTATTTGTACCTGGGGCAATGGAAGGTTAAGTGGCTTGCCCAGCTTCAGAAGGAGGGTACTCCTCGCAAATTTTTTTTTAAGCCTGTGTACTTAAAATATTTGGGATAAATTGTTTCTCTATGGGTAATGTCTCTAAATGGGTTAATTTTGCAGGATAGGTAGGCATGAACTTCACCCCTATACCAGGATATACTGGAGATTCTTAATCTCTGGGATTCACTGCTACTTTGTTTCTAGTTGAAGTGCAATATGTGGTGGGATACATGAGTACATAAAGTGCACTATATAGGTTTTACCAAGAAAATGTGACAGATTCAGAAATATTTCCCATGTTGTGGGTGCCGTATGCAGAGGCGTAGCCACGGGGGCCTGGGCCCCTGCAAATGTAATCCGGCCCCCTGGTTTGGCTGGCGGGGGTCCCCAACCCCCGCCAGCCAAAGCCTTCTTCAGCACCGGTCTCCGGCGCAGCCGCATTCGCTGCCTGCCCCCTGCTCTTCTTTCTTCTTCCTCCTCAGGGTGCACAGGAGGAGAAAGAAGAGCAGGGGGTAAGCAGTGAATGCGGCTGCCCCGGAGACCGGTGCTGAAGAAGGCTTCGGCTGGCAGGGGTTGGGGACCGCCACCAGCAAAAGTATTTGTTTGTGAGGGGAAGCGGCAAGGAGGCGAGGTGGTTGTGGGGGAGGGCAGCACTCAAAATGTGCCCCCAACCTCCGGCTCTGGACCCCTCCCACTGTGAGGTCTGGCTGCGCCCCTGGCAATATGCATATTAAAAAGAACTTCCAGACAAACCCGGATAAGTTGTCTATTTTAGACGCTTCAGAGAGTAGCTCTCTTTGACACAGTGCAAGTTTTACAGGGAGCATTAGCTGTAAATTAGAGACAAAACCATACTCCACATATCCTGGTTTAGGATTAGGAGTGAGGTTCATTCCTGTCGTAGTATGTGCCAAACTAACCTATTTGAAGAAATTGACCCATTTTACCAAGCATTTTCAACATTACGAAGAAATCTGAGCATAGTGCTACGAACAAGAGCGGATTTTTTTTTTACAGGATAGATTATATGACTTTGAAACTGGTGAGAGCCTTGTTTTGGAAGGAGTTTTGACCTGAGAGGTTTTGAAATCCTGGCTGCTCATCCCTGACCTGTCCTTGCTAAAATTAATGATGTGGATTACTCTCTTCGTTTTCCTTTATACTGATGATTCCTCTTAAGGAACAAATATACGTACAATAGATTAAAACTCACACCCCTTCTAAACTTTGGGATAATATTCCCCAATCAGACACTCTGGTTGGTGTGAAATTATGTATACTGCCTTCCTTAAACCAAAGTTCCTCCCAGGGCTGGCTCAGTGTATGGACCAGGTGAGACACTGGCCCAGGGCAACGGTGATAAAGGGTGCCGAAATCCATGTCCGGTCTACCTTCAATTTCCTAAAGGGATAGATGGTGGACTGGGATTTTGGTAACCTTTATTATCAGCGCCCCGAGCCACTGCCTCAGCTGGTACAGGTGAGGTGAGAAGGGGTAATGGAGGGAGAGATATCAGATTGCAGGTGGGGGGGGGGGGGGGGTCCCAATGCAAAAGTTGGCTCAGGGCACCACAGTCCCTTGACCCAGCCCTAGTTCCACCCCAGGCATTTACAAAGTAAAAAAAAAAAAAAAAAAGTACCAACATCTATAATCTAAAAAAGTATAATTACAAAAGTTGCTAGACCATGCCTAAAAAAAAATAAGTAAAATTTTGCATCAAAGCAGTATAGGCTTCAACATTGTTTGTGTACCTTTTAGCAGATTAAAATATACTTCTGTTTAATATGAGGACTTCGTCTGTGATTCCTAACACTTTGTTGTATAACCTTGATCAAATTGCTGAAATTTGGGAATACAACCTCTCTTTGGGGTCCTTTTACTAAGCCACATTATAAAGTGGACTTTACAGCTGTCAGCGCATGGGTTACCTGCGCACTGTGGCCACTTTTAACGTGGTAGTAAAATGGGCGTGTTCAGATTTTTTTTTTTTTATAATGGCCACTCGTTAATTTCCCCATCAGTGCATGGCCATTGCTGTGGGACCCCTTAGCACCACCTATTCAGGAGACAGTAAGAGCTCCCACACTAATCAGGTAGCGTGTGACAATGTACCAGTCGTACGTAGCGCTTCACAATTGAACATGAAGAAGAGACGGTCCCTGCTCTAGAGAGCTTACAATCTAAATCAGGACAGACAGACAGGACAAATAAGGGATAAGGGAAGGACAGACAGATAGAACACATAGGGATAGGGACTATTGAAGAGAGAAAGATAAAGGTTACGAACAAGTGAAAAGTTAGGAGTCAAAAGCAGCATTAAACACAGGTGCCTCCAGCATGTCCCATGGTTGTGCTCTTTTACCATGTGGTAGGCCCAGTACATAGCTACGGGGGGCCTTGGGGGCCTGTGCCCCTCAGCTTGGATCCAGGGCCCCTGGTTTGGCTGGCGGGGGTCCCCAGTCCCCACCAGCTGAAGCCTTTCTCCAGTGCTGTCTCTGTGCATTGCCTGCTCTGCTTCCTCTCGCGCATGCTTAGTTTCACTAAAACCGAGCATGCACACGATGTAACATATATAACATAGTAGATGACGGCAGAAAAAGACCTGCACGGTCCATCCAGTCTGACCAACAAGATAATTTCACGTGTGCTACTTTTTGTGTATACCTTACCTTGATTTGTATCTGCCATTCTCAGGGCACAGACCGTACAAGTCTGCCCAGAACTAGCCCCGCCTCCCAACAACCAGACCTGCCTCTGGCACAGACCGTATAAGTCTGCCCAGCACTATCCCCGCTTCCCAACCACCAGTCCTGCCTTCCACTACCGGCTCTGGCACAGACCGTATAAATCTGCTCAGCACTATCCCCGCCTCCCAACCACCAGCCCTGCCTCCCACCACCAGCTCCGCCACCCAATCTCTGTTATGCTCCTGAGGATCCATTCCTTCTGAACAGGATTCCTTTAAGTTTATCCCACGCATGTTTGAATTCCGTTACCGTTTTGATCTCCACCACCTCCTGCGGGAGGGCATTCCAAGCATCCACCACTCTCTCTGTGAAAAAATACTTCCTGACATTTTTCCTGACATATATCTTAGGTTACAGAATATCAACTAAGTACAGTTACATGTGCAACATGTGTAACTGCAAATTGGTGCCAATTAGCACCAATTCCAGGAAGCAGGGCAGGCAATGCGCAGAGAACAGCGCTGGAGAAAGGCTTCAGCTGGCGGAGGTTGGAGACCCCCGCCAGCTAAGGTATGTGGGGTTACAGTGGGGCGGGGGTTGTGGCAGGGAGGCGGGCCAAACTGCGCCCCCCCCCCCAATCTTTGGACTCCAGACCCCCCAAATGTTGAGGTCTGACTACGCCCCTGGGTAGGCGTACCATGCCTTAGTAAAAGGGCCCTTTTGTGCTCTGCAAGCTGGTAAATTGCTATCTTTATTTTGGGGGGGATTTATTAACCGCCTTTATGAAGAGATTCACCCAAGGTGGTGTACAGCAGGCACAGTTTAACATAAAACTTACAATTTTGTTAACAGCATTAACTGTCAAACGGTGTAGCTGTGCACAAATAATCATGGGGGAGGAAGCAGCCTGGAAGTGCTGGATTGGATTAGTTTAGATCTCTTCCATCAGAGGTAGCTGCAGGGGTGTAGCCAGACTTCTGCGGGAGGGGGGTCCAGAGCCCGAGGTGAGGGGACACATTTTAGCCGCCGACCCTCTTGACCCTCCCCCTCGTGCCGCCAACCCTCCCCCGCCGTCATCGTCGTCTACCTTTGCTGGCGGGGGAGGGTTGCGATCTGCAGGGCTTCGTTCTGTTTCTGTGAGTCTGACGTCAGGACGTCAGACTCAGAAACAGAACGAAGGAAGAAGAGGACCTCTGCTGGCGGGGGTTGGGGTCCCCCGCCAGCAAAGGTAGGCGACGGCGGGTTGACGGTGGGAGGGGGGGTCGAGAGGGTTGTCTGCAGGGGGGGTCCAGGGCCAAATCTACGGGGGCCCAGGCCCCTGTGGCCCTACGTAGCTACGCCCCTGGGTAGCTGACCAGTTATTATCATTGCCAGCCATATTGAGGTGAACAGAAGTGTGTTTTTTAGGGGGCCGAGGGGGAAGGAGGGGACCGTTTAGCAAAGTCAGCTGCATTTCAAATTGGAAGGGCCTTTTTACTGTCCATCTGGTCTCGGGGGGGGGGGGGGGGGGGTTCTCTCTTTAGTCTGATACAGCAGCTCAGTTCTGCTGGATTCTTTGGTAATGAGAGGCTGGTGAAGGGTACAGGCTGGGTCAGGCCTTCAGGTAGAGGATAACTCTGGCTCAGCCTGCCAGTGTAGGCAGCTCCGGTAATTAAGAAAGTGCCAGGCCCAGTCTTTAAAGGTCACTTACATTGGCAAGAAAATGCTGTCTGCGGCAGGAAAAATATAGTTTAACAGAAGCCTGTGTTTAAAAGAAGAGGAAGGGAAAAAAACCTTCCGATGAACAGATCTTAGGGTTACCATAGCTAACTGGACTCCATCATCAGAAAGGGTCAGTCCAGCCAGGTGACCTCAATTCCCTATTGACAAGGACTGAAACACACTGAGACAGCCAGTCCTGCTCTCCTACATGGATCCAGTCATAGGACCAGGGTTTCTGCCAGGTATTTGTGGCCTGGATTGACCACTGTTGAAAGCAGGATACCGGGCTAGATGGACTATTGGTCTGACCCAGTGTGGCTATTCTTATGACCAAACTATCAGAATAACACTGGGCCTAAAACAATTTTCTTGCACAACCTGCACCAAAAGCTGGGGTTTGTTCTAGGGAGGTCTCGGGGGTCGATGCTCAAAACTTAATGCCAGGGTTAAAGCTGATTAGCGCCAGACTACCACACATGTTAGTGTGCGCAGAATGTTCAGACGCTTCTAGCACAGGTATCGATGTGCATGCCAAAGACTGCTGCAAATTGTATTAAATGTGTTGAAATGGATGTTACTGAGGTTAGTGGAGGAGTGGCCTAGTGGTTAGAGCACCAGCCTTGCAATCCAGATGTGGCCAGTTCAAATCTCACTGCTGCTCCTTGTGATCTTGGGCAAGTTATTTAACCCTCCATTGCCTCAGGTACAGACTTAGATTGTGAGCCCTCCTGGGACAGAGAAATATCCAGAGTACCTGAATGTAACTCACCTTGAGCTACTACTGAAAAAGGTGTGAGCAAAATCTAAATAAATAAATAAATATGTGAGAATCTACATGGAATGTTGCTAGTGGAGGAGTAGCCTAGTGGTTAGTGCAGTGGAACATGGAATGTTGCTACTATTTGAGATTCTACATGGAATGTTAATGTTGGTATTCCACTAGCAACATTCCACGTAGAAGCCTGCCCTTGCAGATGAGCAACGCGGCTGCGCAGGCTTCTGTTTCTGTGAGTCTGACGTCCTGCACGTACGTGCAGGACGTCAGACTCACAGAAACAGAAGCCTGCGCGGCCGCATTGCTGATCTGCAAGGCAGGCTTCTACATGGAATGTTGCTAGTGGAGGAGTAGCCTAGTGGTTAGAGGTTAGAGCATCGCTCTTGAACTCCAGAGGTGCTTGGTTCAAATCCCACTGCTGCTCCTTGTGATCTTGGGCAAGTCACTTAACCCTCCATTGCCTCAGGTACAACGTAGATTGTGAGCCCTCCTGGGACAGAGAAATATCCAGAGTACCTGAATGTAACTCACCTTGAGCTACTACTGAAAAGGTGTGAGCAAAACCTAAGTAAATAAATAAATACTCAGTATTTCCTCCCAATGCTCAGACAACAGTGCAGAAAAAAATGCTGGCCTTAACACTGAAAACTTACCGCCAGTTCGGGGTTGGCATAGAAGGTTTTGAGGAGAGGTTTTTCTTCTGAATTTCTGATATTAAACTGCCGGTTTTGTGTTGTTTGGAAGTGGAAGGAAGCCCCTGCAGCCTCTAAGCGCTGATAGTGAGAAACAAATGTGTGAGTTCGGAGCAAAAGCTAAAGTGAAAGCACAAATGGGAGCCTGTTTTTCTATGCTTAAATATGAGCCTTTCAAAATTTAAAGGCTCAGAAGAACGTGTGCTTGCACTTCCGGTTTTGCTGGGCATGCTCGCAGGAGCTGCGCTGGCCACAAATCGTTTGTGTTCATGTTCCAGGCCACATTCCTCCCTTCATGCTTTTGGTTAATAGCGCTCATAACATTTGAATGTAATTTGCTTTGAGCATTGGTTAGCTAGGTTAACTCTCGGATCTGGGACTTGTTCACCGGGGCACATACACCCCCCACCTCCCCTCGCTCACATTCCCCTTTTAAAACCAGCCTCATCTATATATACAGTGGGGGAAATAAGTATTTGATCCCTTGCTGATTTTGTAAGTTTGCCCACTGACAAAGACATGAGCAGCCCATAATTGAAGGGTAGGTTATTGGTAACAGTGAGAGATAGCACATCACAAATTAAATCCGGAAAATCACATTGTGGAAAGTATATGAATTTATTTGCATTCTGCAGAGGGAAATAAGTATTTGATCCCTCTGGCAAACAAGACCTAATACTTGGTGGCAAAACCCTTGTTGGCAAGCACAGCGGTCAGACGTCTTCTGTAGTTGATGATGAGGTTTGCACACATGTCAGGAGGAATTTTGGTCCACTCCTCTTTGCAGATCATCTCTAAATCATTAAGAGTTCTGGGCTGTCGCTTGGCAACTCGCAGCTTCAGCTCCCTCCATAAGTTTTCAATGGGATTAAGGTCTGGTGACTGGCTAGGCCACTCCATGACCTAATGTGCTTCTTCCTGAGCCACTCCTTTGTTGCCTTGGCTGTATGTTTTGGGTCATTGTCGTGCTGGAAGACCCAGCCACGACCCATTTTTAAGGCCCTGGCGGAGGGAAGGAGGTTGTCACTCAGAATTGTACGGTACATGGCCCCATCCATTCTCCCATTGATGCGGTGAAGTAGTCCTGTGCCCTTAGCAGAGAAACACCCCCAAACATAACATTTCCACCTCCATGCTTGACAGTGGGGACGGTGTTCTTTGGGTCATAGGCAGCATTTCTCTTCCTCCAAAACACGGCGAGTTGAGTTCATGCCAAGAGCTCAATTTTTGTCTCATCTGACCACAGCACTTCTCCCAATCCCTCCCGGCATCATCCAGGTGTTCACTGGCAAACTTCAGACGGGCCGTCACATGTGCCTTCCGGAGCAGGGGGACCTTGCGGGCACTGCAGGATTGCAATCCGTTATGTCGTAATGTGTTACCAATGGTTTTCGTGGTGACAGTGGTCCCAGCTGCCTTGAGATCATTGACAAGTTCCCCCTTGTAGTTGTAGGCTGATTTCTAACCTTCCTCATGATCAAGGATACCCCACGAGGTGAGATTTTGCGTGGAGCCCCAGATCTTTGTCGATATGACAGTCATTTTGTACTTCTTCCATTTTCTTACTATGGCACCAACAGTTGTCTCCTTCTCGCCCAGCGTCTTACTGACGGTTTTGTAGCCCATTCCAGCCTTGTGCAGGGTATGATCTTGTCCCTGACATCCTTAGACAGCTCCTTGCTCTTGGCCATTTTGTAGAGGTTAGAGTCTGACTGATTCACTGAGTCTGTGGACAGGTGTCTTTCATACAGGTGACCATTGCCGACAGCTGTCTGTCATGCAGGTAACGAGTTGATTTGGAGCATCTACCTGGTCTGTAGGGGCCAGATCTCTTACTGGTTGGTGGGGATCAAATACTTATTTCCCTCTGCAGAATGCAAATAAATTCATATACTTTCCACATGTGATTTTCCGGATTTAATTTGTGATGTGCTATCTCTCACTGTTACCAATAACCTACCCTTCAATTATGGGCTGCTCATGTCTTTGTCAGTGGGCAAACTTACAAAATCAGCAAGGGATCAAATACTTATTTCCCCCACTGTATATATAAAACTCACCCTCAACGTTCTATTGTCTGCTGACGTCACTGAAGCCAAGGTTCGTATGTTCGAAGCTCTGAAGCCACGAAAATCACAGTCTCTGGGCCCCGCCCTCGCGTCAAACGTTATGACGTTGAGGGCGGAGCACATTCTCACCTCCAACGAACTACTCAGGCCACAAACTCCGGATTTCCACACTGTAGCTCTGCTCCGCCCTCGCGTCAAAATGCGATGATGTCGAGGGCGGGGCACGAAAACCGCTACCCCACACAGAGCTACAACGGAAACAACAGCGGTGCACGCCACGAACCAGGTAAACCGCGACGAGCCATGCAGCCATGAAACCCTTGCTAGCGTCCGTTTCTTTGCTCTCAGAAACGGGCCTTTGTTTACTAGTAACTCAATAAAACTCACTTCCAACCAACTTGGGACAACAGTAGGCCGCAGCTTAATTTATTAACCACTTTCAAACATAGCACATTAGAAAATAACATACATCCCGAGCTACGGGTGTCAAAAGGTAACAACATCCAAACCCCCCCAACCGCTGCTTGCTATGCCAGCAAAGCAGCAAATTCGCTTCCTGTGGTTGCCGCCAATCTCCGTCTTCCGGCTCCACCCTAGCAGCAAGAGCCCCATCTGGTGTGGCCTCCACACCTTTAATCAGGGTCACCTGACGCGTTCAATGACCTGGTTCATCCCCCATGAGCCATCGCTCCTGTAGCTCGGGTTTTCTGCTGAGACAACCCAAATCTCACCACCTGAAAAACAAGACTACATCGCAAATAGTCACACCTACCCTTGCCAACAAGACTGGGCGGGAGGGTGGGAAACCACCTCCGAGGAGCAGGAACAGCCTGATCCAAGGAGGGGGTGAGCATTTTAAGGGGCACTCATAACCTGCTTCTAACTATCCTTCCAGCCAATCCCCTAGCCGGCGAGTTCCTGGACGAACAGCTTTCTTTCAATTGCGCCAGTAGCCGTCACCCAGGACCCGGCAGCCCCCCCCCCCCCCCCCCCCCCCACTCACGTACTGAACTAGCCGCCAACAGACCCAGATCAACAGGCCCAGCCCTAATTTTTATCTGGATCTGTCGAGACAAACTCTCCGGCTTGGCTTTTCTGTGCTGCTATTCTGCTACGTGTTTTAGCGCTAGAGGTTTAAGCATCAGGCCTTTCAGTGTGGAGTAAGTCATAGGAAGTGGTGAATGTCAGTGGGCTTGTGTTTTGAGTTCTGCTTTTTTTTTTTCCTATGGGACAGCATGAGGATGACTTATTTGCAGTGGGAATGGTGAAGATGATGGCAACACTGCAAACTCTAGTAACAGAGAAGCATGAGTAATAGATGAAAGTTAAGAACCCCTGTACCTGTCCACTGCTTCCTTGTCCTTTGAACCATGTTTGTCCCCATCAGGTCCATTGGGAAGTTATTCTGTGCAGCTGTAACTCTTTATATGGAAAAATATTCCTTACACCGCTCCCAGGTCTGCCGCCCCCACTCCTTGTCTGTTCATGGCCCTTTGTTCTAAAATGGACTTTCTCGGTTCTACAGCTGCTGGTTAAGATTTGTTCCATTTTTCTGTTGGATAGAATGTTGTCCATTGTTTTCAAGCCATGTGCGTTTTGCAGACTCTTGCATGGTGAAAATAACACACTTGATTTAGTAAAATGTTTAGCAGAGTCTTAGTATGAATCAGTGGAACGTTAGCCCCTTGGCTCTTATGATTTTTTTTTTTTTTTTAACATATAAGATCAGCCAGTTGAGCCAGAGAAAGAACAGGGAGTGAAGGAGAGGGCAGGGAGTGATGCCTGAAGTAAAACAGATGTTTGCACAGAGGAAGGAGCAGAAGGGCAGGAAGATGGTGCAGTGTGTGTGTCTGACAAGAACTAAGAAGCACTGGATAAGGGAAGAAACAGTTCTTAATGGCTTTCCTAAATGGACAGGTTTTGTCTTTTTTCTGTTTTCTGGACAGAGTGAAATGAGAGTTGTTTTTGCTGTGGAGGAAGGAGGTTACTTCTGATGGGAGGGGAAGGTTACAGATTTGAATCTGAACCAGCACATCTCCAGGGAGGAATCTCTCTCTCTCTCTCTCTCTCATTTAAGACATACACACTCGCACAACCTTCATCTTAAACATTTTGGAGGGAGAATCTGGAATTTACCACTATTCTGTAGTTTCTTTGTCTTAGGATGCTACAACTTGAGACTTGGCCACTTCTCAAAATGACTCGGAACCGCAGACCCTTATTGGGATCTGAATAGAAAAAAAACTTCTAGCTGGCTCCATCTATTCAGGACACAGGTTGATCTAGGCCTGGTTTTATCCCACTGAATATGAATGAGTCCTTTCTAGTCTAGGTCCCACATACACACAGAGAAGGAAGAGTGTCTTATCAGATCCTGCTAAGGTCTATGTGTGCATCACGCACACTTCCTTCAAAATTTCTACCCCCCCCCCCCCCCCCCGCACCCCCAAACATTTGAATGGATACAGCTAGATTGCTAGGGGGTGAGGGGGGATATGAAACCATTTTAGTTTTTTAGTTGGGGAGTGCTGTGGGAAGGTGCAAAAGGGAGACCACCACAGGCCACTTTTTGACATAAAATATGCACAGTGACGTCTCCTTTTTTTTTTTTTCTTTGGCGGAAAACTCCTTCTTATACTCCCCATTTTTGTTACAATTCAGAACAGTCTGTATCAGGCACATAGCCAGACCTCAGACTTTGAGGGGTCCTGACCCCAAGATGGGTGGGGCGGGGGAACGACACACAATTTTGCCCCACCTACATCCCTGAGCTGGTGGGGGTCCACAAGCAACACCAGTGGAAGCCCCCCCCCCTCCTTGCGAAGGCAGGAAGTTGGCAGTACTTTTCCTGGGCGGCTGCTGCTCCTGTGCCATCCAAATTCCCCCCCCCCCCCACTCCACCGCTGTGCACATGGTTGGTTTTCTGTGAAACTGTGCATATGCGCGGGAGGCCAACCCCCTGTTCATGCACAAAACCTAACCCAAATTGAGAGGCCCAGACCCCCAAGGCCCTCCCTCTTGGCTATGCCACTAGTCTATATGCAAAATAAATCATTGGCTACTACTTTCAATAAAATAAATCTTTCTAGTTTTTGCTGGGGAATCATTCTGTGTAGAAGAGGGTTGGGGGGGGGTCCAGAGCTAAGACCAAACAGGGCTTATTAAAGACAGACAGGTCATTTTAAAGATGATGTTAAAACCAGAATAAAACCAGAACAGACACACATTGATGGAGATTTTATAAGCACTAGTCCGTGTGAAAGCTACGCAGGTTCCTACTTCAGGGTTATTTTATAAAGACAACACAGGCACCTTTTGTGTCTTTAAAGAAACTGTACATAAACAGAGGAAATAGTGGTTAAGAGACAGCATAAATCTGCACTCATCAAACAAGCTCATGGGGGGAGATTCTATTATGATGCCCAGGGGCGTAGCCAGACTTCGGCGGGAGGGGGGTCCAGAGCCCAAGGTGAGGGGCACATTTAGTCCTCCCCCCGCCACCACCAAGAACTTTGCCCCCCCCCCCCCGACGACGACCCTCTCGACCCCCCCCTCCCACCGCCAACCCTCCCCCGCCATCGACTACCTTTGCTAGCGGGGTATCCCAACCCCCTCCAGCCGAGGTCCTCTTCTTCCGGTGCAAGGCTTCGTTCTGTTTCTGAGTCTGAACTAAGCCTTGCACCGGAAGAAGAGGACTTCGGCTGGCAAGGGTTGGGGTCCCCCGTCAGCAAAGGTAGGCGATGGCGGGTTGGCAGCGGGAGGGGGGGTCGAGAGGCCCTTCGGCAGGGGGGTCCAGGGCCAAATCTACGGGGGCCCAGGCCCCCGAGGCCCCACGTAGTTACGCCACTGATGGTGCCTAAAATGTCGGCACTGAAATCAGTGCCAACTAAGAGTATTCTATGACGCCTAGATTTAGGCACCGATTTATAGAATAATCTTAGTTGATATTTCAGGGCCTAAAACTATGTGCATCCATTTACACCAATGAAAGTGGCATAAATCCCGGCGCTGGACCATATTCTGTAACTACTCACATAAATTTCAGAATGTCCACGAAATGCCCATAACCATTTATTTATTTATTTGCATTTGTATCCCACATTTTCCTACCTATTTGCAGGCTCAATGTGGCTTACATAGTTTAGTTATGATATTGTCATGCCCCTTATTGCCTGCATGCATTAGAAGTTCGGCCCACTTAGCAGAATACGCTTAGCAAGTTGTGCACATAAATTCAAATTAGTGCTCATTATTGCTTGTTAAGTGCTGTTTATCAGTACTCATAAGCTTGTTAAGTTATGCACATTATGTTAGAATCCGTTCTATTTCAGCACGAATCACTAGGTGCACTATTTAGAATCTGGGGGATGGTGTCTAATTTATAAAGTACATCTCAATTCCAGCCCCAGGAGACGACTTCTCAGATCACAAAGTAGACAGGAACGGGAACGGGAACGTTCTCTGCATCTGTTTTTACCCATTACCCAGGGCTGCCAAGAGGGGGAGGGGACAGGAGGGGCAAAAATGCCTTCAAGAGGGACCCAGCTCCGGGGTCTCTCTCTCTCTTTCTCTCTCCTGACGGGACCTTGGTGATCACGTCCCAACGGGTGCAGGACAGAGAACTCCTGCACCGAGCTTCCCTTGGAGGCTGGGGCGGAGCAGATACAGGGCTTCAGGCCGGGGCCTCTGGTTTGGCTGGCTGGGGTCCCCGAGCCCCGCCAGCAAAAGAAGTCTTCCTCCAGCGCTGTTTTTCACTCTGCCTGCCAAGTGGCTGCTTTTATTCTCAGGTCGCACATGCTCAGTTTTGAAACCGAGCATACGTGACGTGAGAGAAAAAGCAGCCGAACGGGCAAGGCAGGTAATGCGGCAGAGTGAATAGCGCTGGAGGAAGACTTCTTCTGCTGGCGGGTGCCATAACCTCTGGTTGCCTGTCACTATATGTACAAATGAAGCATTACATTTATAGGATATACAATGTATAGATAAATCACTATAAATATAGGATGTAACTATTCTTTTTATTTGATATCCTTCTATTTTTGTTTTTTTATTAATATTTAATATAATTTTAGAAGATTTTTTCTATATGGGTTTTATATAGAGCATGTTTTGGTATGTATCATTTTAGATTTATGTACGTACACTGATATAGACACTATATTTGTTGTATGTGCATATACATGTATGGTATATATATATATATATATAATATATAATATAATATTATATATGTTTTTTAGTGTGTAGTTAATATTAATAACAGACAATTTATATGTTTTTTATAGCCCCTGAAGCAGCCCAGTTGGGCGAAAACACGGCCTGTGTCGGGCTGTCTATATTTGATTACAAGTACAGTATATTGTTTGAAATAAACTATATTTGTCTTTTTACACGATCTGCTTTTTTTATCTTCCACCTTGGAGTTGCAGGACCGTCTGCCTTTGTGCATTTCTTGGCGATCTCTGCCAGGCAAGGTATTTGGAGTTGCGGCGGTAGTGGCGATCCTGGGGGGGGGGGGGTGGCCCTGCCCTCCCCTGCCCTGGGTCTGGCTCAGTCTCTTTGCAACCCTGCTATTATCCCTAGAGCAATATTATTAGAGTCCTTTTCACATGTAAAACAGGGTTACCCGGGAGAAAAGGGAGAGGTTCTGTGTAGCAGAATACAGTTGGAATCTTATGATTTTTTTCCTTGACTCTATAAAATAATGGCCTCTGGTTCTTTCATATGAGTGAGCTCCAGTCTCAGGCACAACCTCTGCTCATGCTTTCCTTGCGGGGACGACCAAAGTTCCTGGGGGCGTGTCGGAAGCATAGCGAAGGCGAGACTGGGGCGTGCTTAATACATGGGCGTCCTCGGCCGATAATGGAAAAAAGAAGGGATTCCCTGACGAGCACTTGGCTGACTTTACTTGGTCCATTTTTTCTTGCAACCAAGCCTCAAAAGGGTGCCCGAACTGACCAGATGACCACCGGAGGGAATCGGGGATGACCTTCCCTTACTCCCCCAGTGGTCACTTACCCCCTCCCACCCTAAAAAAACAATCTTTAAAAATATTTTTTGCCAGCCTCAAATGTCATACCCAGCTCCCTGACAGCAGTATGCAGGTCCCTGAAGCAGTTTTTAGTGGGTGCAGTGCACTTCAGGCAGGCGGACCCTGGCCCATCCCCCCCTACCTGTTACACTTGTGGTGGTAATGTGAGCCCTTCAAAACCCACCAGAAACCCACATGTAGGTGCTCCCTTTACCACTTAGGGGTATGGTAGTGTTGTACAGTTGTGGGGAGTGGGTTTGGGGGGCTCAGCACCCAAGGTATGGGAGGAATTTATGAAGTCTACTGCAGTGCCCCCTAGGGTGCCCAGTTGGTGTCCTGGCATGTCAGGGGGACCAGTGCACTATGAATGCTGGCTCCTCCCACAACCAAATGGCTTGCATTTGGTCATTTCTGAGATGGGCGTCCTCGGTTTCCATTATTGCCGAAAACCGGGGACGACCATCTCTAAGGACAACCATCTCTAAGGTCAACCTAATGTTGAGATTTGGGCATCCGCGACCATATTATCGAAATGAAGATGGACGCCCATCTTGTTGCCCTTCGCCGGGACGTCCTGTGAGGACGTCCTCAGGAAAACTTGGGCGCCCGTTGGATTATGCCCCTCCACGTTTTCATTAGAAGTCCTTGGTCCTTCCCTAGTTTTCTTGCTGTGTTCTGGTTGTCTTGTAGGTAATTTTTCTCCATTTTTCCCTTAGGGCTCCTTTTTACAAAGCTGCGCTAGCGATTCTGGTGCGGCAGTGAAGCCCATTCAATTCCTGTGGGCTTTGCTGCACTTGCCAGGTGGGAATCACTAGCACAGCTTTGTAAAAGGAGCCCTTGAACTATTATGGCACCAGACTCCAGGAATCTGACTTGTGCAAAAACTCAGCTGGACGGTTAGGGGAGGGGGCAAGGGTGGGGAAGTCAGGGGTCACAAACTGGAGACCAGCTGCTAGCTGCTTTGAAGACTAAATTTGTCACAAATTATTTTTAGAGAAGTCTGTGATTCAGGGAGAGATGCGGAACTAGGGACAAGAATGAGTGGATATAAGAAAGAGGACAGAATGAAAGCAAAGGAGAAGGAGAGTACAATGTGAGGGAGGCCCAAAGCATTGATGCTTTTCAAAGAGTGCCTAAAAATTTGTTGTTTTTTTTAAGGCTAAGCAGTCAGATCAAGCTGCAGGGAACATAGGTCTGTATCTATAATAGCACAAGCCCTTTGTCTGTCTTTCTGTGTGTCTGTATAATGCACTTACCTTCGCACATTGATTCTATTAGTCTGGAAGTGCTGGTAGAGCTTCCTACAGTGAAAACTGACCAAGAGCACAGTGCCCGTCTCAGTTGTCGGTCTTTCCCTCCATTCTCCAACCCCACTCTGACCCCTTTTCTTCATTTTCACCTTCTATGTCCTATCACCCAATGGTTCCTAAACTTGTCCTGGTGGCACCCCAGCCAGTCAGGTTTTCAGGATACCCGCAATGAATATTCAGGAGTTAGATTTGCATACAATGGAGGCAGTGCACTGGAGGGGGGGCATTGGTCCCCTGAACATTGTTTGCCCCAGGCCCGGCTTTGTCTTTCTGCAGCCCTGACCTGTAGTGCCAAGTCCCACATAGGGTTGATGGGTGCCACCGGGTACATGAAGAACACCGATAATTTTATAAACGGTTTTCATCTGTAAAATGCTGATTTATGTGCATAATGGCCTCTCATAAAACACAAGCAGTGTCTGATACAAGCTGGAGCGTGCTTGTATATTAGTCATGCAGCTCAGGGAATGGGAATGGGTAGAGTCACTACATACATGTGGATTTTATAAAATATGTACTTATTTGTGCCTGCTTAATGTGTAAATATAAGCGTCCACAATCTAAGTATGATTTCTGCAGAACTTGTGCTAGTATTTTATTTATTTATTGGGATTTATTAACCACTTTTATGAAGAGATTCATCTAAGTCTAAAATTAGGCAGTTTCCGATTAACCTATGTTGTCAAAGCAATATATTTGGAGGGTAATTTTATAATACATGTAGTAGTGCAATACCAATAAAGATTTCTGAATATGAATTTACCCTCACCCTCTCATTACACTTATCCTTCTGTCTTATTCTCATCAAGCATTAACTCCTTC
Source organism: Microcaecilia unicolor (assembly GCF_901765095.1). Taxonomy (NCBI): domain Eukaryota; kingdom Metazoa; phylum Chordata; class Amphibia; order Gymnophiona; family Siphonopidae; genus Microcaecilia; species Microcaecilia unicolor. Next base: position 50,181,702 of record NC_044038.1, read on the forward strand.
CTCTGTTAGCTTCCCCCTTCACCCTCCCTTAATGCTTGCCGTGGTGTTCTGAACTTTTCCAACTCTAACTCCCCCCCCCCCCCCCCACCATGATCCTTGTCTTATATTGTTACTTTATTCCAAAGCCCCCCTCCTCCAGTTTGCCATCTCCCCTGGGTCCTTATCTCATATTATTTTACGCCAGCATCCTACCCCCTCATGTAGTTCTCATATTTCCTGGTTGCTTTCCCTAGCTCTCTGCCCCCTCCCCCTTTCTCCAGTTGTGCCCAACATCCACATCCCAGTCTTGTCCCTAAAGACAGAGAGAGTGTAAGTTCCTCAGTTTTATTTGATGAAAGCATCACTGGTGCTGTCACCCATTACGCCCTTTGACCTTTCACCTCTGACCCAGCAGGCTGTTCTTTAATCATGAGAATTTTTGTTTTCATGCCTTACAGGCATGTTATATATTTTTTTAGCATTCGCTGCCTGTTTGCAGCAGACCAGAAGAAACTTCATTCTGGTGGGGGTTGGAGAGGTCCGTAAATATCCCTCATGTACCTCATTCAGATAAGTAATGAGAGTTGAGCCTTATCACTACCGTGAAAAGAATGATCAGAATTTATCTTTAGAATGTTCCCTGTCACTGAGAGAGAGGTATGCTGACCACAGCCCCAGTGTACCCTGTTCCTGCCACAGCACAACTGCAGTGTATTCTGCTACTGCCCTAGAGATGCTAATATTTAGTACAACCCTAGTGTACCCCGTCACTTTCATAGAGATGGGTACATCGACACAACTATGGCTGGGGAGAGGTATAATAGAGGGCTATAAAATATTGAGTGGAGTGGAACGGGTAAGAGTTGAATTGCTTTTTTACTCTTTTTTTTTTTTTTTTTTTTTTTTTTCCAAAAATTATTAGGATTAGGAGCAGTGGTATACCTAGCTTGCTTGCCACCCAATGCGAGCCACCGCTACACCCCCCCCTCCCCGAGGCACGTCACTCTTACCCCTTCCAAAGTGCGTCACCCCCGTCACCCTTCCTCCTACAAAGGGGGTGCATGGAGCAGTTGCAAGACTGTCAGCTCTGCTGGTCCCCTGCCCCAGAACAGGAAGTAACGTCAGAGAGGGCAGGGGACCAGCGGAGCTGACAGCTGCGCAACTGCTCCATGCACCCCACTGCCCCGCCCTTGGTAACGCTATTGACTAGGGGCATGCAATGAAGCTACTAAGTAGTAAATTTAAAATTGGAGAAAATATTTCTTCACTCAACGTGCAATTAAAGTCTGGGAGGCCAATATTCAAACCATGGGAAGGTAGGGGAAAGGGAAGGGAAATGGGACTTGATATACCACCTTTCTGAGGTTTTTGCAACTACATTCAAAGCGGTTTACATATATTCAGGTACTTATTTTGTAGGAGATAGCTGGGTTGCCTCCCGCAGTCATCGTTAAGCCCAACTATTCAGTGCCGGGCTGTTTGGATATTCAATGCCAATCACTGTAGTCTATATTTGGCCGGTTTTAACATAACTGGTCAAACCGATATTCGTCGCTGGCTGATTATTTTTAAACTGGCCAAAGATATTCCAGGGTTTCATGCAGCCGAATATGGCTACCAAACTCACACTGAATCGGCGGATAGACAGTTATATCGGGCGATATAACTGTCTATCCGCTAACTGTCGGAAGCAGCGAGCTATCACCAGCTGAATATAGCCAGCTAAGTACCACTTAATTGGCTGATTAAATAGTTTTGAATATTGGGGGTGGGGTGGAATTCGTTGCCAGAGAAGGTGGTCAAAGCAGTTAACCAAACTTTTTTAAAACCCTGCTAAACTAACTTCATGAAAAAAAAACTCTACGCCGTTATTAACATGGACTTGAGAAAATCCACTGCTTATTTATACGATGAATAACAAAAAATCCACAGTGTGTAGATGCGAGTATAATACTTTCGAGGGCTATAATAATTATCTAAGGTGAGGTAGAGTCTCATACATTTAACCCGATAGTATTTATTTCACTCATAAGGTGAATCGCTTACTCGTGTTATTTACTTAATCATTGACTCAGCCTCCACCGCCCTCAATCCAATTACAAAAGTGGTATATATCTTATGTCTTATGCAACACTCTCAATATGATAATGCACACACCACTTATCTTATGCAGGTTGGTGCGCTCTTAAACCCCGACAGGTCCCCGTTTCGTATTGACTTTCTCAAGGAGGAGTGCCACCAAATCCGATTCCTGCCTCAAGCGTCTGTTTTACTTTTCTGTGATCTTGCCAGGTACTTGTGACCTGGATTGGCCACAGTTGGAAACAGAATACTGGGCTTGATGGACCTTCAGTCTGTCCCAGTATGGCAACGCTCATGTTCTTATATACAGTGTACCCTGTCACTGCCTTAGAGAAAGTTATACCAAGCATAGCTAAGGTATAACTTGTCGGTTCCAGAAAAACAGTTACACTTGAACAACGCCAGTGTACCCTGTCATTTCCATAGAGGTAGATATAGCTCCCAGTAGGTGCTACGGAGGTGTACTTATTTAATGAAGTGATAAGTCCCTTGCATCTATATATGAATGCACTTCAGTACGTTTTATCAATGGTACTGATGGAACTGGACCCTTTTTCCTCTTAATGCTCTAATTCTAGAGATATCTCCCTTGGTTATATATTTGTAATAGATTTATAAACCCTGCACATAGTAGAGGGATCAAAAGGCTTTCCGTTTATTATCGAATTTAGAATAACTTTACAAGAATAGCACTTGCTAAAAAAAAAGTGTTGGCAATTAAATGATGAAAGAAACCACAGCAAAACAACTGCAACATAGTAACATAGTAAATGTTGGCAGATAAAGCCTGCACAGCCCATCCAGTCTGCCATCAAGGTGGCCAGAATCGAATCTGCACAGATTCTACCCCATGATTAAACACTGGTATTTTATTTTATTTATTTATTTGTAGCATTTGTATCCCACATTTTCCCACCAATTTGCAGGCTCAATGTGGCTTACATTTACCGTAGTGGCGATTGCCATTTCCGGTCCATAGAATTGCAAATGATGTTGACATCATACTTTGTCCGTCTCTCTCTCTCTCTGACAATTTTGAGGCATGGACCATCCTACTTCCCAACTACTGGACTTGCAGTCAAAGCCCAGTCCAGTTTACAGGAAATGTAACTCCTGTAATTAAAGCCTACAATAAGGGGGCAGGGAAATCCATTAAGAGCCCTAACTCACAATAATAAAGAAGAAAGGAGGGGAAAGGAGACTATATTTTGTAGGTATGCTATCCAGATTCATCATTTAGGAAAAAAGATCATTGCGATGGATCAGAAAATACATATTTCACATACTTATTATCTTTACATGGAATTGTTCAAAAGAAATGTTGCTCTAAGGCAGCGATTCCCAAACCTGGTCCTGGGGTCACCTCAGCCAGTCAGGTTTTCATGATAACCTCTCTCATGCATATTCATTATGGATTTCATACCAAGGAAGCAGTGCATGCAAATCTGCATCATGCATATTCATTGTGGCTATCCTGAAAACCCGACTGACCGGGTCCCCCAGCACTGGGTTGAGAAGCACTACGCTAGGCCTCATAATCAAAAATTGTTTCCTTCTTTCCTGGGTAACCCTTGCTACAATCAGGAAATACAAATAAATGTGTACTGTAAAATAAAGAATGCCTATGTTTTTTTTTTTGTTTGTTTGTTAAATATGATCACAATCACTCATAGGCAAATTTTAAACTGTGGTAGCCAAGGAACATTCTTCTCTGGGGAGATCTAAATTAGGAGATATAGCCAAATTATACACTGAAATTAATCCAGTGCTTTTTTTGTAGAAGAAAAGGTGCTGGTACTCATTGTGGGCGGAGTCACCACATATGACTCCACCCTTATAACCACACCCACATTAGCCACACCCCTTATACCAGCCATAGCGCATATAAACAGACATCATTGAAAATATTATACTAGTATAGGAGAAAAAAATAGTGATTTTTTTTCATTATAAATTCTGTAAGCTGTTACAGCTCCAGTATACCCAGTGCAAATAAGACAGCAAATGTAAATTCTCAAATTGGACATATTCCAGACACTAAAATGAAAATAAAATGATTTTTTTCTACCTTTGTTGTCTGGTGACTGTTTTTCTGATCATGCTGGCTCAGTATCTGATTCTGCTGCTATCTGTCCTCTTAACTCCGTTTCCAGGGCTTCCTTTCCATTTAGTTCTTTACTTTCCGCCTTTCTTCTTCATTTCTTGCCCTACATCCGTATATAAAAGCTGGGTCCTCCGCAGACTTGACTGTCCAGTGGATCCAGCTTCTGCCTATTTTCTACATCCATGTGCAGTTTTTCTCCTCTCTTCCTTTTCCCTCATCTTATCTCCTTCCTTACTCTCTTCCCTCGCCTCCATCCATGTCCAGCATTTCCTCTCTCCCTCTGCCCTCCCCTCCATCCACCCACGTCCAGCAACCCTCCTCTCCCCCTGCCCCCCTCCAACCACCCATGCCATGCCCAGTGATTCTCCTCTCTCCCCTGCCCATGTCTAGCATGTATCCTCTCCCCCTGCCCTCCCCTCCACGTCCAGCAATTCTCTCTGCCCTCCCCTCTCCAAGTCGTGACGAGCCGGCCGGCAGTGAAGACAGCGGTACTCACTGAGGCAGGCACGCAGATGCAGGGCGCAAGCAGGTTCATCTCCTCTGATCTCACGTTGCTTCCCTCTCAGCGTGTCCCGCCTTCGAGGGTGGGACACGCTGAGAGGGAAGCAACGCGAGATCAGAGGAGACGAACCTGCTTGCGCCCTGCGTGCTTGCCTCAGTGAGTACCGCTGTCTTCACTGCTGGCCGGTTCGTCGCGATGAGGGGAGGGCAGGAGAGAGAGGTGACATGCCGGACATGGAGGGCAGGGGAGAGAGAATTGCTGGCATGGAGGAGAGGGGAGGGCAGGGGAGAGAGGAGAATCGCGACCGGCAATATTTAAACAGAGAAGGAATGAACGGGAGCAGGACCTCAAAAAAAAAAACGTGCCGGTACACTGTACCGGCGCATACCGGCACAAAAAAAAGCACTGAATTAATCATGTCTCAATCTGTTCTATAGCCACCATCTCATTCATAGTAGATGGAACAGAGTAAACATGAACCACAGGAGGCAAAGCTACTGGAGCCAAGTTCAAAATCTCCACTATATATTTAACATTTCTCTCAGAGATATATGTTGCTTTGGAAAATTAATACTTTGAAAGTTTCTGTTTCTAGCCAAATTTTCCAATGCTTCCAGTTTCCCTGGAGATGATTATTTTTAATCAGCGTAGCCTCATCTTGCTCCAATTTTTATTATTATTATTATTTTTAACTTTTCAATTTTAGATTGCAAGAAGAAATTGCTTCCTTGTGAAAAGACCTACAGTTATCATCTTAGAAGTTCTCTTTCTCAAACATTTAAACTGGGCTGAAAGCCTTCCCCAAATTTGTTAATGGCTAGCCAAAGCGTTTCCAATTAGGTTTCTCCAAATGAAACTCAAATATGTCTGCAGTGGAAAAAGAAAAAATAGTTGACGGTTCACCCAATAAAGATTATCAATAGAAATCAAACAAAATAAAACATGGAAAAGAAAATAAGATGATACCTTTTTTATTGGACATAACTTAATACATTTCTTGATTAGCTTTCGAAGGTTGCCCTTCTTCATCAGATCGGAAATAAGCAAATGTGGTAGCAGATAATATATATAAGAGAAACATCAAAGCATTACTTTGACAGAGTGGGAGGGTGGGGGTATGCATGGGGACATCAAAGCATTTCATTGATATTCTAACAGGATGTCCAATAAAAAAAGGTATCATCTTATTTTCTTTTCCATGTTTTATTTTGTTTGATTTCTGTTGATAACCTTTAAGAGTGGACTAACACGGCTACCACACCTCCCAATAAAGATGAAATTGATGAATTGCTGACTCCCAAGGCCACCAGGTCTCCTGTGGAGAGTCCAACACCAACACCTTCTATAAACACTAGCTTACACTCTGGGCCAAACCCATTATCAAGGCAGCAGGGTCAGGGTCTTCTCCGCGCCCAGAGTTACCTTAGACCTCCTCCAACTGACAAATCTCCCAGCAGCTGATCTCCCAAAGCCGAACATAATCTAGAGCTATGACAAACAAATCAATCATACCCCTTAGAGGGGAGGACTATGTAGAGGTCACTGAGGGGCGTGATTTCCCTGTCCTCTTGGCCATTCTTTTACAGAGGAAAATAAGCTGGAAAACATCATGGAGCACTGCACTAGAGATTCGTCATCTTGCTCTGACCCCTCCCCTGCTTCTTCTTTTTTTTGTTTTAATAGCAGAGTTTAAAAAGGGGTTGGACGGTTTCCTAAAGGACAAGTCCATAAACCACTACTAAACGGACTTGGAAAAATCCACAATTCCAAGAATATCATGTATAGAATGTTTGCACGTTTGGGAAGCTTGCCAGGTGCCCTTGGCCTGGATTGGCCGCTGTCGTGGACAGGATGCTGGGCTCGATGGACCCTTGGTCTTTTCCCAGTATGGCATTACTTATGTACTTGATCAACTGATTGCTGCAACTGTCAAAGCTCTAAAGAACGCATAGACATCCTGTGATAGGCACCTTATAACACACCAAGGCTACTACTGATGGGGTCCTTGTTCTTCTAGGTCAGGAGTTGTGAAAAGATCTGAGCTCAAAAGCTAGGAGTCTTGGATAAAGAAAAAGGAAGTCATACAATGTGAATCTCATTTTGAGGTGGAAACTGCCCAAATGCATATTGGGGGGGTGGAATAATGTAATAATGGAAACACTGTACACTCAGGGGCCAGTTCATTGAGGGGTTCTTTACCAAGCTGTGAGAAAAAAGGGCCCTGCGGCAGGGGCAGTTTTCCCGCACACCAGGGCCCTTTTTACCGCAGCAGGTAAAAAGCCCCCCAGACAAACATGGCCATGTGGAAAGATAACACTTACCGCTTGGTCATGTGGCGGGGAGCCCTTACTGACACCCACTGAGGTGGCAATAAGGGCTTCCATGGTAACCAGGCAGTTCGCGACAATGCCTGATTAGCACTGGGTTACCGCTTGGGACGGAACTGCCACTCACAGCTGCGTTGGGCCGGTGGTAGTCCCAATTTAGCGTTTGATAGGCCCACGTTAGGCTTACCGGCGCTTTGTAAAAAAGAAAAAACCCTCGGCTTGTTCCCTCATAGAGACAAACTGGGAAAATAGCCTCAGTGCAAATCTCAACTAAGGTCAGCTTTATGATGATTATCACAGCCCTTAGGTGATGATTTCATACAAAGCCACTTGGAAAAAAGGTGATCAAAATAATTAAATATTATTGTAAAAATTGGAAAAATATAAAAGAAGAGAATTACAAATAATTACACAAGGAAAGAGAAAATGTGTTTTCCCCCTTTTTACTCCTCCATTTTTAGCTCAATACTTGGGCAGCATGTCCAGGCAGGAATGGGTAACGTTAGTCTTCAAGGCTTATCTTTTGTGACATAAACTCACCTAAACTGTGTCGCTCTTTGGCCAGCAGAGTCTGCATGATGTAAGCAGACATCTTCTCTCCTCCCCCCCTAGAGCCTGAACCATCGGTGGCTAAGAAAGCAAATAGAATGTTAGGAATTATGGAACACCAAAATGAGAATGATCAAAAAGTCTGTGCAATTCTGGTCACCACATCTCAAAAAAGATACAGCGGAATTAGAAAAGGTACAGAGAAGGGTGACAAAAATAATAAACGGGATGAGATGATTTCCCTATGAGGAAAGGCTAAAGCAGCTAGGGCTCTTCAATTTGGTCTATAAAATACTCAGTGGAATGAAGTGGAAGGGGTAGAGGTGAATCACTTGTTTACTCTTTCCAAAAATGCTAGGACTATGGTGCACACAATGAAACTACTAAGTAGTAGATTTAAAACAAACCAGAGAAAATATTTCTTCACTCAACATGTAATTGAACTCTGGAATTCGTTGCCAGAGAATGTGGTAAAAGCAGTTAGCTTAGCAGGGTTTAAAAAAGGTTTAGATTATTTCCTAAAATTAGGAGTGGAGGAGTGGACTTTGGTCCTGGGGAACTGAGGAACTGAGTTCGATTCCCACTTCAGGCACAGGCAGCTCCTTGTGACTCTGGGCAAGTCACTTAACCCTCCATTGCCCCATGTAAGCCGCATTGAGCCTGCCATGAGTGGGGAAAGCGCGGGGTACAAATGTAATTAAAAAAAAATAAAGAAAAGTGCATAAGCCATTATTAAGATGGGCTTGAGAAAATCCACTGCTGATTTCTAGGATAAGCAGCATAAAGTCTGTTTTGCTGTTCTGCGTTTTTGCCAGGTACTTGCGACTAGATTGGCCACAGTTGGAAATGAGATGCTGGGCTTGATGAACCTTCAGTCTGTTTCAGTTTGGCAGTACTTATGTTCTTATGCATCATGATCAGGCCTGCCATCTGACTGGCCCCCAGTGAGCTTGTACCTGCACCTCCTTTGCCACAGCATTATAGCCTGAGCCATGGAGCCAGCCCCCTAGATGAGAGAGCATAGAGACATTAATTTTTAACAAAACAGGTACTGTCATGGGGAACACAAGAAGGTAAATCTGAAAGAACCTGGAGAAGTGTGCATGTGACAGCTAATATTCGGAGAGGCCATGATAGGTGGGAAGGGGGTACAAAGCATAGAGAAGAGAGGCCATGAGGAGTAGTGTGTGATAAGCAGCCACAGGAAGCCACAAAGAAAATCAAGTGAAGTACAGGAAAGTGATGATAATCCAGATGTATGTTTAGTTATTTCAGTTACCTGGTGACTTCAGGGGAGGACCTATGGAAAGATGAAGACCAAGGTGCAAGCAGGTGCCATGGATTTGCTGCATCACTATATAAGCAGTAAAGGAAAACCATGGCCAACAGATTAGCCTTCAAAATACTTTGTGTTGGAAGTCACATGCAGAAGGAGGCAAAGCCAAAGATGAACAAGGGCTTTTGGCAGGGGGATAAATAAATGAAGAGGGTGAGAGAGGGAGACCGCAAATAAGAAGTCCTCTTAAAAATGTTTCATTATGGCCACTATAGACGCTGCAGTATAATATAGTGTTCAGCTCTTGGGAAGTTGGAGGTTTGGGGGACAGTAGGAGAGGGAGAAGCAGTGAGGTGATAGGTTTTCAAATGGGGGTGGCAGCCTTTCTAGGCCCACTCCCTATCTTTCAGTTTTCCCTCATGAGTCCATTAAGAGAATGTTGGAACTTTGATGGATGTATGATCATTGTTTAAGCAGTATGACCGTGGAGGGGGTCATGCGTGTCTTTCTGTTACAGAAGAGGTGATGAGGGTGAGCTAAGTGCTGTTCCTTCACCTGCTTCTGTATGTCAGAGACAGTTACTAGGTAGTTTGTTTAAACTGAGGCCAACGGGTCATATCCAGAAGTAATCTGAGAAACCCTCCTTTCCATCTTGGAGATAAAATCACCTTTTTCTCATGGTACCTCTACAGTGAATTCAGCTTCCAGAAAATACCAGGAAAGGAATGAAAAGCAAATATTGTATACTTTTCATTAAGAAAAGTTCTTGGAATTGGGGGAAAAAGAAATGTCTTATCCGCTAGCTATACTTTCAGTTATGCTACAATATGGTTATCGGATCATCCTTCTACAGCAACCACAGTCCTCGATGGTCACAACCTAGTCTGGTTTTCAAGATTTCCACAATGAATATGCATGAGATTGATTTGCATGCTCTGCTTCCATTGTATGCAAGTAGATCTCATGTATATTCATTGTGAAATGCTGAAAACCAACTGGGTTGTGGCCCTCAAGGATGGTGGTAGCCCACCTCTGTCCTAGAAAGTGCTGATTGTATCTTCAGGAGGTTGTAAGTATTAAGGTACACATGCTGGTACATGACAAGAGTTGTGGCATTCAAACATGTCTTTAAATAAATACTGGAGCTTATCCCCTCAATTACACTGTCAGTGGTCTGAGGGGTGTAAAATTGGGACTGCAGAGGGGCACAGAGAGTGGGCCTGCCTCTGTGACCATATGGTGAAGAGATGGAAGTGGGATGGGGGAGTGAGCCTGCCTACAGGAGGAGAGTGGGTAGGGACACAGGGTACAACTTCCTGAGCCGCTACGTCAAGCTCCATCTCTGGTCGTCTTTAAATGTAGGCTAAAAGCCCACCTTTTTGATGCTGCTTTTAACTCCTAACGCTTACTCACTTGTTCAGTATCCATGTTTTATCATAACATGGGCAGGCTGCACTCGCTCACGCCCCCTCCCTCATTTTAACCTGTAGTGCCCACATACCAAGCATGACACAGGATTTTCCAGCGGGCATCCATGATGAGGTGAGGGACCCATAGGGCCCGGGCACGCGGGCGGTGATCTGGAGAGATCCCTCTGCTGACAGAAAGGAGGTTTGTCCCGGTCATGCGTTGAGCGGTATCTGCAGTGGTGTTGATAGCTGTCGCATGATGGGGATCTGCTCTGCTCGTGACGAGGATGGGATTGATGACTACCAGGACGTTCAGCTGATCTGTGACGTCTGGGGTTGCTCCTTGATCCGCAGGATCTTGAATCACGATGCTGACGAGGGGTCTGGGCGCAATCCATGCGCTGGGACCCGCTCGAGCTGCTGCTGGAGAAGGACCATCTTCTTCTCTGTGTGCCTCTTGCCTGCCGGCTCGGGGATGCGTGACATTGTAGCTTCGTTGAGGCCTGTGCTGTGCTGCTCGTGCTAGGCAGATCAGGCAGCGTTGGCTCCTCTGATGGTAGCTGTTGACCTGACGTATTATGCAGGGAAACAGCTTGCTGTCGGCCGCCGGTCTCCCTAGCTGAGGTCACCGGTGCCCGAGGAAGAGGCAGGTCGACCAAATCGATGTATCTTTCAGGGCGTCTCCTGCGTCTCTGTGACATGCGCGGGGACGCAGGGGCGGTCTCAGGTTGTCCCACTTCTGGTTGGCGTGGCGGTGACTGTACAGCTTGTGCTCGGCGAGGCATGTCGATCACGTGAGAAGCTGCGCTGCTGAAGTTTTCTTTCCGAATGTCCGTAGATGCACCGTGAAACCCTGCCGCCGAAAACCCGTGCACTTCCTGCTAAACCCGTGCGCTGCCTGCTAGCCGCCGAGAGACTCCCTCCGTCTCGTCGGCAAGCATTTAAACAGCGCACGGAGCCCGCCCGCTGAGGTCCCGCCCACTTCCGGTCTCCCCGCCAATGACGCTGGGGTCTTCCCTCTGCGTCGCCTGAGAGAGCGGGGAAGCCGGAAGCGGGTCAGATTCGGGCCGGGAGCTAACACACGAGGCAGCCGCCATGTTATGTTCAGCTGCTTCGTAATTACATCGCCGGCCTCCTTTTTCCACCTTAGTAATTCCCTTATTCCTTATTTGTCCTGTTTGTCTGTCCTAATTAGATTGTAAGCTATGTCGATCAGGGACTGTCTCTTTCTGTCCAGTGTACAGCGCTGCGTACATCTAGTAGCGATATAGAAATAAGTAGTAGTAGTAACTACCTGTGATTTCAGTAAATGCATATGATGAGCCAGCCTGTGACAGTGGGGAAGAAAAGAGGAAGTGAAAGAGGAGCCCACCTTTTACCTGCAAAAGGAGGTTAGCAGAGAGCAAGCCCACTTTGGGGGTGGGGTGGGGGTGGACACAGAGGTTCAGCTTTCCTGAGAACAGAGGGTAAGTACAGGGTGAAAGCTCTCCTTGCCTTGGATCTCTTTCTGAGGTAAGATGAGGAGAGCCTGGTACATTCCAGTCCTGCTGGGCTGTGACAGTGTAAAAAGGGCTTGTCCAGGCAGGTTTCTATGCCTTACTAATTTCTGAAAGACACTTTTGATCGCTGCCCATCAGTCTTACTCTCCAGTCATGCCATAGGGAACCTCCTGAGCGTGTGCACTTAGACTCTGGAGCAGAAGACCCTACGTTTCTTTATTTACCATCCCTGGTTTAGTCAGGCACAAAGTTGCCAAGACCATTGGAATAACCTGGGACATAAATTCACCTATCCCTAGGTATTGTGATATTTTCCTTCTGTGTAGTTCTGCGTATTAACTGCAGTACAGCAAGAGCAATACAATAGGAGAATTGGAGTATGAAGTAGTTAGTTGGTTAACAAAACAGTGGAGTGGCAATTAGGCATCCCAGTGAAAATTGGGTGAACTGTGTGTTAATTACCAGGTTTTTTGGCCAGTGATAATATCCAAGCCCCAGTGAAGGTGCTGAGTTGTGTCAGCATCTGGGTGTTTGAGGTCTTTCCTCGTATTTAACAGTTCACTCACCTACAGTGCATGTTTTCTAGTGAAAAAGGTCCCGGTACTCAAATGCCAGGCCACCCTTTAGGGGTGGGGTGATCACCTAGGGACCCACCCCACAATAGCCAAGCCCCTTGCAACCAGTCACAGAACCTATGACAAGGCAGAATTGGTGCGTAGAGCCTGAGCTCTTTCATTAAAACTTGGGGACCATGGGTCAATTTTAGCAGACAATAGAAAAGGTGCCAGTACCCAGTACCCCCTCAAAAAAAAGCCCTTCTCGCTTATCACTGGGTTCTATAGTTGGTAGTAGTGTGTACGTTGGTTTGAACATCAGTGTTTCTCCACTTGTATATTTTGAACTATTCGTGGTTATGTGGAGGCAATATTCCAAACAGCCCACTTGTGCAAAGTGTCCAGTGATTGTGGGAAAGATACTAGTACAGGTTAGTGTAAATGTGTAAGGGTATTAATTCTTGGATAATTTTAAAAGTGAAAACACCCCTATAGCAAGACTGTTTTTTTCACACGTATAGAATGACCCCTTTTTAGTGCAGATCTCTGACCCTAGTGACAGGATGTAGTGTGTTTTGCCTCTGGTTCCTCTGTAATAACACTCTGCTCTTCCCCCCTCATTTTCTCATAAAAATTTTTGATTCTCTGCCCAGTTGAGACAAAACGGTCTTTTCATGTGTCTTAGTTCCTCTGATGCTACAACCTGGTGTCCTTAAGTTTCTGGAATAATTATGTGGCTTGTCCTTTTCTACATCCAGTTTGTGGTCAGTCTCTCAGCTGAGGATTTGCCTTTTAAATTGAAATGAGATTCTGTGGTGGTATTTTATGTCTGTGCAGGCATCAGTATCAATCAAATTTGCCTTTCCCAGTCTGCACATCCTACTGTCAGCGAGTTGTGTTATGATTTTCTAGGCATGGTTCAAATAGTGTAATTGCTATAGACAGATGTATGGACAAAAGTGAACATCATCAGTATAATGGGTTAGTGGGGAAAATTACGGTGCAGATAAATATGGTTAAGAATGGACATCATTAATATAAAGGGTTGGTGGGTGCAGACCTAGTCCAGATAAATGTGGAGAAGTATGAATATCATTTATTTACAACATTTCTTCCCCTCTATTAATTAGGTGGGTTACAAAGCAAGCATGCATAGTAATTCAAACAAATCATGTACACCACAAAACCTACGCATCCAATTTTTCCTACATAAGCACCCAATTGTGGAACACATTACCAAAAGCCTTGAAAACCTCGTATGACCACCTACACTTCCGGAGAACACTAAAAACGTATCTTTTTAAAAAGGCATACCCTACCAACCCAACATAAATGCCTGATCTCTGCAACACAACAACACTAGAATTCAGAATGCACAAAACACAACTCTCCCGCTGTTCAATGACCTTATGTGGACGTCCCACCTGAACTTTATCTCATCTCAACATCACTCTGTATTTGTAAACACTGGAGTCTGCAAACGCAACTCCGGCACTATGTAAGCCACATTGAGCCTGCAAATAGGTGGGAAAACGTGGGATACAAATGCAAAAAATAAAAAAAAATATTCAACATACATTCTTTAAAATACTTTCTTCAACTTCATACAAATTTACCTAAGTATGCTTTTAACTGTTTCTTAAAAATATCAAGCTTCTGCAACAAACGAAACCTCAATGGTATCTTATCTGGGCCAATAGGGCCCACATAAAATTAATGCTGCCTTTGCAGTACCAGAAAGATGCAAATATCTCAACAAGGGAACAATCAGGCGCTGTGTATTCTGTGAACATAGGGGCTGTTGTAAGGGCACGCCAAAAAGTGGCTTGCAATAGTGTGGGCGTGTCTATTAGACGTGCACTGGACCATTTTTCCGCCATGTCTGGAAAAAGGGTTTTTTGGGGGGGAGGGGGCGGGAAATGGACATGCGGCAGAATTAAAACTGGCGTGTCTCTATTTGCTGCCTGAGCCCTTAACACCACCCATTGACTTAGTGGTAAGGGCTCACGTGTTACCCACACGATAACCGTCCAGGGCTTGCCAAGAGCTGATTACCGCTGGGAACGCTCCCACAGTACAAAATAGAAAATTATTTTTACCGTGGATTTTTGGCGTGCACCAAACTCTGAATGCTGGCCGGGTGGTAATGCTGATTTGATGCACGCTGCATGTGCGTAGGCCCATAGGTACCTTTGTGAAAGGGCCCCATAATGTCTGTGTAGGCTTATAACACTGCAAGACTTTCTTAAAATAGGCAGGAACTGAATCATGTAAGGTCTTAAAAATCAATAGTAACAACTTAAAACGAACTTCATAAGTGATTGGCAGCCAATGGAGTCATTGATATAATGGGTTATTGGGGGAAATCACAGTCCAGATAAATATGGTTAAGAATGGGGGAACCTGCAGTCCAGATAACTGAATTCTTCTGTAACCCTGAGATCGGGGTTCACCTCCACTGGAGAGGCACTGTAAAATGTAGTCATATCCTCCTACCTTTTCTTAAATGTAGCTCTTTTTATTGAAAGCTGATGTTGAATTACTTTTGAAGCACAGTAGGTGTTCTTTGGTCCCCACAGGGTCTTATTTACTAATGTGTGTTTAATGAGTTAAGCAGTAATTTGAGTTAAGCACTTAGAAAGTAATCCTGTAAGAGGGCGCCTAGTTTTACATGCCAAGAACGCACTTATTTAGAGTTTATCCTATAAAGAAAAGTGGGGGAATGCTAATTTTAACAGGTCAAATTTGTGCACTTACACCAGCTGATCTAAATGCTGTGAAATTGTGTGCATCAATCATAATATTCTGTACTTTGCATGTGTGATTGTCCGCCATGCCCAAACTCTGCCCATGTGAACACTCAACCTGCAAAAGTACATGCCATCAAAAAATAGCATTTAGCCAGAATATTTACATAAATATATAAGCATTGGTGTACTGGGACAGACCAAAGGTCCATCAAGCCCAGCATCCTGTTTCAAACAGCAGCAATTCAAGTCACAAGTACTTGGCAGGATCCCAGAAGAATAAAATAAAAATGTCATGCAATTGATTTTCTCAAGTCTATCTTAGTAATGGTTTATGGACTTTTTCTTCTATGAACTGGTCCAGATCATTTTTAAACCTGGTTACATTAACCCATTAGTGCCCAACGTTCCCATATGGGATTTTATTATGGGACATTGGACACTAATGGGTTAACCACTTTTACCACATTCGCCAGTCACATTGAGTGAAGAAATATTTTCTCTGATTTGTTCTTAATGAGTAACTTCATTGCATGCCCCCTAATCCTTGTATCTTTTGGAATGAGTAAACTAACAATTCATGTCTACCCGTTCCACTCCACTTGGTATTTTATAGACCTCTATCATATCTCCCCTCAATCATCCCTTCTCTAAGCTACCTCTGTAGCCTTTTCTCACACAGGAGTTCTTCCATCCCCTTTATCATATTGGTTGACTTTCTCTGTACCTTTTCTAATTCTGTTATCTTTTCTGAGATATGGTGACCAGAATTACACACCGTATTCAAAGTGTGGTCACACCATGATGAGAGACACTTCTCTGATTTATTTTCTATCCTTTCCACAAAATGGCTAGAATAGAGCCTGACTAAAACCAGAAACAAACCTGCAACCAAAACTGGACTCTGTTTTGATTAGAGCAGTCCTTGCTTGCTTGCTCATGCCCGTGTCGGTTCCAATCTCAAGATGGCTGCTGGAACTTCCTGCAGCAGTCCTGTGAGACTACTGTGGGGAGTCCTGGAAAGGGAAATGGGACTTGATATACCACTTTTCTGTGTGTTTTGCAACTACATTCAAAGCAGCTTACATAGTATATACAGGTACTTATTTGTACCTGGGGCAATGGAGGGTTAAGTGACTTTCCCAGAGTCACAAGGAACTGCAGTGGGAATCAAACCCAGTTCCCCAGGATCAAAGTCCACTACATTAACCACTAGGCTACTCCTCCACTCCAGTTTCACCTAGAGCTGGCCGTGCACAGGAGTAAGTGGGGATGCTCCTGAGAAAACAATGGGGCTTGTACATTAATGCAATTTAGTGCATGTTAAATGGCACATTAGTTAATTAGACCCAAAGTTTGAATCTTGAGACAACCGAGCATGAAATGACTTGTCAAAGGTCACAAGGCGTGCAAGTAGGAACTGAACCCTTGGTGCCCCGGTTTTCAGCTTGCTTGCCTAATAAGTTGCTTTAAACCTCAGATGCAAGTTCATGCCTTCAGACACCTACACTGGAGGCGAAGTGGAGAAAAAAAATGCCATTATCACATCCTATTAACTGTAATACTTTTGCTTATTTAGTATATGTTAATTATGTTTATGCGGTTTTGCAATTACCCAGAAGACATGATGCAGGAAGAGATTTCCTCTCATAATTTATCTTTGCTTCGTATCTCAAGATTAAAATTTTATTTAATTTTTTTATTTATTAGGATTTATTTACCACCTTTTTTGAAGGAATTCACTCAAGGCGGTGTACAGTAAGAGTAAATCAAACATGAGCAATAGACAATTACAACAGTAAAAACAGCAAATAACAATGCAAAGTATGGCATAGTATACTACTTACAATGTCAACACAAGACATAGTAGAACATTTTAGTTGACAATGTAGGGTATGAGCAAAGATGGAACATTATAGATAGGTAAGAGAGTAACAGGAGTTAGAAAATGAGGTGACTAATTTAAAGAAAGGTGCACATAAGGTCACAACGGGATTAATTGATTTAAGGGTCCCTTTTACTAATCTACGGTAAGCACTAATGCTTGCTTACTGCGGTAATGTGTGGATGTGCATGTGCTACTCATGCATGAGCGCTGGAGGTGGGGCAGAGAGTAGTTATGTTCTGTTTAAATTGCTTAGTACAGCTACTTTGCCGTGCACTGTTTAGCATGTGCTTAGCGTGTGAGCCCATGCTACCTACATAATGGGTGGCGGTAGGAGCTTAGAGGCCAATGGCCACACACTAATAGGAAAGTTAGCATGTGACCATTAATAGGGAAAGTAGAAAAATTGGTCCTTTAATCCCAGCAGTAAAAATGGCCTTATCCCACGGGAATGAGCTGCATAAGGACGTGGTAAGGCCACTTTTTACCACAGTTTGGTAAAAGGGCCCCCTAATACTTTTATATACTCCATATTGTGAATTTGGAAAGAAAAATAGATGGAAAATCTTTTGAAGAAAACAGTTTTTAAAATGCATGACTTGGAGAAGCTGCTGGGTGTAGACATCAGTGCTGGAATTCATGCCCTCTGTGTGTGGCCTGAATGAAGAGAAATCAAAGCACCAAATGGCTTTGTCCCACTTTGGAGTTGTCCCACAGTGGACCCAATGATTCTCAGGTCTGGGCTAGTCCCCACCTGACTCTGTTTACATAGTGACTCTGGACACAGTTACAGCTTTCTGATAAACCCCTGCTGCTTCAGCTAATTAATCTCAACATCCTCATGCTGCCCATGTTGTGGGCTTCAATGGTCTCTCCTTTCTTTATGGCATGCCTGCATGCACTGCTTTCCAAGGACTCCATTTGCCTCAGAGGGTAGGGTGAATATGAAGGGAGTTCAGTCTTCGTTTAATTCTAGTTCTTGCTATGGTGCATCCATGGCTTTCAATTCTAGAATTGCTAGGTATTTGTTTTTGACCTAGCAGTTGCCTTCTCCTTTAGGCTTCCAGCTCAATTGGAGTGGAGGAGTGGCCTAGTGGTTAGAGCACCTGTCTTGCAATCCAGAGGTGGCCGGTTCAAATCCCACTGCTGCTCCTTGTGATCTTGGGCAAGTCACTTAACCCTCCATTGCCTCAGGTACAAACTTAGACTGTGAGCCCTCCTGGGACAGAGAAATATCCAGAGTACCTGAATGTAACTCACCTTGAGCTACTACTGAAAAAGGTGTGAGCAAAATCTAAATAAATAAACCAACCAACCAACCAGGGTTGGGATCAGCTACCACGAATCTCCTCAATCACTAAGGGGCCTGTGAGGGAGTGGATAGTATATTGAAGAGCACCCTCATGGATGATGCAGTTCAGCCTCCTTAAATAGCCCACTAAATAGGTGGCAGTTAGGGCTCACTGAGTAAATAGCCACACACTAATTTTAATATTATCGCACAGCCATTTACTGGCCCATTCTAAAAAAGGACTTTTTCCTGCTGTGGTAAAAAGTGGCCCAGCGTGTGCCAGTTTCACGTGCCAAATATAGCGCAGGCCACTTTTTACAGTGGCTTAGTAAAAGGGCTCCTAAGCCTGGTCATTAGTAAGGATGTGCACAGGGCAAAAAATGTTTGGTTTGTTTCACACAGTTAAAAAAAAAAAATTAAAACGATTGTGCATTAAAACATTTTAATAATTGACATTGCATATTAATTCCTAGGTTCACATGAATTAAATTTAGTGCACACTAAAGTTTTTAAGGCACACAAATGACCTGAATGTGCACTAACAAATACACATCCAATAGTGTGTTGCTGTTCCATGATGACAGTGACTTTCAATTCTTCTCATCCCCAGGGTTGTCACTGTTGTCTCTGCTGCATCGGTAGCCTCAGCCAATCCAGGGAGCAAAAGACCTGGCATGGGACATGATTTTTCTGTATTCTATCCTCTGGGACTCAGGTCTCCCACATGATCATATTTAGTAGAGTTTGACCTGCACACTTTCCCCCGGATTCTATATAATGCACCTAGAGATCCGCGCCGAAATCCAAGCGTATTCTATAACAACGCACTTAATTGGCTTAACAAGCTAATCGGCATTGATAACAGCTCTTAGCAAGCATAATTAGAATTTACGCACACAACTAGTTAAGCGGATTCTGAAATGCAGTGCACCTAACTTCTAACTCACACAGGCAAAAAAGGACATGGTTATGGGCAGGGAAACGAGCGTTTCTTTGGTGTTCTAAAATTTGCGCATGTAGTTATAAAATGTGGCCCAGTATGCCAAAATCTACAAGCCAGGATTTATGCCGTGTTTTCATTGGTGTAAATGTGTAAATGGATGTGCGTAGTTTTAGGCGCTGAGATATTAACTAAGCGTATTCTAAAGACCTCGCCTAAATCTAGGCACCGCTTATAGCATATGCTTAGTCAGCATTGATTTCTGCGCTGATTTTCTTTTTTTTAGGCGCCATATGTAGAATCTCTCCCTTTATGTATAAATTAGTTTTCTTCTCTGACTCTTCAAAAAATCATTTTTTCCCCTATACTGCTTTGTAGAGGACAGAAGCTTAGATTAGCCCCCATGACCAAGTATTAGCACTCCATGCTGGGCAGAAGACATGGGCTTAGATTGGCCCACATGACTTGACATTAGCACTGCTGTGTCAGAGATATGGGTTTGGACTGACCCTGTGCATTGCTAATCAAATGATGGGGTTTGGATCAACGCCAATAACATAGAATTATCAGGGCTGTGGAGTCAATACACCAAATCTTCAACTCCACCTCCAACTCTTACTGGCATTAGGCTTTAAGGCTTAGCGCACACTAAGTACCCCGTGGCCAGGGGCGGCCCAAGACAATTTGCTGCCTGAGGTGAGGAATGAGCTGCCGCCTTCCAGTAGGTTGCCCTGCTGCCAGTCTCAGTCCCTTCTCTGTATTGTGGCCTGCCTCTCTGAAGTAATTTCCTGTTTCCTCGGAGGTGGGCTGTAGTAGAGAGAAGTGGCCAAGACTGGCAACAGGGCAACCTATGGGAACTGCTGCTGCCACCGTCACCGCCACCTTTTAAAGAACAAAAAAAAAAAAGAGGTAAGTTCGAAGAAGGGGGTTGGAGAAGGAACAGAGGGGGGGAGGTGCCGCCCCAGGTGGCTTAATGGTAGGACCTCCACTGCCCATGACCCATAGCTATAAAATAGGACATGCAGCATTTACCCCAGGATTGTATAAAGGTTGCCAAAGATGGGCGCACAAAGTAATTAACGAGCCAATTAACACCAATTATTGGAATTATTTGGAATTGCACTGCCTCTGCCTGTGTGCTATTCTATAAAGTTGCATGCTGAAACTGTCTCGTGCGCAACCCGGAAGGAGGCACGGGTGGGTCAGGAGCGTTCCCATATTTAGTCGTGATGTTATAGAATTCCAGGCTTGTGTGCTCAGGTTGCATGCCAGGATTTACACTACGTTTATTTGGTATTAGTCATGGGAATCTGCTCTAAGTGCTATTCTATAAAGGGCGCTTGGCACGGAGATTTCCAGCACCTAACTTTCAGCACCATTTACTGAATATAGCCCTTAGTGTGCGCTAATACAGATCTGCCAAGTCTCCCACTTTTGCGGATCATCTCCTGCACTCCCGCCAGGAAGCCGGAATCTCCTGCTGAACAGCCTCCGTTTTCAGTGACAGCAGTAAATGCCTTCATTAAATGTCATCTCCTGTTGCCGCTGGTCTCAAGGCAGCAGGTGATGTTTTATGAAGGCGTCCCCTGCTATTGCATGAAAGGGAGGCCCCTTTGGTGCTCCTGGCTGCCAGGGCGGAGCTGTGGGCGGTTCTGGGTGGAGCTATATTTGGACTGGGCAGAGCTATGGGCGGGCTAGGTGGCGGTATAGGCAGAGTGGGGCGGAGCTATGGGCAGGCCCTATATCTCCTGCTCAGAAGGCTGCCCCCCTTGGCAGCTCTGCTAATATCCATTAGTGTGTGCTGCGCTTTAGGAAAAAGAGCATCTAAATTTACTTATATTTACCAGTGCTTTAGATCCAGATCAAAAAAAATGTAATATATTATAATGTAAGGTTTTTTTTGTTTGTTTGTTTTTTTTTAATTTTGAAGCTGGAGTTGGAATCAGTACATTTTTACCAACACTGGCTCCAGCTTCACCCAAAATTGCTTCCGCTTCTGACTCCACAGGCCTGAGAATTAGGACTGTGACTGTGTAATCTGGCAAGAAAGATGGGTTAAGTTAGCCGTTATTGAGTGGTGCTAGTACTGAGTGGCAGGAGACGCAGGATTGGTTTGACACCTCTCTTCCCCCCCCCCCCCCCCCGAATAACTTGTTATTAACTGATGCAGTACTCACTCAGAAAAGTTGGATCAGCCCTCCCCCCCCCCCCCCCCCCCGACAAGTTAGGGGTATGCTGCATTAATTTCTATGCAGATGCCCCAGGTTTTTGTCATTTGTTCAAGTCCAGAGGTGATAATCTTTGTCTAGGAGGATTATATCATACCACAAATGTAGTTTCGGCTGACATATGAGGGAACAGAAAGGTTTATCTTTTGGATGAGGATTTTCTTTCACTTCTCTGTTTAGCATGGCAGCCTTAACTTTCCGGAGCACCACTTCTAGGGGTGGTGGTGATGTAGAAGTGGTGGAGGGAGATACAAACATGCATGGGATAAACACAATGGAATCCGGTTTAGAAGGAATGGTTCCATGGAATCTTAGCAGAGATTGGGTGACGACACCGGTAATTGGGGAAACAAAGCAGGAGCTGGGAAGACTTCTATGGTCTACGCCATAGGCGTAGTTTGACTGTTTCATGTGGGGGGGGGGGGCATATTAGCATATTCATTTGCATATATACATATGCTAATATGGAGGACGGAATTGAAATTTACAGGCAAAATATCACAGATGCACATTTCAAAAAGCTGACACATTTCAATTAATATATTCTGAATAAAATACTTGTTCTACCTTTGTTGATCATTTAGTTTTTCTATTTGCTTTGGTCCCAGTGTCTTCTGTTTTATGCAGTGTCTTCTTTCCAGTAGGCTTCCCTCTGCTCCCCACCCTCCCAGTCCCATCCATCTCCTGCTCCTTCCCTCTGCTCCCCACCCCTCCCAGTCCCATCCATCTCCTGCTCCTTCCCTCTGCTCCCCACCCACCCCTCCCAGTCCCATTCATCTCTTACTCCTTCCCTCTGCTCCCCACCCCTCCCAGTCCCATCCATCCCCTGCTCCTTCCCTCTGCTCTCCACCCTCCCAGCCCCATCCATCTTCCCTCTGCTGCCCCCCCCCCCCCCGCGAGGTCCAGGATCGTGACTCCGTTTACCCCCTCTCTTCCTCCCTCCCTCCGGTGCAGGCAGCAGTCTTCTTCAACCTTTCTGTGCTCCTGGCAGCGGTAGCGACGTATACACGCTGCCTTCAGTCTGCCCCGGAAGCCTTCTCTTCAAGTTCCTGTTCCCACCTATGCGGGAACAGGAACTTGAAGAGAAGGCTTCGGGGCAGAGCTGAAGGCAGCGTGTACGTTGCTACCGCCTCCAGGAACAAGAAAGGCTTAGAGAAGATTGCTGCTGCCTGCACCGGAGGGAGGTAGGAAGAGAGGGGGTAGATAGACATGCTCGTCTCTGTCCGCTTCGCTGCTTCCCTGCCCTCTCTGTCTGCGTCCCGCCTTCCTCTGACGTCATTTCCTTTCGGGCGGGACACAGACAGAGAGGGCAGGGAAGCAGCGAAGCGGACAGAGACGAGCGCGTGCCTGCTTGCTTTTTTTTTTTTTTTTTTTTTACTTCTAGCGCCAGTCCACGTCGTAATCGTTTGGGGGGGCATTGCCCCCCTCGCCCCCCCCCCCCAGTCTATGCCCATGGTCTACGCCCTGATTGTGACTGAATAGATAGGGATGGGCTGGAGTGTAAATTTTAAGGGGCTTTGACGTTAGCTTCAGAAGTTAGTACAAGAACAGTACTGGGCAGACTTCTATGGTCTGTGCCCTGAGAAAGGCAAGGACAAATCAAGCTCGGGTATACATATAAAGTAACACATACCATGTAAAATGAGTTTATCTTGTTGGGCAGACTAGATGGACCGTACAGGTCTTTATCTGCCGTCATTTACTATGTTACTATCCAGCTTATAATTGAAAGTAATCGCCGGCTATTTCCCGACACAAATCGGGATATGGCCGGTGATTTCGCAAAAGCGGCAAAAAGCGTATAATCGAAAGCTACATTTGTGATAGCTTCGCCGCTTTCCCTTCGCCTCGCCAGCAAAAGTTCAAAGGGGCGTGTTGGCGGCGAAGCGAAGGCGGGACATGGGCAGGCTTGGGCGTGCCTACCAGATGGCCGGATTTCGCGGATAATGGAAAAATAAAACCCGGCGATAAGCAGTATTTCGCCGGGTTTACTTGGTCCTTTTATTTTCACGACCAAGCCTCAAAAAGGTGCCCCAACTGACCAGATGACCACCGGAGGGAATGGGGGATGACCTCCCCTTACTCCCACTTGTGGTGGGTAATGTTGAGCCCTCCCAAACCCCCCAAAACCCACTGTACCCACATGTAGGTGCTAGGGTAATGGTGCACACTTGTGGGCAGTGGGATTTGGGGGGGATTTGGGGGACTCAGCACACAAGGGAAGGGTGCTATGCACCTGGAATCTAATTTGGTTGTTTATAAAAGATGTTTGAAGTGCCCCCTAGGGTGCCCGGTTGGTGTCCTGGCATGTGAGGGTGACCATTGCACTACAAATGCTGGCTCCTCCCAAGGCCAAATGCCTTGGATTTCGCCGGGTTTGAGATCGCCAGCAGTTTTTTCCATTATCGCGGAAAAACAAAAGTGGCGAACTCAAACCCGGCGAAATCCAAGGCATTTCACCGGGCCACACCGTATTATCGAAAAAAAAGATGGCCAGCCATCTTTTTTGAAAATACGGTTCCGGCCAGCTGTTGCGCCGTCGCCAAAATAGATCGCCGGCGACCTATTTCGCCAGCGACGTTCGATTATTCCCCTCTATGTTACTATGTAGTAGCAGACAAAATGAGAACAATCTTCCAGAAACAGAGTTTCTTATACCAGTCTTCAAGTACTGGAAACTCCTCTCTCACCATCTCCCCTTCTCCCTTGTGGTTAAATAGGAATTTGATCCTTGCCCTTCTCTATGTTCTGGTGACTTCTCCTTTTACTGGTTTCACATCTTCCATGAGGCTTTCTTCACACTGGTAATTTCCTCTAAATGAAAAGGATTAAATGTTCCCCTGCAGCACAGTGCTCTGACAAGAGTGCCAAAGTTCAAAAATGCTATGACAGATAGACTGATGTGTCCTGGGAATCTGGAGGAGGAACTCTCCTGGGCAGGGGGGTGGGGGTTCACTACCCATTTGCTCCTCTGTCACTAATGTATGATCCCTGGGTTACAAGGCCCCAAGCATCTCTCACCCTCTTCACCTTCAGGGGTTCTTCCATCCATTGAAACAACAAGAATAGCACTTCTTCTTTTTTTTTTTTTAAATAAGTTACATTCAGGAAGACTTGTGATCGGTATTAATGCTAACCACCTACAGTCATGCATAATTTTATGCTTGGAACATGCAGTCATGGTTTCTATGTAGAAAACATTTGGAGATCGGGAGCAGGGGGAAGGATGTTTGGGGGGCTAAGAAACATATGTGTAGAGTGACAAATGTTACTGTTCTGCCTATAACTTATATGCTTGTTAGGTCGGCAAAACAGACCAAAATTACGTGTATGAGCAGTGGCGTGGTCACCACTTATACATTCAGTGGTGCCCTTTAAATGTCCAGGTCAACTGAATGCAAACATAAAGTTGAGCGCTGATACTGTTGCATAAATTTAGCAATAATATATGCAGAATTTGAGTTAAAAATACATTTGTTTTCGATATAATGGTAAAGACCTCAGCGGTTCCACTTTGAGCTCAACAGTTTATGGCTGTAAGATTTACGCTCCCACCTCCTCATTGGTCAATCGTATGAGCGTAAATCTTACAGCTATAAACTGTTGAGCTCTAAGTGGCACTGTTGAGGTCTTTACCATTATATCTACTAAGTTTGGAAGGAAAAAAAACATTATTTTGAACTCAAATTCTGTATATATTATTGCTATTCTTTTTGAGTTCTTTACTTCATTTTGCCTTGTTTATTTGGTGTGTATATTTATGTATTAGGTGGGCTGACTGAAAATCAGGCCTGATAAGTTTTACTGATAAGTATTGTAGTGTGAGGTTCATCGCTGTACCTCACGTTACAATACTCACTCATATCAGTAATCATAGAAAATGGAATACAACAGCAAAAAAAGATCAACTGCTCAACTCTATAATCCTTTCCTCTCCTTCTATGCTTGTCCCATATTTTCTTGAATTCAGATCAGTGGCATAGCCACGGGTGGGCTTGGGCCCAACCACGTTGTGCTCAGGCTCACCCAGCAGTGACGCATCTCTGATGTGGCTGGTGGGACTCCCGGCATCTCTCCCCCCTCCCCCATAAGTTTTCCAGCATATCTCAGCTTCACCCGCAGCCCCCTCCCCCCATACATTTTAAGGTCTTCATTTCTTTGCAAGCAGCAGCTCATACCCACTGCTCACACAGGCCCAGAGCCTTTCCTCTGATGCAACTTCCTGTTTCTGCATAAGCAGGACTAGGTCAGAGGGAATCTCAGGGCTGGCATGTGCAGTGAGTATGAGATGCTGCTGGCAAAAGATTGAAGGCTTTAAAAAGTACGGAAGGAGGGGGGGCAAGTTGAGAGATGCCCAGTTGCCTGGAGGGGAGGGAGAGATATCTGGTGAGGGGGCAGAGTTCTCGTGCCCATCCACTTTGGGCTTAGGTCCACTCAAACTTGAGTGTCTGACTATGTCCCTGATTCGGTTATAATCCTCATCTCCATCACTTCTGCTGAGAGACTGTTCCATGCATTCACCACTCTTTCTGTAAAGAAATACTTCCTTAGATTATTCCTAAGCCTCTTCTCTTTCACCTTCATCTTCTGCCTTCTCATTTCTAGAGTTTCCTAGGTATTGAAAGAGGCCTTTCTGCTGTGCATTTATACCATGACGCTTTTTAAATGTTGTATGGTACCTCTCCTATCTCCTCTTTCCCCCAGAGTATACATACATATATTTTGATCTTTAAATCCATCCCTATATGTTTTATGGCAAAGACCAATGATAGTTTTATGAATTGCACTCTTAGTATTCTCAGGGCGATTTGTCTGGGGCTCCAAACCCAGCCTCTTTCAGGAGGGGTCACTGTATTTAGGGAATAATTTGAGCATACTAACTGAGGGAGTTTACAGAATCAGTCCTAGATTTCTTTGGTGCAGGACTGGGGTGTTGAGGGAGCCCTTCTACTAAACCATGTGAGTAGGGTTACCATATTTTGTCCCCCAAAAAGGAGGACACATGCCCCGCCCCACCACACACCCTGCCCCGTCCCCTGTCACATTTTCCCCGTCACCCCACTCCCCTTACCTTACTACTGCCCTGGTGGTCTAGTGACCTCTTCGGGGCAGGAAAGAGCCCCCTCTTTCCTGCCCGGAGCGCTGCCCTGCATGCATCCTTCCTGTTGCTGATCTTGGCGCCGATTCAAAATGGCCGCCGAGAGTCGAAGTCTCGCGAGGTCACTTCAACTCTCGGCGGCCACTTTTAATCGGCGCTGAGATCAGCAACAGGAAGGATGCATGCAGGGCAGCGCTCTGGGCAGGAAAGAGGGGGCTCTTTCTTGCCCCGAAGGCGGAAGAGGTCACTAGATCACCAGGGCAGTAGTAAGTAAGGGGAGGGGAGGCTAGCAATCTGCCCGTTTGTCCGCCCACCAGCCTGCCCGTTTGTCCAGAAATCCGGACAAACGGGCAGATTGGCAAAACCCGCCCGGTTGCCCGGACATGTCCTCAAAAAGAGGACATGTCTGGGTAAATCCGGACATATGGTAACCCTACATGTGAGGCCCTTAATAAGTACATAAGTAATGCCACACTGGGAAAGACCAAGGGTCCATCGAGCCCAGCATCCTGTCCATGACAGCGGCCAATCCAGGCCAAGGGCACCTGGCAAGCTTCCCAAACGTACAAACATTCTATACATGTTGTTCCTGGAATTGTGGTTTTTTTCCCAAGTCCATTTAGTAGTGGTTTATGGACTTGTCCTTTAGGAAACCGTCTAACCCCTTTTTAAACTCTGCTAAGCTAACCGCCTTCACCACGTTCTCCGGCAACGAATTCCAGAGTTTAATTATGCATTGAGTGAAGAAATATTTTCTCTGATTTGTTTTAAATTTACTACACTGTAGTTTCATCACATTCCCCCTAGTCCTAGTATTTTTGGAAAGCGTGAACAGACACTTCACATCCACCTGTTCCATTCCACTCATTATTTTATATACCTCTATCATGTCTCCCCTCAGCCATCTCTTCTCCAAGCTGAAAAGCCCTAGCCTCCTTAGTCTTTCTTCATAGGGAAGTTGTCCCATCCCCGCTATCATTTTAGTCGCCCTTCGCTGCACCTTTTCCAATTCTACTATATCTTTCTTGAGATGCGGCGACCAGAATTGAACACAATACTCAAGGTGTGGTCGCACCATGGAGCGATACAACCACATTATAACATCCTCACACCTGTTTTCCATACCTTTCCTAATAATACCCAAAATTCTATTCGCTTTCCTAGCCGCAGCAGCACACTGAGCAGAAGGTTTCAGTGTATTATCGACGACGACACCCAGATCCCTTTCTTGGTCAGTAACTCCTAACGTGGAACCTTGCATGACATAGCTATAATTCGGGTTCTTTTTTCCCCACATGCATCACCTTGCACTTGCTCACATTAAACGTCATCTGCCATTTAGTCGCCCAGTCTCCCAGTCTCGTAAGGTCCTCTTGTAATTTTTCACAATCCTGTCGCGAGTTAACAACTTTGAATAACTTTGTGTCATCAGCAATTTTAATTACCTTGCTAGTTACTCCCATCTCTAAATCATTTATGATTATATTAAAAAGCAGTAGTCCTAGCACAGACCCCTGAGGAACCCCACTAACTACCCTTCTCCATTGTGAATACTGCCCATTTAAGCCTATTCTCTGTTTCCTATCCTTCAACCAGTTTTTAATCCACAATAGGACATTTCCTCCTATCTCATGACCCTCCAATTTCTCTGTAGCCTTTCATGAGGTACCTTGTCAAACATCTTTTGAAAATCCAGATACACAATATCAACCGGCTCCCCTTTGTCCACATGTTTGTTTACTCCTTCAAAGAATTGAAATAAATTGGTCAGGCAAGATTTCCCCACACAAAAGCCGTGCTGACTTGGTCTCAGTAATCCATGTCCTTGGATGTGCTCTGTAATTTTGTTTTTAATAATAGTCTCTACCATTTTCCCCGGCACCGACGTCAGACTCACCGGTCTATAATTTCCTGGATCTCCCCTGGAACCTTTTTTGAAAATTGGCGTTACATTGGCCACTCTCCAATCTTCTGGTACCACGCTCGATTTTAAGGATAAATTGCACATCACTAACAGTAGCTCCGCAAGCTCATTTTTCAGTTCTAACAGTACTCTAGGATGAATACCATCTGGTCCAGGAGATTTGCTACTCTTCAGTTTGCTGAACTGCCCCATTACGTCCTCCAGGTTTACCGTGAAGTCAGTAAGTTTCTCCGACTCGTCAGCTTGAAATACCATTTCCGACACCGGTATCCCACCCAAATTTTCCTCGGTGAAGACCGAAG
The DNA here is from genome assembly GCF_901765095.1 of Microcaecilia unicolor. Classification (NCBI taxonomy): domain Eukaryota; kingdom Metazoa; phylum Chordata; class Amphibia; order Gymnophiona; family Siphonopidae; genus Microcaecilia; species Microcaecilia unicolor. The sequence continues at coordinate 50,210,398 of NC_044038.1, forward strand.
CAAAGAATTCATTCAATCTCTCCGCTACGTCTTTGTCTTCCTTGATTGCCCCTTTTACCCCTCGGTCATCCAGCGGCCCAACAGATTCTTTTGCCGGCTTCCTGCTTTTAATATACCGAAAAAAATTTTTACTATGTTTTTTTGCCTCTAATGCTATCTTTTTTTCGTAATCCCTCTTGGCCTTCTTTATCTGCGCCTTGCATTTGCTTTGACACTCCTTAGGCTGCTTCTTGTTATTTTCAGATGGTTCCTTCTTCCATTTTCTGAAGGTGTTTCTTTTAGCCCTAATAGCTTCCTTCACCTCACTTTTCAACCAGGCTGGCTGTCTTTTAGACTTCCGTCTTTCTTTTCTAATTCGTGGAATATGTTTGGCCTGGGCCTCCAGGATGGTATTTTTGAACAGCGTCCATGCCTGTTGTACAGTTTTTACCCTCTCAGTTGCCCCCATAAGTTTTTTTTTTTTTTTTTTTTTCACCGTTCTCCTCATTTTATCATAGTCTCCTTTTTTACAGTTAAACGCTAATGTATTTGACTTCCTGTGTTTAGCATAGGAAAATGGGCTATCATAAAATGTGTTACAGCTATCCACATGTTAACTTTAAAAAGTATTTTTGGGAGGGGGAGAGAATGGGTGTGGAAGCATTGCGCAGGTTCTGGTTACCATGCGCTAACTGATCAACACAGAGTTAACAAGGGACCACTTAATACCTCTTAAACAGGAGGCAGTAAGTGTTCCTTCATTAATTTTTTCCCAGGTACTGCACACTAATGTGAATATTAACATATGCCCTGAAAATACAAAAAAAAATAGAAAATACCCTTAAAAAAGTGCCACAGTGAATCTGGGTTTAGCTTGCGCTAATATGGGACGTTCCCATATGCTAAGCCCAGATTTCAGCATACTTTAGTAGTAGAAGGAACCCCTAGGTTGTTTTTCAACAGTAAGCCTCTTTATCAGAAATGTTTATGTATGTAGGCTGAATGAATGTTTTAGCCTTTTGTGGCATGATATATTCTCATCAAAATCTGTGAATCTCTTGAAATTATGACTTTCAGGTGAATTTTCGAAAGAGGACGCCCATCTTCCGACACAAATCGGGAGATGGGCGTCCTTCTCTCAAGGTCGCCCAAATCGGCATAATGGAAAGCTGATTTTTTGCGTCCTGAAATGCTTTCTGTCGCGGGTATGACCAAAGTTCACGGGGGCGTGTCGGCAGTGTACTGAAGGCGGGATGGGGGCGTGGTTAAGAGATGGGTGTCCTCGGCCAATAATGGAAAAAAAAAGGCGTTCCTGATGAGCATTTGGCCGACTTTACTTGGTCCTTTTTTTTTTTCACAACCAAGCCTCGAAAAGGTGCCCAAACTTACCAGATGACCACCGGAGGGAATCGTGGATGATCTCCCCTTACTACCCCAGTGGTCACCAACCCCCACCCCAAAACATTTTTTTAAACATTTTATGCCAGCCTTTATGCCAGCCTCAAATGTCATACCCAGCTCCATCACAGCAGTATGCAGGTCCCTGGAGCAGTTTTAGTGGGTGCAGTGCACTTCAGGAAGATGGACCCAGGCCCACCCCCCCACCTGTTACACTTGTGGTGGTAAATGTTGAGCCCTCCACCCCCCCCCCCAAACCCACTGTACCCACATGTAGGTCCCCCCCTTCACCCCTTAGGGCTATGGTAGTGGTGTACAGTTGGGGGGAGTGGGTTTTAGGGGGGGGTTGGGGGCTCAGCACTGAAGTTAAGGGAGCTATGCATCTGGGAGCAATTTGTGAAGTCCACTGCAGTGTCCCCTAGGGTGCCCGGTTGGTGTCCTGGCATGTGAGGGGGACCAGTGCACCTACGAATGCTGGCTCCTCCCACGACTAAATAGCTTGGATTCGGTCGTTTTTGAGATGAGCGTCCTCGGTTTCCATTATCGTCGAAAACCGGGGACGACCATCTCAAAAACGACCTACGGACGACCATCTGTATAGTCGACCTAAATTTCATGATTTGGGTGTCCCCAACCGTATTATCGAAACGAAAGATGGACGCCCATCTTGTTTCGATAATAAGGGTTGTGCCACCCCTTTACAGGGCCGTCCTGTGAGGACGCCCTCATGACAACTTGGGCGCCCCGTTCGATTATGCCGCTCCACATGTTCAGCAAATAGTTTCAATTGCTCAAAATCATGTGTGCTAGCTAGTAGGTTAAAAAAAAAAATGTTTTTGGCAAAAAAATCCTAAGTGGGCCGCATTTCGAGGTCAGGTGGACTGTATTTGGCCTATGGGCTGCATGTTGGATGCCTCTGGTATAGAAAGATTAATTTTAATGGTGTGCCAATGCTGTTAAGGCCACTGCTATTGCAAACTGAGCATTTTGAAACAATTATTTCTGAAGTAAATAGTGTAGGGATACTACCCTGTTTCCCCGAAAGTAAGACATCCCCCGAAAATAAGACCTAGTAGAGGTTTTCCTGAATTTGTAGATATAAGGCCTCCCCCGAAAGTAAGACCTAGCAAATTTTTGTTTGAAAGCAGGGCCGCCGAGAGCCGGACAAGGCCGCCCCCTCCACCCCCCCTCGCTCCCGGAACTAACCTTAAACGCCTCCTTTAACCTTCGCAGCAAGCAGCAGCAGGGCAGACCCCTCCTTCCTTCCGTGCTCCGCCCTCGCGGACGTTACATCATGCGAGGGCGGGACACGGAAGGAAGGAGTGGCCTGCCCTGCTGCTGCGAAGGTGAAAGGAGGCGTTTAAGGTTAGTTCCGGGAGCGACGGAGGGCGGGCGGGCCAACCCCGATGTTTCCCCTGAAAAATAAGACAGCCCCTGAAAATAAGACCTAGCGCATTTTGGGGGGCAAAAATTAATATGTGTGTCTTATTTTCGGGGAAACACGGTAGTAACAGTTCAGCTCATAGTCCTTCCAGTTCCAATATATACCAGAAGGAGGCGCTCTGGGAAAAACTGTGGGACTAGGAACTGTTGATTACCTCAAAGTCTTAGTTTAGGATTACAGGAGTAGCCTGAGAACCAGGGGAACTGAGTTCGATTCCCACTGCAGCTCCTTGTGACTCTGGGCAAGTCGCTTAACCCTCCATTGGCCCAGGTACAAAATAAGTACCACCAGTATATAATGTGTAAACCGCTTTGCTTTCAAACCCCAGAGAGGCGGTTTATCAAATCCCATCCCCTTTCCCTTAGCGGATCCATCTTCTTTTGGAAGTTTTCATAATCGGGCCAGTGTTGGGGGTGAGCTATCAGGATAATTGCCCTGGACCCCAAGCCTGCCTGAAGTTGAAGGAGGCCCAGCCTGTAAGTAACCTTTGGAGCCCCCCTCCCCAGTGTTTGATAAGGGCCCCATCACTTCTAACACTGGTCCTACATACAATGAACAGTATATTGTAGATGAACATAGGCCGTGGAGAAGATGCTTCTGGCAGGAGCTGCTCTGGCTGTGGGGAAGACTAGTAATTCATCCAGTGCCCAGGCTCACAGATTGGGAAGCACGTATGCATCATACTGCTACCTAGAGAATGACACGGGGACAAACTCCCTGCAGGTTTTGTCTCCATCCCCGCAGGACCTGTCTCTGTCCCCGCCCTGTCCCTGCAGGTTCTCCTCCTCATCCCCGCTTCATCCCCATGGGCTCTGTCCTCATCTGCAGAAGCCTCAAACAATTATGATTTTAAATCTTGTTATTAAATTATAAAAAGGAACAATATGCTGTGCAACTATTCTGCATAAATTACAAATGGAAAACAATAACAACAGTGAGCAGCTATAATAACCCTTCTTACCACCACCCTCTTCCCTTCCAACTCCAACAATAGGTGATTTCTACTACCCCAAGGAATCCTAATCCACCCTGTTAAAATGTCCAAGGGTACAAAATACAACCCGTTCTGTATGCCGTAGAGGGGAGAAATATGCCCTATGTAGCACTGTTATGATTTTTAAATCTGTGGATGAATAAGAAGTCATCAACAATCTCGGGATTCAGTCTAGCTCTCCTGTCCTCCGCAGTCCTTCCTGCAATAGAAGATGTCTTCTTAGAAGATGTGCTGGTAGCAGGATGTACAGGATCCCCCAATGCAAATTTTGCTAGTTGTGGCCAGCATGTTTGCTTGTTTTTTTCCAAAAGATCAAAATATTGTTGTCTGTATCACTTAAACATAAATAACAGTCCAGTTCATTAACAGATTTCAAAGTAGAAAATGACACATGGACAAAGTTTGTCCCTGTGGGATCTGGCCCCCCCCCCCCCCCCCGCAAGCTCTGTCCCCGTCCCTGTGGTTACTGTGGGTCACTGCCCCCGTGTCATTCTCTACTGCTACCTCCTAAAGTGGAGCACAAAATAGGCTGCTGTTCTGTGCCCTGAGATGTGTTATGACAATGACAGTAAGGTGGTGGTGTGAGCTGATTAATTATACCTGTCCCTCTAGGCTAGTATCCTTTGTAGGTGATAGTTTTAAGTGAATCAAGTGGTGTATGCAGCTCCTGAGGCAACACCTTTGAAGACATTGAAATAGACATAATCAAAGGCAGAGATAAGAGAAAAAAAACAATTAGATTGTATAGATTAGACAACAGGAGTCAGTTAATGAAATTGAAAGAGCCCTCAAAGTTCCTTCCCACTTAGATTATAATGAATGGATTGGGCCAGCGCTCTTATTTTCAGACCACTGATGGATGAGTTTGGGAGTGTGCCATGGTCCATGTGAATGAAGGATGGACTGGCATAATTATGTGTTCTCTGTGGTTTGGGACTTTGGTTCAGCATGGGATTACAGAACAATCAGGAGCTGCAAATGAAGAATAATCAGAAAGCAACAGTTGGAGCAGTCTAGTGCTTCCCTGTGTTCACCAAGGGAAACAGAATGAGTTTCTGTAGGATATGCCAAACATCACAGTCAGACTGGAAATAGTTTAAAGAAAAGCTATTCTGTCTTGGAGAGAATTGTACCCTCTGTGGAAAATTTATGGAGTCCTTTGAAAGCAGTGTGTGTATGTACGCTATACTATTCAATTGCAAGGAAAGCCGGGAAGGTATTTCAGCCGGGTCAGCTCTTATAACAGGCCGCTGTAAGGATTCACTGTCCTATCCTATTACATTTGTGAATAAAGTGTTGATCATCTTTTTGGTATGGCTCAATTGCCTATCCTATTGAAGATAACCCTCATGAACAAAGGTTCAGTGGTGTTACCCTTACTAGCTTTTATCCAAGATTTTCTTTCACTTGGGGGGGGGGGGTGGGATTTTAGAAAGGATTTTCATACGTAAACCTTGTACGTGTATAAAAGGCTTTTTAAAAAATATTATCCCACACGTAAAAGTATAATGATGAGACTTGTAATTTTACATGACCTGAGGATAGACGTGTTCAGGAGAGGAGCTTGGGTAGTGCAAAGGTGGAGTCGTGAAGGATGCATGTAGGTTCTAAAATACTTGCCTACCTGTGAGCTTCAACTGTACACATTTTATAGCAGCTCCAGATTTGGTGAAAATGCATGGCTGCATTTTTAACTGCAATTTCAGCTGCTTTTTTTATAAAGACATAGAAACCTATCGGCCTTATTTTCGAAAGTGATAGGTGCCCATATTTCGACCCAAATCGGGAGATGGGCGCCCATCTTGCAAAGGCGCCCAAATCGGTATAATCGAAAGCCGATTTTAGGCGCGTGCAACTGCACTCCGTTGCGGGAACGAACAAAGTTGATGGGGGCGTGTCGGAGGCATGGTGAAGGCGGGACTGGGGCGTGTTTATCGGACGAGCGGAGATGGGCGCCTTCAGCCGATAATTTTTAAAAAATGGCCGTTTTTAGCGAGAATTTAGGTCACTTTTTTTTTTACCCTTTTTTTCACAAGTAAGTCCCAAAAAAGTGCCCTAAATGACCAGATGACCGCCGGAGGGAATCAGGGATGACCACCCCTGACTCCCCCAGTGGTCACTAACCCCCTCCCACCAAAAAAGAAAACAACTTTAACTTTTTTTGCCAGCCTGTATGCCAGCCTCAAATGCCATACCCAGCTCCAATAACACCAGTATGCAGGTCCCTGGAGCAGTTGTTAGTGGGTGCAGTGGACTTCAGGCAGGTGGACCCAGGCCCATCCCCCCCTACCTGTTACACTTGTGGTGGTTAATGTTGAGTCCTCCAAAACCCCCCAAAACCCATTGTACCCACATGTAGGTGCTCCCCTTCACCCCTTAGGGCTATGGTAATGGTGTAGACTTGTGGGTTTTGGGGGGATTTGGGGGTCTCAGCACACAAGGGAAGGGTGCTATGCACCTGGGAGCTATTTTAAATGTTTTTTTTAATTTGTAAAACTGCCCCCTAGGGTGGTGTCCTGGCATGTGAGGGGGACCAGTGCAGTACGAATCCTGGCCCCTCCCACGACCCAATGACTTGGATTTGTTCATTTTTGAGCTGGGCGCCTTCGGTTTCCATTATTGCTGAAAACCGATAGCGCCCAGCTCAAACACGCCCAAATCCTAGGCATTTGCCCCACACAACCCGTATTATCGAAAAAAGATGGGCGCCCATCTTTTTTCGAAAATACGGTTTGTCCCGCCCCTTCGCATGGCTGCCCACGGAGATGGGCGCCTATGGAGATAGGCACCCACTTTCGATTATGCCCCTCCACGTGTCTTTATTTAAAAAAAAAAACATAAAAACAGGTGCCTACTCGGCCCTCCAATCTAAGCAACCTGTTAGAAAATTACTGTCCATGTGTCTAAGGGAAAAACTGTGCAATTAACTGGGCCTTTTCTTAAACATCTGTGTGTGCATGTGTAATTTTGATGCCTCTTTTCTGTACATCTGTATCCTGGGATGTCATTCTAATCTTTTTTTTTCTTTTTCTGCAGCCTTGAAGAGGTCTTTTGATATGGAGGATGTGGATGATCCAGAATTGTCACCTTCCTCCTCACTTAATTCTCCCTACAGCCCTAGTTCTGCTGGAATGATTCTTACAGGCAGCGGGGACAGCAGGAGATCTTCAGGTGCTCACCAACCAGTGTATCAGACCCACATCAGCATCAGTTCTAGTTCCAGTCCGGCTCACAGTCCAGTTCTGAAGACTCGGATCAGCAGCAGTCTGTCTTTCAACCGAGGCACCATCCAGATTGCCAAAAGCAACGGTAGCACCCGATCAAACCTTACTCGTGTCTCTTCATTCCAAACCCGGCTCAACCCCAATGGATTCTCCATGTTGGGACCAGGCAGTGACAGTGAGAGCCTTCATAGCTCCACCTCAAGCCTAGAGTGTCAGCCTGCCACCAAGTTGATTGCCTCTGTGCGGTCATCCCAGAGCCCCCTGGGCCAGCCTGAGTCTAACATCAGAATTTCCAAAATATCTAGCCCAGTTCTGAAGAAGTTCTCCTCCCATGGCAACGTTTTCCATTCTGAGATTGAACACCCAAGTGCTGGGTTGGCGCCCATGGCTACTGTGAACCACAATTCCTTGCCTTCTTTGGACTTACACATTGCTGAGGACCAGAGCCCTGATCTCATTCCTTCCCCAGATGCAGCCTACCCCTCTGCAACAGCATGGAACGCCCCTACTCAGAGCTGCACGGTGGTCCTTTCCAAAAACTCAAAGCCCATCAGCAGAGAACCTTCTTTCTCTTCGTCATCTACCTTGCCACCTCCTGATGTGACCAGACAGTCAAATTTAACTGGTGCTTCTATTCCTGTCTTCAGACCAACTCAGTCGCAGCTAAACAAGCTGCAGAAATTTCCCATCAGCCTTAAGGGTTTGGATGAGAAACCACCAGATGTTTCAAGTCTTGATTCTGGCAGAGATTCTGTGTCCAGACTGTTGCCAAGGACACAGCTGAAGGTCAACCTCCAGACAAACCCCAGCATCCAGACCAAACCCACATCCCAACAACCTATCCTTGTAGTTAAGGATGAAACAGCAGAACCCTTTAAAGGAATGCCTGTGATACCATCTCCAGTGCCTTTGCCCACTGACATGTCAATTGATGAGAGCTGTACATCAATTTCTACCCCTCAGGTACAGTTGGTGTCTCAGCTTGAAGCCGTGCAAGAAATGTCCTCAGTCTTCTGCTCCACCCCACTGCCATCTGTCCCAAAGGACTATCTAAGGTGTATGATAGAGAGAGCAAACTCCTTTACACAGACAGATGGTTTAGGATTAAAGGCTCCTGCTCCTGTCTCCACCCTCCAGAATTCTCCCTATGGTGGGAAAACATCCAGATCTTCGGGAGGCTTAGTGCAGGAATCGCACATTGCAGCACACACAAAGGAAGGTAAGCTGCTGAAAGTCCTTTTGAATTCTCAGTTTACTGGGTCTCGCTGTTAAGTGGCTAGATATGATCACACTGTATGAGAACAGTTAATCATTTGTGTTTGTTAAACTGAGAATACCAGTGCACTTGAGCCTCCAAAGTTGGCCAACCACAGAATCCGCACCTTTCCTGGGCATCTAGGAGCTGCAAGTCTCAGAATAATTGAGTTAAGTGGTGCACATTCACCATTAAAACAGCTTCGTCTATTTATTACGTTTAGATTTAGATTTAACCTGCTCTCTGTTGACGATTTCATTTGCCACCAAGCTGCAGAAATTAACTGGATGATATTCAAAATGATTTAACCGGCCAGAAATGGATGTTGACCAGTTAAATAGCTTGTTCGAGGCTATCCACAAATTTTCAGCGGCGCTTAACAAGTTTTTGCGCTGAAAATTAGCAGTTAACACCTAAGTGAAAGTTGGCTATTTTGAGGGCATTCCAGGGAGACATTGGCCCTTTGTTGATTAAGTGCTGATTTATTCAGCACTTAACCAGACAGGGTAATCACATAAATGGGACCGCATAAATCACTGTCCTATCTTTATGCGGCAACCCATGGCAGGTATCTTTCCACTTGGTCTAGGCCAGTGGCGTACCTAGCTTGTTCGCCACCCGGGGTGGGTTGCCGCTGCCCACCTTCACTGAGGTGCGTCACACCCACCTGAAGCGCATCACCCCACCACCTTTCCTCTTAGCAAGGGGGTGTGTGGCGCAGGCGCGTGGCTGTCAGCTCTGCCGGTCCCCTATCCCGGAAAATGAAATAACGTCAGAGGGAGCAGGGGACCGGCAGAGCCAACAGCCACGCTCCTGCTCCGTGCACCCCCTTGCTGCCTGTACCCAGGGCAGACCGCCCCCACCGCCCTGCCCTTGGTATGCTACTCGTCTAGGCAGATCCCCACTTGCATACTAGGATAGCCAAAATGCTCATTGAAAAGGGGTTATATAAGGTGGTCTCAGGCCTTCCCTACTCATTGGTAACTGAAGCTATTCCTCTTTAATCTTCTGGTCTTTCCCCTCACATTGTGAATATATATTGTTTGGTTTCAGGCCAGCAGGTTGGTGATGGCCAGGCATTGGCCAGCAAGGTGGTAGGGAAAAGGGAAAGGAAATGGGACTTCATATATCGCCTTTCTGTGGTGTTTTTTGCAACTACAATTAATTCCTTTTGTACAGACATTTAAAATGTTGGCACTCATATTAGGCACAGAGAGGAAGGATATTCCCATAGTGCATCTGTGTTAATCCTCTACTCATCTCACTTACACCTGACTGACTCAATCTGTCTTCCTTTATCTGGAGCCATAACACTACAGGTCACCTGGCAACAACAGGAAGTAAAATCAGAGTGCAGGCCTTTGAGCTGGTGTGCATTCACAGGCTCTGCTGCAGGGAATAGATAAAAGCTAGATCCTCTGGATCTACCCAATTCTCTGCAGTTCCACCTTAAATAGTATGCAGATGCGGTAGATCTGGCTCTAGAGAAATTGGCTTTTATCAAGGATGCACCTCCCTTCTCAGGGTCAGGGCAGATTCCCCCCCACCCCCAGCCCACAGAAGCTGTGTGGCGGATCCAGACAGTGGTGCCTTATCCATTCGGGGAGGGAGGTCCAGGGTGGACCCCCAGGACTGACAGTGACAACCCGGGCTGCCTGCTGGCCTGGCCTGGATGGGGGGGGGGGGTGAAGAAGAGGGAGTCCTTAACCCTAACGCCAGTTCTGAGCTGGCATAGGGTTAAGGTGGTAGGAGTGCCGTTGGATCAGAGCACAGTTCTCTGATCCTGCGGGCGGAATACCTTGGTGCGCCCGCATTTACCTTTGATAATCTGCCCAACAGTCCCCCTGCTGCAGAATCCAGGGCAGCGGGAAAAGTTATAGGAGATGATTGAGATATATTTGTCTGCACTCTGCAGAGCAGTGAGGAAGAGGATGGAGCAGAGTATGGTTATATAGAGAGGCAGACTGCAGAGTAAAGGGAGGGAGGAATAGGAAGAAAGTGCAGACAGAGGGACTCCCAGGGCAGTCAGTGAGGAAAGGAGTGGAGAGGAAGGCAGACTGTGTGTAGGGAGTCAGATCCTGGGAACAGACGGCAGCATACAGAATGAGGGCAGGTAGGCCTAACGGGCAGTGAGGGAAAGGATGAGAGATAGTGGCGTGGCTACGGGTGGGCCTGGGTGGGCATAGCCCCCCATTCTTGGCCCAGGCCCACCCAACAGCAGCACCCCACATCAACATCTCTCTTCCTCCGCGGCATCCTGACATCTGCCTGCCTGTCGCTGAACCCCATCCCTCCATGGTGTACCTTACAGGTGCCTGCAGAGATTCAATTATTACTGCCTGCGCCGGTCCTGCAGGCTTCCATCGGCCGGGTCCCGCCAGACAGGAAATGATGAAAGCGATGGCGGGTCCCAGCCAATGGAAGCCTGCAGGGCCAGCACAGGCAGCAATAATGGGATCACTGCAGGTGCCGGAGATGCCTGCAAGGTACACCAGGGCGGGACGGGGTTCAGTGACAGGCAGGCAGATGCCGGTATGCTGCGGAGGAGGAGAGATGTTGATGTGGGGTAGGTGAAAAAAATCTATATATTTTTAAATATCTTGTGGGGGGGGGAGGCTGTGGAGTGCCGTGGAAGGGCCTATCTAAGTTAGCTCTAGGCCCATCGAAAATACAGGGTTTGGCTATGCCACTGATGAGAGGAGAGTGTACATCAACACTGCTGGGATATATAAAATGTTGGTTACAACCCTAGTTCAGTCCACATTTGGGACTGCAACCAGGCTGAGGAAAAAAGTGGGTGGTTCTATGCCGACTCCACAGTAGGTGGGGGAATACAGTAGCTTCACAGCTGACACTACATTGACAGCCTAGAACAGCCACATAAGCAGCAAGGCAGGGCAGCCTGAGGGTGCCATTCTTCTTTGGCCACTAAAATGGGGTTGTGGCCACATAGTCTGGTAAACACTGGTGTAGAATATGTGCCTTAGGTGGGGAAGGGGCAAGAGAGAGCACCGACTTTGTACAGGATGTGTAGGAGTCAAATCCCAAGTAGGGCGAAGGGTAGGAGGAGAAGTAGTTTGCCTAGGAGGAAACCTCAAGAAATTCTTTGTATTATTTTTGATACTGGGGGGAAGAGGAGGAGGAGGAGGAGGAGGAGAGGCTGTTCTTTAAACTGCCATAAAATCAGAAGAAAGAGCTTTTAAGCATGATGCAACAGACACCTTCACACTGAGGTGGGGAGGAGAGGGAGGCCAGAGGAGGGAAGGGCTGGGAGTTAGATGAAACACATCTTAAATTCCAGTACTGTCACACTGCAGCTGGTGAGTTGGGGGTTACTTCACAGCAAAATCTGCCAGGATTCTTTAGCCTAGGCCATTTGTTTTTTATTTGCTTCCTTGGCTGAGTAGTAGGGGGCACGGAAGGGGGATGGAGGGGAAGACAGAGCACCAGTAGCATGCCTACATTCCTCTGAAGCATACACCTGAGGACCAAACGTCTTTGGAAGCTGGAAGGACCCTTCTTATCTTCCTAAATGTTGCTTCCACTAAGAACCTACAGAAATAAAGGTTAAATAAAAGCAGCAAGTGAAAAGTAGAAACTTTGCTGCCTGTGTGGCTGTTCTTGTCTTGGCTGTCAATGTGGGGTCAGTTGTGATGCTGCTGTATTCCTCCACCTACTGTGGAGCCAGCACAGGACCAGTGTCTCCCCCCCCCCCCCCCCCATCCTGGATGCGTCCCCAAATGTGGCTGATTTAGGGCTGTAACCCACATTTTGTGTTTCCAGCAGTGCTGATGTGCACTCTCCTCTCATCCTTTCCCTCACTGAACTTAGGTCTGCCAGGCCTGCACTCATTCTGCACGCTCCTATCTCTTCCGAGGATCTGACTCCCCCACACGTAGTCTGTCTTCCTCTCCGTTCCTCCCCCTTCTACTACTTGTAAACTCATGCATGTCTATTAGGAGACTTGGGGGGCCTGATGCAGAATGCTTCCTATGTGATTATCGGGGATGGAATAGCCATTCAGAAAGGATTTCAGTACAGGTGTTAAGAAGTGCAGAAACTCTGACCACGCAGTGCATTTGCTATCCCACGGCAAGCAAAAAACAAAAAAAAAAGCTTTGCCACACAACTACCCCGGTTATGCCAGGGTCTGGGGCAGTGTAGAAGGATTGGTTGAGAGAAGTGGGTGTCTACTAGCACCCCTCTCCCCCCCCCCCCAGCTTGACCACCCTTCCTCGGATACCTACATAGCTCCCCTTATGGTCTAGCGGCTCCCTGATGATCCAAACCGACCCCTCCCCACCCCACCCACAGTTCAAAACATTTCCCTGATAGTCTGGTGGCCTCCCTCCTGACCCAACCCCCCTTTCCCCAATGGAAAAAAATCCCTGGAGTCTAGTTGCACCCTCCCACTCACTGTACTTTAGGGGAGAGGCAGGAGCGATGCCCACTCAATCCTGCTTCCAGCGCCGCCTTCTTAAAAAGTGGTGCTACCCTGCCTGCCGTATAAGGCACATTTGGCAAAGAAAGGACTGAGGCCCAGATGCATCAACCATACGTAAAAAAAATCTAAAACGTTAAAGTCTTTAACGAATTTGAAAAAACGAAGCATGCACCAAAAAAACAAGTCGCACATGTTCGGTGCGGTATTAAAAACTACAATGTATCAAAGATTCGTAATCCCCGTCGGTAATCAGCCCCTAAAGCATGCGCAGAGCAGCCAAGCGTTATGCTGGCTGCTCTACGCATGCCACAAACGTCCAAAACAGCAACAAGAAAAAAACACAAACGCGTGGCTCCCTGCTTCCCCCTGCATCAATACAAAAATAAACATACATCAAAAAAGGTGCTCGTCAGAAGCGTCCAGTATGGAAGGCCTTGCCCCCCCCCCCCCCCCCCGAGGTCGCCGCTGCTCCCCGCTTCCGCTCGTATAAAATAAAAAAATTAAAACAAAACTAAAAGTTTTAGCAGCCCCGGTCCCCCTCCCTTCCTGTCTCTCTCTGTACTCCTCCCATAGCCCCGCCCTCCTGAGCTTGTGGCCGCCGCTCCCCCCCGCCTATCGGACCCCCCCTCCGCTTTACCAGCCCGTGCAGCGCCTCTCACCTCTGTGTGAAGGCGCTGCACGGGATGGAACAGCTGATTGGCGATCACTGCTGCCTCCTCCGACGTCTCTCTGTTCTTCCTGGGCCCGCCCTCCTCTGATGTTAGTTATCTACGTAGGTAACTTATGTCAGAGGAGGGCGGGCCCAGGAAGAACAGAGAGACGTCGGAGGAGGCAGCAGTGATCGCTGCATTGGCTGAAGATCCTGTATAAAATATAATGATGACAATATCTTCAGCTACACTGTACATGCAAACTATAGGTTTAGGCATAAAGCTGTGTTTTTCCTTTCCCCAAAAGTAAAATCCAGATGTGGCTCTGGGTGGATTGAGTTTTGGGATACTGCAAAAACAATTCTCACACTAAGGGGAGACTTTCATTCAATGGTGACACCTATTGGCTAGACATAGAATCCAGGGTAGAGTTTGTCTTCCCCAGGCAAGGACTTTTTGCTGCAATGGCAGGGTTCATTTGGGAGGTGAAAAGCCTTGAGTAGTTGCAAAAGAAAGCTAATGGTGCTATAACTTGGTAAAGGCAGGTTCTGGTGCTGCTGGAAGTCCAAAGGAGCAGACAAAAACTGATAGGCTGAAAAAAACCCCACAGGAAAATGCAACCAGATGGTGCTATGTAGAATTATCTCTACAGTAAAAATATGCTCGTAATTTCTGGCCTGATGGCTTTTAGGTGCTGGTTTGGCTGCTCTGCGATAGAAGAGAAAAATGTTCCATGCCCCCTGCTCTCCCTATCCTATCACATCTGGTTTAGATTTGCCAGTGTGAACATTTTGCTGCTGGGTTTCCAACAGTTAACTGAACCCAAAGCTGGATTGCATCTATGGCTCTAGTCTAGAGAGCCCACAACCATGGAACATTCATACTGTACCTCCATACATCCCTTCCTACGTTTCTAGCTTTCTGGACATTTACAGGCTTCTAGCTCTATCACAAAGAGATGAAAATGAGGCTGTCTAATGAGCATGATTAGATGACTCCTGGCCATTTAGGGGCAGTTTGAGTCAGTCCCAGTTTTAAATGTGCAAGTCATTTCATAGCTGGACTATTTTCTTTTCCTTTAGGTAGACCAAAATGGCAGTCTCTGCAAGCCATGGGACAAAACTATGACTGGCTCAGCTTAGTGCCAGCTGGTCGAAGAGTCAAACCAGGGATTCAGATCTCAACTTGTCACTAGGACATTGAGTTACTTTAGGCAAGTCCCTGTACACTTCAGTGCCTCAATTTCCCATCTGCTGTTTGTGATATTATCAAGCTGTAATTGAAAACATTGCTGCAAGATGACCAGGTTTTTCCTCTCCTGTAGCAGCTCTACAGTGGTACCTGTTACTCAAACACATTTTGTTATGAAATGCAGTCTTTAGTAATGGATCATTCTGGTTTTCTCTCAAATTCAAGTTTTATAATAGAACCAAAAATAAACACTTCTGTCTTGTAAACTGATTGCAATGCCCTAGGTACCATTCGCATTCAATTTTGACTTTTCTTTTTATTCCTGGCACTTTCCTCCCATTTCTTTGTGGTTCCAGCTCAATAAGAACCAGTGCTGGGTTCTGGCATCATGAGCCTTCATTCACAACTATCTAGGAACTTCCCCCTATTAACACCCTCTCCCAATTTACTTAATTCACCCATTATAGAGACAGTCCTTGACAGGAGTAGGGCATGCAGAAGATCTTCATCCCATACATTGTGCTGCTGGGTTCTAAACATGGCCACAAGATTTCACCATTATATGCCCCCCTTTCCTCCAAAGTTTCTAAAAACAGCTTCCACAGCACCCCCTAGCTCTGGCTGACCTGAACCTATGCCCCCACCAAATTCTGTTTGTAGGCTTAAGTTCTGTAATCTACAAACCACGTTAATGCTTTTATATTTTATGTTTATAAGGAGGAAAATATCCAAGCACCAGTTCACCCAGGCATCCAAAAGTTGGTATCTAGTGCTTACTCAAGCCCAAGAGGAATCTCCAATAATGGGCCTAGGGTTGCTGCCTGTCAGCAAAAAACAGAAATAGGAGGGTAAAGGAAATGGAAACTTGAGGAGAGAAAAATAAACCGTAAAAACAAAGCAAAGCTATCAAAACAATAATACAAATAGAAAAACAAAAACATCCAAAAATGGCAAAACAAACAAATGACATAAAACACACAAAAAGGAACAATAATGAAAAAGAAAATATGACACAGGCAAAAGAGGTTGCATACAATGTAATGAGAACCTATCCTGAAAGAGAGTTCACCATCAACTGTCAGAAAAACAACCATTTGAATGTTTCTAATCTGTCAGCCACAAAACTTAAAAATTTCTGTTATTAGGTTAATCTTTTGTAATATACAATGGAAGGAGCCATTTTGTTAAGTAACAACAAGGCCAATGCCAGACAGACTTCTACTGTCTGTGCCCTGATGGTGGATGGACATACTTGGATGGACTGGAGTGGAGCTTGACAATGTCAGTGGTTGGAAAGTAGAGTCAGTTGGCTGGGCAGCCTTGTGAGGTTTGTTCCCTGAGGGTGGCGTGGACAGATCAAGATAAAGTGTGTGTATATAGTATGACATTATACCTTATGCTATGAGTTTATCTTATTGGGCAGACTGCATGAAACAGACAGCAATGTGGAATAGAAATTCCATGTGTGAAGGGAAAGTATATACATATATACTACCGTCTGCCAGGCCAGAACGATCAGATAGATGAAGATATGGTAACAGAAATTAGAAAAGCTAGCAAATATGGCAGAAGTATAATAATGGGTGATTTTAGTTACATAGAAAACAAAAAGTGAGGAGAATAGTTGAGGATACCAAAAACGTATAAGTTTATTTACGTAAAAAACAATTGTATGTATAAAATATAAAACGGACCCGACACGGCCGTGTTTCGGCCCTAAGGCCTGCCTCAGGGGTCTTTGCAACCTCGGAAGATGTTTCTCAGAATGTATATTCCAAGGAAAATATCAGAACGATAATCTCTCAAGATCTATGTACTCCTCTCTTCTAAAAAAACATATATATAAGAAATGTGCTAAAAAGCACAACGTTCAAATAATGCTTCTCTCCAGAGAGATGTCTATGAATCGTAAAGTATTGAAATACTTTACGATTCATAGACATCTCTCTGGAGAGAAGCATTATTTGAACGTTGTGCTTTTTAGCACATTTCTTATATATATGTTTTTTTAGAAGAGAGGAGTACATAGATCTTGAGAGATTATCGTTCTGATATTTTCCTTGGAATATACATTCTGAGAAACATCTTCCGAGGTTGCAAAGACCCCTGAGGCAGGCCTTAGGGCCGAAACACGGCCGTGTTGGGTCCGTTTTATATTTTATACATACAATTGTTTTTTACGTAAATAAACTTATACGTTTTTGGTATCCTCAACTATTCTCCTCACTTTTTGTTTTCTATCTCACGATTTCGTGAGGGTTTTTACCTCCTTTTTGTTTTTGTTTTGATTTTAGTTACCCCAATACTGACTGGTTAAATGCCACTTCAGGGAGTGCTAGGGAGGTAAAATTCCTAGCTGTAATAAATGACTTCTTCTTGGAGCAACTGGTTCAGGAACCGACAAGAGGGGGAGCTATTTTAGATCTAGTTGTTTAGTGGAATGCAGGACTTAGCACATGAGTTAATGGTGTTGGGTCCACTAGAAAACTGTTCATAACGTGACCAAATTTGACTAAATAACTGGTGTGCAGTTAATTTTTGAAAGAGTAACATAAAATGAGGAAAATGATTAAAAAAAAAAAAAAAGCTGAAAGGCTCAGCTTCAGAGATTAAGGGCCCTGTTTACAAAGGCGCACTAGCATTTTTAGTGCACGCTAATAATTAGACCGTGCTAACCATGTAGATGCCAATAGTTTTTCTTTGGGCATCTACATGGTTAGCGCACACTAAAAACGCTAGTGTGCCTTCATACTTATAAATTTTTGTCCTGGATTTAAAGTACTGGTAAATATAAGTTTGTTTTTGTTTTTTTAATTTAAATTTATTACATTTAGGGCCCCTTTTACTAAGCCACGTAGGCGCCTACACGTGCTAAATTGGAGTTACTGCCCAGTTACCGCATGGCCCTTGCGGTAATTTCAATTTGGTGCGCATCCGCTACACGAGTCTGAAAAATACTTTTTATTTTCTGGCGTACATAATGGATGCGCGTCAAGTGGCATTTGATACGTGTAGGTCATTACCACCCAGATTGTTTACCGTTAGGTCTATGGCTGGCGGTACGGTCTCAGACCCAAAATGGATGCGCGGCAATTTTGATTTTGCCACACATTTATTTATGTTACATTTGTACCCCGTGCTTTCCCACTCATGGCAGGCTCAATGCGGCTTAGGTACTTATTTGTACCTGGGGCAGTGGAGGGTTAAGTGACTTGCCCAGAGTCACAGGGAGCTGCCTGTGCCTGAAGTGGGAATCGAACTCAGTTCCTCAGTTCCCCAGGACCAAAGTCCACCACCCTAGTAACATAGTAGATGACGGCAGAAAAAGACCTGCACGATCCATCCAGTCTGCCCAACAAGATAAATTCATATGTGCTACTTTTTATTTGTACCTGTCCTCTTCAGGGCACAGACCGTATAAGTCTGGCCAGCACTATCCCCGCCTCCCAACCACCAGCCCCGCCTCCCACCACCAGCTCTGGCACAGACCGTATAAGTCTGCCCAGCACTATTTTCGCCTCCCAACCACCAGCCCCGCCTCCCACCACCGGCTCTGCCACAGACCGTATAAGTCTGCCCAGCACTATCCCCGCCTCCCAACCACTAGCCCCGCCTCCCACCACCGGCTCTGCCACCTAAACTCGGCTAAGCTCCCAAGGGATACATTCCTTCTGAACAGCTAGGCCTAACCACCCTAACCACTAGGCCACTCCTCCACTCCTCCACATTCATTTTCAACAAAAAAGAGGCCTTTTTTTTTTATTTTTTACAGGCGTGCTAAAAAATGGATTAGCGCATTCCCAAAACCTGGGCCTACACTACCATAAGCCATTTTTCAGCGTGCCTTTGTAAAAGGACCCCTTAAAGTGGACTAACACGAGAACCACACTATTTTATCGAAGAATTGAATCATTATAGAGGATGTAGTGGTGCTGAGAGAGAACCAACAGTAGAAAAGTGGGGGGAGAGGGAAAGAGGTGGTGAGAAGGCACTATCACCATCAGTGTGGAAGAGAGCTCCTCTGCAGGTGATGAGAGGACTCCAGAGGTGGTTAGAGTGAGCCATTAGTGGAGAGGTGGGAGGTGTTGCTTGAGAGAGGATAAGAGTGAGCCAAGGCTGAAAAGAGTAGTAGGTGATGAAAAGGCTGGAAAGGCAGGAGGAAATCCTGGAGAAATAAGGAACCATCATTTTAAAGGTGGGAGGAAGAGAAAAATAGTTTGGTTCATGAATTTCTCACATTCTCACGTCTTCTCTTCTGTGATAGCAAACACACCTTGATAAAAAGTGTGGATTCTAGTGGTGAGGGAATCTCTCATCGCAGTATCTCATGTGCTAATGTTATCTCCCTCGCATGCCATGCATTATACATGATGTAACTGAATTGTCAATCAGAGCCTGCAGAGCACCTGTAGGCTTAACCCTTTTTAAGTTCCAGGGGCTTCAGATCCCATGTCATCCCACAGCCTGCATATCTGTGCTTTCCCACAGTCTGGGAATCGGACAGAGAAACTGATCTGGGGGCCTCCTGACATGACTGTTTTTCAGCTGATGCTTTCAAAACTGATGGTAGTACCTACAGTGCCCCTCCCTTTTGTTTGTCCAAGCAGGTTTTTTTTCCTATTCCTTTGTTTTTACAGCTCAAACAAAACCAGCACTGGGATTTGGCACTGTGACCCTTCTCATCTGCCTGGAGATGTTTTTTCTCCTACTTTATATTTATTTATCCCCCTCCCTCCACCTAACACCCCTAAAGTTGTTTCAGTAGTGCTCCTGGACTGGAGATCATGCACCAGGGCACCTTCCAGAACCCTGCAATCGTGGGCTCTGAATCTGACCACTAGGTGTCACCTTTAAGCAATTTCAACTTCTGCCTACCTCTACTTTGGTCCCTGTGTTCTGAGGGACCCTGAAAACTGCTCCCAGCATCTCCAGACCCAGCTAACCTCGGGAACGGAAAACCTGACTCTGAGGCCAAACTGGGGAGCTCCTGTACTAAGCTGCCAGGCAGACCCACCTTCTAATGTTTTTTTTTAATGTAGAAATGTTTCTATTGAACTTGTACACATGCAAAGTGCCAGATTTGATAGCATTATAAACCAAGGTCTCCGTTTACCCAGAAAGCAGGCATAGTGTGGACAAAGGCAGTATAAGCTGCCCCACCATGAGGCAGGTATAACATGAGCAGAGGCAGTGCAAGTCACAAATTACCCTGCTATAAAACAAGTACCACACTAGCAAGGGTAGTGCAAACTTCCTACATACATATTGTAACATAGTAAATGACGGCAGATAAAGACCTGAACGGTCCATCCGGTCTGCCCAGCAAGATAAACTCATTTTACATTGTATATGATACTTTATATGTATACTAGTAAAAAAGCCCCGTTTCTGATGCAAATGAAACGGGGGGGCTAGCAATGTTTTCTTCTGTGTGCATGTTGGGAGTTTGTGTGTCCCTGCCCTCTGCCCTCTCTCCCCTCCCCCCCTGAGTCCTTCACTGTTACAGAGAGCGCGATTTGATTTTGTGCTTTACTGTGTTTTCCTTCACTGACTGTTTGTGTTACAGAGAGGGTGGGGCAGACACTCATGGGGAAACCGGATATCTCTCCCCCTTCACACTTCCGGCTGGAGGCTTCATAGAACGTTGGTGGTGCCTTTTATATAGAAAGATACTTTGTAAGCCGCACTGAACCTGCTATCGAGCGGGAAAGAGCAGGGTATAAATGCAACAAATAAATAAATACCCGAGTTTGATTTGTCCTTGCCATTGTCAATGCACAGACCATAGAAGTCTGCCCAGCACTGTTCTTCTACTAAAAGTTCTGAAGCTAACGTCGAAGCCCCTTAAAATGTACACTCCAGCCCATCCATATCTATTCAGTCACAATCAGGGCATAGACCATAGAAGTCTGCCCAGCTTCCATTTTGTTTCCCAATTACCGGCATCGCCACCCAATCTCCGCTAAGATTCCGCAGAACCATTCCTTCTAAACAGGATTCCTTTATGTTTATCCCACGCATGTTTGAATTTCATTACCGTTTTCATCTCCACCACCTTCCGCTGGAGGGCATTCCACGTATTCACCACCCTCTCTGTGAAAAAATACTTCCTGACATTACTCCTGAGTCTGCCCCCCTTCAACCTCAATTCATGTCCTCTAGTTTTACCACCTTTCCGTCTCCGGGAAAGGTTTGTTTCTGGATTAATATCTTTCAAATATTTGAGCGTCTGTAACGTCACCCCTGTTTCTCCTTTCCTCCAAGGTATACATGTTCAGGTATACATATTGCCACACCAATGTGCCCCATTCCGGTTCTGGAGTGATCAGTGTGAGAAAGATGGTCAGTCTCCTGCTTTGTGCAGCCTCTCTGCTCAGATTAGCACCAGTGGAACCAAATAACGTGATGCTAACCTCTTTAGTGAGGTGGCTAAATTAAACCACTTAGCTGTATGTATAGCTAGGCAATAGACCCTCACTTTACCATTGCTTCTCCACAGCACTATCCAGATAGTTAGTGCCAGAGCATTTAAAGCAGGGGTCTCCAAACCTGATGGAGGCACCCCAGCCAGTCAGGTTTTAAAGATATCCACAGTGAATATTCATGAGAGAGATTTGCATGCAGTGGAGGCAGTGCATGCAAATATGTCTCATGAATATTCATTGTATATATTATCCATACAAAGACCACACTTTGTCATATATCATAATCTTGTTTATTAATCATACACAAAACTTTTTTTTAAGAACAATTCCATCAATACAGATGACAAGTTTTTACCCCTATCTAATCCACAGAAACCAGTATAGATGCAGTCTCTTCTACCAATACTTGTTGAGAGTCCTATCTGTGTGTGGGTTTGAGTAGGGTAAGGGAATGATTAGTTTTGTAGTTGTAGGGGATCTAGGTCAAGGGGGAAGGGGTGGAAGTAAAATGGGAGTTAAAATTGTTGTTGTAATGGAGTTGTGTGGTGAGCAATCCATGCCATAAGAAACCAATGTATGTGTGTCGTGATGACGGGGGAGCGGGACAGAGAGGGAAACTACGCGAAGGGGAGGGAACTGCCAAGGTCGCCACCGCTACCCCCCCCCCCCCCCCCCCGAGGTCGCCGCCACTGGTACCCCCCCCCCCCCCGGAGTCACCGCTGCCACCACCCCTCCACCCGGCCGTCTCTTCGCTATTCAACTTACATCTCCGCAGCAGGCAGATCAGCTGAGCTGCCGTTGGCCTTCCTTCGCTGCCTGTGTCCCGCCCTCGCTGACGTTACGTCACATGAGGGTGGGACACAGGCAGAGAAAGGAAGGCCGACGGGAGCTCAGCTGATCTCTGCCTGCTGCGGAGATGTAAGTTGAATAGCGAAGAGACGGGCCGGGTGGAGGGGCGGCGAACTCGGGGGGATGGGGGGCGGCGACCCACCAGCCCGTTTTAACGGGCTCAACGGCTAGTATATATATATATAATAAGTGTTAGTTTTCAAAAGTCTTTTACCTGAGTAAATGTGCTGTTTGAAAACTACCCCTGTTTCTGCAATTAAAAAAGTATGTGCTGTGCAGCAGGATTAACCCTAGAATGGGCTCCAGGCAACCCAGTATGTTGCCCCTTCCCACTAAACTGTAAAATACATATATTTTAAAGCTCCCACAAATGAGGCCCTATGTGGTTCTGAGTACAGAGGAAAATTCAGAGAGGAGAAAGCTGTAGGTGAGGAGTGTTACTCAGTCTGCAGCTCCTTCTGTCAACTGGAGGACCATGCACAGAGAATGGAGAATTTTAACACCTCAGTGCACCAACTCCTTCTGTCAACTGGAGGATAATGCAGAGGGAATGGAGAGAACAAACAGACCTCACAGGTAGCTGTGCCTTTGATCCCACCCAATCTTTTTACCAGCAGCTGACTTGCTAGGACAAAAATCTGTCTTGTGAGCCAATAAATTAGTGCATCTGAGAAGGCCCCTCCTAACTATTTGGGCTGTAAGCATTTACCTGCTTTGCCTCTATGCCTAAATCCTGCCCTGCTGATGGGACTTTAAGTTTGTATTGGTATTAAAGGCATCCTTAAAAAATTATTTTACTGTGGTCAGAAACATCAAAATTTTTCCTCGTGTGGCCTTATTTATGGAGACAAAGAAAGAAGACACGCACAAAAAATAAAAATAGTTGCTACCTTTGTTAAAGAAATATTTAATCATAGCAAATGTGTAAATGGCTTTTAGTTAATGAACACACATCAAACAGTGACTGACTTACAGTATAGCCGTAGACAATAATCTGCTTTTCAAAAACTTCAGTATATGAGTTTGAGTCTGAGCCCAAGCATACTTAGCAGAAGAGCGGATATCCCTCAACAACTTTGGCTGGCTTAGGAGATACTTGTGAACAGTGATGTAGCCAGACCAAGTATTTTGGATGTGCTCTTCCACACCATGCCACACCTCCCCCCCCCCCCCCCCAGATCTAAAAAGATGTAGTTTTTTTTCACCTACGTCATAAACATATCTCCTCCTCCGCAGTGCCTTGGCATCTGCTTGCCTGTCACTTAACCTCTTCCTTCCCCGATATACCTTGCAAGCGTCCCCTGTGCCTGCAGTGATTCATTATTGCTGCCTGCGCTGGCCCCGCAGTGTCTCGGTATCTGACTACCCATCACTGAACCCTGTACCTCCTCGGTGTACCTTACAGGCGTCCCCGGCGCCTGCAGCAATCCATTATTGCAGCCTGCGCCGACCCCACAGGCTTCCATCAGCTGGATCCCACCAGACAGGAAGCAGGAAATGACATCAGCAAGAGTGGGACCTGGCCAATAGAAGCCTGCAGGGCTGGCTTAGGCAGCAATAATGGATCACTGCAGGTGCCGGGGACGCCTGTGTGGTATATCGGGGAGGGACGGGGATCAGCAAAAGGCGGGCAAATGCCGAGGTGCTGTGGAGGAGGAAGATGTTGATGTGGGGTTCTGGCGCTGGGTGAGCCTAGCCAAGAATGGGTGGGCCTGTGCACACCAAGGCCCACCCGTAGCTAAGCCACTGCTTCTGAATGTCTTTGCACGACACATGCTTAAAGTTGTGCTGCACAAACAAAATTCATTTGATGGATTCAACCAACAGGGAAACAGAAGAGATCAGCAATGCCTTTCTCTCTCTCTTTAGCACCCCCATGTATCCAGACTGACTAATAGGTCAGAGATGACTTCTCTCATTAGCCCCCTGATTCTGTATAGCATGACTTAAGTTGCGTGCACAAATCCAGTCATATTCTGGATTTGCGCGTACAGCTTAAATAGTTAAGCCAATCATTGCCTATAATTGCCAATTAACAAGCAATTGTTGACACTAATTGGCATTAATAAGTGTATTCTGTAAAGTGATGCGCATAAATTCTAATGCACATAGCTGAAAAGGGGACATGGAATGGACGGGTCATGGGCATTTCTAAAATTTATGTGCATTGTTACAGAATACACCCGGTGTGCAGGTCCCTGGAGCAGGTTAAATTTAAATTTAGTCACATAGATGGATGCTCGGCGTATTCTATAAACCGCTCCGAAATTTAGGTAATATGTGGAGGGGCATAATCAAACGGGGCGCCCAAGTTTTCCTGAGGGCGTCTTCGCCGGACGTCCCTATGAAGGGGCAGGGAAACTCGTATTATCGAAACAAGATGGGCGGCCATCTTTTGTTTCAATAATACGGTCGAGGACGCCCAAATCTCCACATTTAGGTCGGCCTTAGAGATGGTCGTCCCCGATTTTTGTCGATAATGGAAACCGAGGACGCCCATCTTAGAAACGACTAAATGCAAGCCATTTGGTTGTGGGAGGAGCCAGCAGTCGTAGTGCACTGGTCCCCCTGACATGCCAGGACACCAACCGGGCACCCTAGGGGGCACTGCAGTGGACTTCAGAAAAAGCTCCCAGGTGCATAGCCAGGGCCGTGCCTAGGGTCTCTGGCGCCCCCCTGCAGACTATCAGTTGGCGCCCCCCCTGCAGACTATCAGTTGGCGGCGGCCCTCCCCCTCCCCCCCCCCCCCCCCCCCCCCCCGTGAAAATGATCGCTCACCACTTGCCACACTGACAGGAATTGTCAGCAATATTCTTAGAAACAAATTGCTATACATTGCAAAATAAGATAGCAGATGTAAATTCTCAAAGTGGACATATTCCAAACACTAAAATGAAAATAAAATGATTTTTTTCCTACCTTTGTTGTCTGGTGACTTTCTTTTTCTGATCATGCTGGCCCAGTATCTGATTCTGCTGCTATCTGTCCTCTTAACTCCGTTTCCAGGGCTTCCTTTCCATTTATTTATTTTCTTTCCTCCTTTCTTCTTCATTTCTGGTCCTCAGCTTCTGCCTATTTTCTTCATCCATGTGCAGTTTTTCTCCTCTCTTCCTTTTCCCTCATTTCATCTCCTTCATCTCTCTTCCCTCCCCTCTATGTCCAGCAATTTCTCCTCTCTCCCTGAGCACTGCCCTCCCATCCATGCTCCTCTGTCACCTGCCCCCTCCATTCATCCTTTTCCAGCAATTCCCCTCTCTCCCTGAGCCCTGCCCTCCCAATCCATGCCCATCCATGCTCCTCTGTCCCCTGCCCCCTCCATTCATCCTTTTCCAGCAATTCCCCTCTCTCCCTGAGCCCTGCCCTCCCAATCCATGCCCATCCATGCTCCTCTGTCCCCTGCCCCCTCCATTCATCCCTATCCAGCAATCCCCCTCTCTCCCTGAGCCCTGCCCTCCCAATCCATGCCCATCCATGCTCCTCTATCCCCTGCCCCCTCCATTCATCCTTTTCCAGCAATTCCCCTCTCTCCCTGAGCCCTGCCCCTCCCATCCATGCTCCTCTGTCACCCTCCATTAATCCCTATCCAGCAATTTCCCCCCTCTCTCCCTTCCATGACCCCCCCTCACATCAATGCTCCTCTCTCTCCTCTCGCTCCCATGTCCCAGTTGGCCTGGCCTGGCCCGCCCTCTTCTCCCCTTCCACTTCGCATCCATGCTCTCGTCTCTCCCCTGCCCTCCCGCTCCCATTGTTCAACTGTCCGCCCTCTTCTCTCCCCCCAACATCCCTTTTCTTTTTTTTTTCTTTTTAAATTTACCTCCGTGGCGGTTCCGGCAGCGCAGCATCAGTGAAGGAGGCGGCGCTCCCGACGTCTCTAGCCTTCCCTTCGCTATGTTCCGCCTTCTTCTGACGTCAAGGAAATGACGTCAGAAGAAGGCGGAACACAGCGAAGGGAAGGCTAGAGACGTCGGGAGCGCCGCCTCCTTCACTGACGCTGCGCTACCGGAACCGCCACGGAGGTAAATTTAAAAAGGAAAAAGAAAAGGGATGTTGGGGGGGGGGGAGAAGAGGGCGGGCAGTTGAACAATGGGAGCGGGAGGGCGAGTGAGGTGAGCATGGTGCGGCAGCGCCCCCCAGAGGGAAGCGCCCCCCTGCCATGCTTACCTCGCTTACCGTGTTGGCAAGGCCCTGTGCATAGCTCCCTTACCTTGTGTGCTGAGCCCCCCAAAACCCACTCCCCACAACTGTACACCACTACCATAGCCCTTAGGGATGAAGGGGGGCACCTACATGTGGGTACAGTGTGTTTGTGGTGAGTTTTGTAGGGCTCACATTTACCACCACAAGTTTAAGAGGTGGGGGGGGGGGGGATGGGCCTGGGTCTGCCTGCCTAAAGTGCACTGCAGTACCCACTAAAACTGCTCCAGGGACCTGCATACTGCTGTCATGGAGCTGGGTATAATATTTGAGGATGGCATAGAGGCTGGAACAAATACCTAAAAAATTTTTTTTAGGGTGGGAGGGGGTTAGTGACCACTGGGGGAGTAGGGGGAGGTCATCCCCGATTCCTTCCAGTGGTCATCTGGTCATTTAGGGCACCTTTTTGAGGCTTGGTCGTAAAAAAAAGGACCAAGTAAAGTCGTCCAAGTGTTCGTCAGGGATGCCCTTCTTTTTTCCATTATCGGCCGAGGACGCCCATGTGTTAAGCATGCCCCAGTCCCGCCTTCACTATGCTTCCGACATGCCCCGTGAACTTTGGTCGTCCCGGCGACGGAAAGCAGTTGAGGGCGCCCAAAATCGGCTTTTGATTATGCCGATTTGGGCGACGACCCTGGGAGAAGGACGCCCATCTCCCGATTTGTGTCGAAAGATGGGCGCCCTTCTCCTTCGAAAATGAGCCCAATAGTAACATAGTAAGTGACGGCAGATAAAGACCTGAATGGTCCATCCAGTCTGCCCAACAGTCACATTCATTATCAATTCAAGATTTAAATCAACAATGAAAGTGATATTATTTACTTGATCATGGTCTTTCTGGGACATAGATCATAGAAGTCCACCCGGTTCTGACCTTATGTTCCAACTACTGGAGTTGATATCAAAGCCCACTCCAGCCTATCCAAATCTGTCTTGTCATTAAAAGTCTGCCCGGCACTGTCCTCGCATGCCAAACCACTGGTGTTTCCGTCAAAACTCTCTCTAGCCCACCCTAAACCAGATCGCCATATGTGAGATTCAGCCCATACAACCCAGTCCAGCACCAGCCTTAATTGATGCAGTCAAGAGTCGTATATTCTATAAAGTACACCTAAATCTAGGCGTACTTTGTACAATACACCAAGGTGGATTTTTTCTGCATGGTTTTTTTTTTTTTAGGTGTGATTTATATATAAAATCTAGCCCTATGTGGGCAGGTGTGTTGGTCATAGGCACATAAAAGAAAAAGAGAATATTTTCCTAAAATTAAAAAAAAAAAACTTGGAAGACATATTAAGAGGTTATATGGTAACCTTATACATGTCTTCTCTTGCTCTGACTGTTTCTGCATATCTCTACTACTGTTGCAGTATCCCTAGTGGGAAGTAGAAAAACAGGCACCAGTAATATTGTAGGAAGTCAGGCAGGGGCTACTGCTGGCCAACATGACCCACAAGTCTCCAGTCATCAGCAGACTGGCCTGAAAAATGTTGTCCTTGGAAAAGCTGACCAAACAAATGTTGTGCCCTGTGTAGTGTTCAATATTGTACTAGACTATGCAATGCAATAGTGTTAGGCTGTGGAAGCCTGTACTGCACAGGATCTGCAGTATACCATGTTTTGTTGTACTGCACTGTGGCATAAGATTACTAAATACTCGTCAGATAGGTACAGAATAGAAAATCTCTTGCTTAAATAAGTCCCCCTGTGGTGTTCAGTTGTGCTTTGGTGTCCTAATAGTATGCTGTGTTATGCGATTCACAATAGGGACTGATCCAAGGTAATTATCTTCAGCTGTGTGAATCCTTTCCCCCCCCCCCCCTCCTCTGGGGGCAGCTCAGGGTCCTACCACTCCTTCTGATCTTCCCCCCCCCCCAGGTTGCCAGCATCTCATCTTCCCACAGTAACCCTGAAAAAGATAGAACACTGTGTGGGCCTTGTGAGTACAGGCCCGTGCTGGAGTGTCCCACCCCTCCAACAGGAAATCTGTCTTGGAGGGACATGGGGCAAGGCTCAGCACAGGCCCTGTGGTTACAGGCCCAGGCAGTGCTCTTTCTTCTCTGGACTGATGCAGAAGGAGGTGGAGGGAAGCGGTAACCATAGACATGACAGAGGGGAAGCATGGATGGATTTTTT
Organism: Microcaecilia unicolor; assembly: GCF_901765095.1. Lineage (NCBI taxonomy): Eukaryota > Metazoa > Chordata > Amphibia > Gymnophiona > Siphonopidae > Microcaecilia > Microcaecilia unicolor. Next base: position 50,238,581 of record NC_044038.1, read on the forward strand.
TTATTACATTTATATCCTGCCTCACTTTACTAATGTACAATAAAAACATGCATATCATAAAAACAGTATAAAACACAAAACATCGCACATCTGCATCCCATACTCGGAGCCATGCTACCACACCCCAAATTCTGCTTCTCTAGGTGGATGCTTAGTCCACCTAGTGGTAGGGCCGGCCGGGGCCCGGCCCTGTTCATAATGCTTTGCACCCTAGAATGGTTTGTTCAGGGCTGGCCCAACCATTGGGCAGGACTAGACAGTTGCCTAAGTTGGCAGCTTCTTGGAGTCAGAAAATAGTAGCTGCAGCCAAACAAAAGGTCCTGATAGCCACACAAATGCAAAGAGCTTTAGCACATTTTTTAATCGGCATTTTTATAGGACTTTTGTGTGATGATCATGGTGAGTTTAATTATCAAAATGTTGTGGGGGGGGGGGGGGGGGGGGGAGAGAGCTGCAGGCTACAGCCTGAAAGCTAATAGGAGAGAGGCAAGGCTGAAAGGTCACTTAGGGTGCTCACTATCCCTGCACCAGTTCTGGATTTACTGAGCCTGTTTCAGTGGTTTTTGTTCATTTTTGCATTTGTTCACAAATTGACTGGCTCTGGTACTTGTGGAGATGGAAGATAATCACAGGGTGGGGTGTTATCTGCTCTTGGAGTTACCTGCATGTCTGTAATTTGCAGGTTTAAGGGAGACATGACTAGCTATAAATATGACCTGAACACTGACTCTCCCAGGACAGGGGTGAATCAAAGCCCCAGGAATGAGAAAGGTCTCTGATCCGTTGCTTCCTGTCCCTTATACTCGGATACAAATACATAGAGTCATATACAAATACACACACACAGAGCCATACAACAGTATGCACTTAGACAAACGTACATGTTCATTATGGATAGCCGGACTGGCTGGAAAGTAACAAAAAAAATGGATTGAGAGACACTGCTTACAATAACATACACACACTTATGTTGAACAACAGCAGGAATAGTTAAGTGACTTTCCTTGTAAACAGAAGGTCATTCAGTACAAAGTTAGTTTGTAAGCTCTTAGGGGACAAGGAAATACCCGTTCTGTCCTCTATTGGATAAATCCAATTGACATGACAAGCTCAATGTGCAGGGATCAATGAGCAATACAAAAACATTCCCAGCAAACGTTATATAAATAATCCAATTCAAGTGTCACCAGCAAGTATAAGCTTTGAAATTTTTTTTAAAACATTTTATAAATTAAAAAAAAAAATTGTGGATCCTCAGAAGCCTCGCTAGCTGAGTGCATATGTATTTTTTTTTTCAGCTGCAAACGCTGCCCATTTGCCATTGATCCACGTTTTGTAGAAATTCCTTCTTAAAAACTCATACTCGGAAAATATAGGAAAAACCAATAAGCTACTTAGCTTTCAAGCTGTCAAAATTGGAGTCTCTGCATCGGAGGCAGGCTGCATGTTGTTTGTGAAGAGTATTCAGTGCTTGTGCCTTTAAGATGGAGGCGTAGCCAGACTCTCAGTATTTTGGATGGGCCCAGAGGTAAATTGGATGGGCCCTTCCATGTGCACGTGCCTCCTCCCCTTCCCCCCAACCACACACCACAATTATCTTCCCAGAGATATTTTTTAAGAACATAAGAGGGTTTTTTTCACCTACCCCACATCTTTTCCCTCTCCTCTGTGGCATCCCATCATCTGCGCTCCTGCCTCTGAACTCCGTCCCTTCCTGATGTTGGTACAGGTGTCTTCGGCGCCTGCAGTGATTCATTCTCGCTGTTTGCGCCGGCCCCGCAGGCTTCCATCTGCCACATCCCGCCCTCGCTGATGTCATTGCCTGTTTCCTGTTTGGCAGAATGTGGCAGCGCAAGCAGCAAGAATGAATCACTGTAGTCGCCGAGGACACCTGTACCGACACCGGGGAGGGAAGGGGTTCAGAGACTGGAGTGCAGATACTGGAACGCCGCAGAGGAGAGGGGGGAAGATAGCAGCTGGGTGGGCCTTTGCCCACCCAAGCCCGCCCATCCACCCATAGCTACACCACTGCTTTAAGATATGAAAGTGTGCCCTTGGACTTCAAATCTATCCAGTTTTGCAGTTCTCTCTGATGGGCTCCTTCAGAGCATGTGTTCATCTCCGTGGTTTATGAGAGGCATCTGGGCTAGTAGTGCCCCACCCCTTTTCCTCCCTGAGAGCATGGTAGAAGCAGCTTTCTGACTTATGAATCAGTGCACGCCTCCAAAATCACCGTAATTCCATCAAGTATTTTTACCACTCCTACTGTACCAAACTTACAACCTACTATTTTACTGTACAGCATTACTTCTCAGTGTGTGCTGAAATTCCTCTCCCAGTTTCCTGAGCGTAGGTACACTGGTTGAGAGTAGACTCTGGTAGCAGAGGTTACAATACTTTACTTTTCAACAGTGGCATAGCTACGGGTGGGCCTGGGTGAGCACAGGCCCACCATTCTTGGCTCGGGCCTACCCAACGGCAGCACCCCATATCAACACCTTTCCTCCTCTGTGGCGTCCTGGCATCTGCCCACCCGTCTGTGAACCCCGTCCTTCCCTGGTGTATATTACAGGCGTCCCCAGTGCCTGCAGTGATTCAATTATTGCTGCCTGCCCAGCCCTGCAGGCTTCCATCGGCCGGGTCCCACCCTCGCTTTCATCATATCCTGTCTAGCGGGACCCAGCCGATGGAAGCCTGCAGGGCTGGCACAGGCAGCAATAATTGAATCACTGCAGGCACCGGAGACGCCTATAAGGTACACCAGGGAGGGATGAGGTTCAGCGACAGGCGGGCAGATGCCGGTACGCTGCAGAGGAGGAGAGATGTTGATGTGGGGGTAGATGAAAAAAAATCTATAATTTTTTTAATATCTCGGGGGGGGGGGGGGGGGACTGTGGAATGCTGCGCCTTGGAAGGGCCTACCGTGTTTCCCCGAAAATAAGACAGTGTCTTATATTAAATTTTGCTCCCAAAGATGCACTAGGTCTTATTTTCAGGGGATGGCTTATTCGGGAGTAGTTGGGGGACTATGGCTGTCGGGAACAGTATTGAAGTGGGGGGCAGTATCCTGCAGGAGTAGGCCGTGGCTCGCCTATCTGCCCACAGTGACTGCAGGACTCGAGCGGAGCAGAGCCGCCCTGGCAAGGCTGGGAATGGAGGAGGGGTATGCACTAGGGAAGGTAATGGAATGTGGGGCCAGGCTGCTCTGGCTGGGGGTCTCGGGAGGTTGTGAGAGGGCTTAGGGCGTAGGATCATCCCTACTGTATTACAAACGTTAAAAAAAAATTGTACGGTAGCTCCGTTCCCCGTTGGTGGCACTTTATGCGCTCCTCCTGTACATTTGCAACACTTTCCATCCTTCTAGTCTGACTTAGCCCTTGGGCGATAGAGCAGCGCCGAAAGGGCTCGGTTACTCATTTTCTTTTCTTTTATTATTTCTGCAAGGGGGATGTTTCTTTTCTTTCCGGGCTCACTTACCGGTAGTTGATCTTCACAAAAGCGTGAAGGAGGATGGTAGGAGTCCGCTGGACAATAGATTTTCCACCTCAGTCTTGTTTCTTTAATGTTATTTCATCTTTGGGTTGCAGCGAAAAAAATGAAGGTTTTTGTGTCCATGTCCCATCGGAGCCAAACAAAAACGTTGCTAGGTCTTACTTTCGGGGGAGGCCTTATATTTAGCAATTCAGCAAAACCTCTACTAGGTCTTATTTTCAGGGGATGTCTTATTTTTGGGGAAACAGGGTATTTGTTAGCTGTGGGCCCATCCAAAATACTGGGTCTGACTGCGCCCACTGCTTTTCAAGCAACAAAACTGTAACTTATTTTCTCCTTGTTCCAAATTACTACATTAAAGACGATTTGCTTAAGAATATAGACTCTATCCTGGTGATACTGTATGCTTACTGTACTGGGTTTAAACTGCATGCTGATCATTCTGGGAGTGAGGTAGCAGAACAGTGATATGGCTTGCCTGAACATTACAATATCTACTGTTACTCTCCTTGAGCTGCCACTGAACAAGGTGTGAGCTAAATCCAAATAATACTAATAAAAAAAAAATATACAGGGGCGGTCTGACCATTGGAACAATAGGGCAGGGCCAGAGGGGGCCCATTCTCTCCTAGCTTCCATCTAATGTAATCACTTTTGACAGATGGTTAGGGGCCCTTGACCCTTATTGCCCAGGGGCCCAGATCACTGTCAGTCTGCCCCTGGAAATATGTATTGTGACTTTCTCACTAATGCGAAGGGGGGTGGTTATAGAAACACCCATCGTCTGTGAACAGTGAGAAACCAGGTCTAGGGATCTGTTGAGGCAGTGGGAGTAAAACTACGATTAGTTCAGTTTGTCCCTGATGACATGAGCTTATATTGTGTCATCAATCAGTATATCTGCTCTCTTAAATACATGTGTATGGATAAGTGTTTCTACATGTGTGTATGTTATCATATAGTATACAGACTATTTAGCTCCTTTTTACATCTTTGGCAATTACTTCCCCAGATGGTTTCAGTTTCAAATGAAAGACTTAGATAGATTTTAGCCTGATTTGCCATTTCCTGCATGAGAACCCAGAGAGAGTGGAAACGAGTCTTTCTGCAGTACTAATCAGTATTTTCTATAAGAAATAACACTACACTGACACAGTGGGTAATTTGATAATGCTGCCTATATGTGAAGACCATGTAAACACCTATTATGCATCAGTGCTTATATCTTTATAAAATACCAGGGGTAAACTGGCACAAATTGTGACTAGACTGAAGAAAGTATAAATCAGGGGGGGGGGGGGGGTACTAAAACCTGTTCTAGGGGTCCACAGGCTACTCAGATTTTCAAGATATCTCTAATGAATATGTATCTTCTAATGCCAGTCAGAAAATCACAAATTTCATTAAACTTTTATAATATTTTCTTCTTTACTGAAATATTTTATGCAATAAACACTTTCTTGTGGAAATATTTACTGTTTTTACTCCATAGACACAAATCAACCTACATAGGTATGTTATAACATCATACTTACTAAACACCAAGCTTACCACCATACATACTTCAATTGAGCTAATTGCCACCACTCTTTTTACTCAAAATACAAATGCAATACAAAAAACCTAAGCATAAACAAATGTCCTGAACCAATCTGTAACAAGGTTACACTTTTAAATTAGCAAGGAGTCTTCTGAAAAACAGTGCTGCATTTGTAAACCCAAAAAGTCTTATCTTTGAGCAGTGCAATCTTGTAGGCTCCTTATTTCTATCGGCTTCATGGTTGGCTGAAGAACAGGGATAAGCCTCACAGTCCAAGCTCTGTGATGCTGTAACACAGCATTATCTCTTTAACATAAACCTCTTCAAGCCCAACGCGTTTCGCACTAGGCGTCTTCAGGGGCTCCAATTCAATGCACAATAGCAAAACAGGAATATAAATTCCCTCCCCACATGTCAACTATATACCACATTCAATATACTTAAAAGCTATATTCACCTCATTCTCTATAAGCTCTCGTATCTCTGGGCAATTGCCAAGATGGCTCCCTCCATGGGATGCCGGAAGTGACATCAGCAAAGCGGTGTTACCGCAATACAGGTTATACTCTCTCCTACCCTGTTGCTAGATTTAAGTAAAGGCAATGTGCTACATAGAATGATGCAGAGTGAGCAGCGATTGATACATGATTGGAGAACAGTGACACCTATGGGTTTGAACAAAGAAGTGGGGTGGGGGAATCTATAAAAGATAGCAACAGGGTAAGAGAGAGTATAACCTGTATTGCGGTAACACCAATGGGAGACTTTAGCCAGCGCACCTAAGTAAAAGACCCCCTAAGTGACTGGGGAGACTGGATGGGTTAATTTGGTCCTCCCTTGCCAACACTATTACTATGCAACACTTTCCAGTTTTACTAAAAGTGCAGTGTTTCCCCATCACATTCTGCTTCAAACATTTGGGGGATTTGTGTGTATTCGTAGTTGAGAACAAGCATAGCAAAGCTTAGGTTTTCAGCCAAGCAACTGTCAACAATTAGAGCATTAAAATGGCACTGGCTTCACACTTTGGACATAACTCTCCAGCTAGTCATTAACTTCCAGGAAGAGAGGCCCAAGAAGTCTGAACTATTGACTTCCTTAAGAGGTGTATATTTCATGCCCCTTATAGAATTAACATTACTTGCATGAAGATGGATTTCAAAATAATAACCTTACTTTAGCAAAGTAGATGAAAAGCATTCATACATTTTTTTAACAGCGTAAAATAGTATGAATTATTGAAATCTGTCATACAACTGCTTGCAGAGCAGAAAGTAATCCACTTTAAACAGGAGCAGATAAATGAATGGCTTACAATAGAATTTAACAGAACTAATGAGGGATCCATGATTGTGTGAGAAGTGTAGCTGGCAGTACACCAAATGTATTAACACATACAGGGGTCCTTACTTGGTTTCCTTATAGAAGATGTGGTATGTGCAAAGATCAACAGATCCAGAGCCTAATTTACTACACCATTTCCCTCATTCTGGTGCACAGCAAAAAGCAAATACTTAAAAGATTCTGTCTCCGTGACTTATATTATCTGCTTACTAATTGCAAGCTAAATGACCAAACTGCTACAGTTTCATAGAAAGAGCTCCCCTCTCAACACCTAACAGTTTCAGACTCCTCTGAGAGGGGTCACAAAATTTTCAGTTCTGCTTCATTTGTGTGAATACTGTACTTCAGGACAACTGCCGGGTATGATATATTAGAACATCTGCTATAACAGCAACAAAAAACATGGGGACCAATAGTCAGACTGCGGGAGAGAGCCTGGCTATCTCCTGCGGTCAGCACGGATATTCAATGCCGGTCAATTTCCAGTGACCGGCATTGAATATCCGTTTTATTTTTTTGCCAGTAAAATTGGAGCAATATCAGAGAGTGGATTGGTTTGTCTTTTACAATTTGGATGTGGCGGTTTTTATGAGCACCTTGATTTCTTTATAAGATCAGGAAATACCCTTTTGGAATGGCAACCTGTGGTGCAGTCATATACCGTCTCTTGGATATAATTGATGGACAATTGACAGCGAGAACAGCCTCCATGAGTTTATTACAAGATAAGCATGGACCTTTAAGTTCAGGTTGCACGTAAGATCTGAGAACTATTGATGCATTTTAATTTAGGGGGAGATTCTAGATATGGCACCTAAAACATCCGCGTGGAAAACATTGCCGATTAAGCATATTCTGTAAGTGGTGCCTAGATTTAGGCGCCGTATATAGAATACACTTAGTTGATAACCCAGCACCTAAAAATAGGCCCCTCCATTTACACCAATGAAAATGTTGCGTAAATCCCAGCACATAGATTTACACACAATGGGCCATATTCTATAACGACACATGTAAATTTCAGATTGCCCATGAAATGCCCTTTTTCCGCCCATAACCATGCCCCTTTTTGCCTGTGCACGTTAGAAGTTAGATGCACTGCGTTAAAGAATATGCTTAGTGAGTTGTGCACATAAAGTCTAATTATTGCCAATTAGTGCTCATTATTGCTTGTTAAGTGCAGTTATCAATTCTAATTAGCTTGTTAAGCCAATTAAGTTATATGCGCTATTATAGAATGTGCATGGATTTTGTTGCAGATCTCTAGCACGCTATATAGAATCTGGGGGTTACTGTCTACAGGGATCGGGGTTGATACATTGTATTGATAAGTTGTTTTTTTTTTTTTTTGAAAGTTCATAAAGATTGTTTTATGTGATGCTATGTTTTATGTGTAAATTATAATTTACTTTTTACCTTTTAACTGCAAGCATCAGATGTAACTGAGTAAAAGTAGTAAAAATTGGCAAAATTAATACTTCTGTAAAAGTAACAAATGTTATCCTGTACTTCTTTACAAATGAAAGTAACAAAACTTTTACTTAAGTATAGTAACTAGTTACATTTACTTAGTTACTGTACAATACTGGGTGTTGCATGTAAAGGCAACCTATCCTGGTGTGTTTGGAAATTCTTTTTTAATCGGGCCCCTGGCACCCAAAACTATGAGAAATATTTCTGTATCCATCTCTCACCTGCCTTGAGAAACTCTTGGTATTCCATCACAAAACCTGCACTGTATCTTCAGGAAGCTCTCTATCAACAGCTACTGGTAAAAACAGCATGAGGCCTGAGGTAAGAATTCACAAAAGAACCCTTGAAGGTGGTTTATTTTAGACAGGGTAGGAGATCACTTGAGCTAAGGATACCAGGGTATGGCCACTTGGTCAGGAAAATGGATTAAGCTTCCCTTTCACAAAATAAGACATCCTGTGTAGACACATACCCATCACTTCTGCCCCGTAGCGTCTCTAATTTCTGATTTTCCACGGTTGTCTCTTTTATCCGGTAAAGCGGAATCTGAGCTTAATAGCATGCAGTAAAATAACAACAGAAGATACGTGACCAGCATGAGGGACTATCTGAGCGTTTGGGTGGTATATGTTGCCTATATGTGTTGACACCTGTTCTTAGCCTATTTTATAGAGACACATATGTGTCTTTAAAGAAAAAATATTATGGGTAAACTGGCAGAAATTGCACCTAGATTGAAGCCGAAATCATTTACGCCTTTTTGGGAGCAAAATTAAATGTTACTTTTTAAAATACACATGTGCTTTATGCACTGTGTATGTAAATTTGGACTCTGCCCACACTCCACACCTGAACACACCCACTTGTGGGTCTCAGTGTGCGTACTCTTGTCACTGTGCATAATTTATATTCACATAGGGGGAGATTCTATATAGGGTGCCTGGAAAATCCACATGGAAATCATTTTCACCTAAGCCTATTCTATAAGATTTAAGCGCAGTATATAGAATATGCTGAATTGATATACCAGCGCTTAAAACTACGTGCATTCATTTACACCAGTGAAACATGGCTTAAATCCCTGGGCATTAATTTACGCAGACTGGGCCATATTCTGTAATGCGCGTAAATTTTAGAGCGCCCACAAAACACCCCTTTTCCCGCCCATTTCCTTGCCCATAACCACTCCCCTTTTTCAATGTGCACATTAGAATTTAGGTGCAGTGAGTTAAAGCATACGCTTAGCGAGTTATGCGTGTAAATTCTGATTGCCAATTAGTGCTCATTGTTGTTTAACTGCTATTAATGCTGATTGGCTTGTTAAGCCAATTAAGTTACGTGCATTTTTATAGAATACGCTTAGATGTAGGCGCAGAACGCTAGGCATGATATATAGAATCCGGCAGATAATCCCTAGGATAACTTTATAAAGGCCTTTTGTGCACCAAAAATCTGTTTATAAAATTACCTTCTTGACGTCCATAATCTTGACTCTGCTGGACCTGTAGTGCATCACTATTAGTACTAATATTATTAGGAGCTGGGGGCCAATGAGGGCCAGTGATGAAAACCTCTATATTGGTTCTTTTCATTAACTGATGATGGGTTGTTTTAGTCAGTACATTACCCAGATTACAGTAGATTCTCAATTATCTGACAGGTGGTCAGATGATTGAAAAGTAGGATAATACAGAAAACGTGGATGTGGAGTAAAAGAGGCAGATGCTGAATGTGCGTTTCAAAAGAGGAAGCAGTAACAAGAGTTTACAAACTTACTGTGCCTAAGAATCTTACCTAGCACTGCTGCCTTTTAACTGAAAGCGACACCAGGAAAGAGGGAGAGAAACAGGTGCACATCTAAATGAGGATGCTGTGACATCATCTAGGTATGTCAGATAATCTGGAAAGTTGAATAAGTGAGACTTTACTGTATATGGGGGCCCTGTTACTAAGTCGCATAAGCGTCTACGTGCGCCTAACATGCGCCAAAATGGAGTTACCGCCTGACTACTGCGTGGCTCTTGCGGTCATTTCATTTTGGCGCGCATCCGATATGTGTGTCTGAAATATATTTTTTATTCTTGGCCGCACATAATGGATGCGTGCCAAGTGACATTCGGCATGTATAGGTCATTACCGCCTTGTTACCGCGTGAGTCTTTACCGCTAGGTCAATGGCTGTTGGTAAGGTCTCAGACCCAATATGGACGCGCAACAATTTTCATTTTGCTGCATGTCCATTTTCGACAACAAATTTTTAAAAGGCCATTTTTACAGGTGCGCTAAAAATGGATTGGCGCACGCCCAAAACCCACGCCTATACTACTGCAAGCCGTTTTTCAGCGTGCCTTTGTAAAAGGACCCCTTAATTAGGTAATACAGTAAATTTACTGTGATCGATTTTTACTGAACTTCATGAATCAACAAGTCTGATTTATTCTGGGTACTTTTTTTTGTAAGCCTTTATTTAAAATATTGTAGTGTTTTTGTATTATACCTGAGCATCTGTTTTCCAAAGTAAATATTTCTTGCCTGTGTGGGATTTCCTAATATGTTTCATTTATCTTATGAACTTTAACATTACTCTTCTTTGGATGTCCCTCTATCTTGTCCATGTCGTTCTGGTTCTAAGGTGTAACAGTAATCCACATCCTTCATAGAGGCTGTGGGAATGCATTTAATGGATAGAGCATCAGACTGTGGTTCAAGTGAAGATCTGGGATGAGTTCACTAGTCCCTTCTCTGCCACTGATTCTGTGTGACCTTGGACAGGTCATATTAGTTAAACTGCATTTACTGTGGTGTCTTTAATCAGGATGCCTTCCAAAATGAATTTAACATTGGAAGTATGTAGTAAAAAAAAAGAACTTGAACTCCCTAAATAACAATTTTGCAAAGTATAACAAAAAAAACTGGATTTTAGGATAGGTAATTTTGAAAAGATGTGTGTTCAGGATTTGAAGTCGTCTAAATGGATAAAGGTTAATAGGAATATAGGTCAAGATGAGAAAAATAGAATGAGAAGAAGCCTACATAGAGTGAAGACAGCAAGAAAGAGCATCCCTTGAGAAAGGGAGAGTTAGAAAAAGCCCCCTTGAGTAAGGGACAATGAGAAGACCACCATGAGTGAGAGACAGCAAAAAGGAGCCCATCTTAAGGAAAAGACAGTAAGGAAAAGGGGCCTGCCCCAACAGTCAATAAAAAGGAATCTTATCTCGAGAGAGGAACAATGAGATGGAGTCTAACTCAGGGGAGGGACAGCAGAAAGGTGCCTGTCTCAAAGAAGAGACACTGAGAAAAAGCTCAGCTTAAGCAAGGGTCAATGAGAAGGAGCCTGCCTCAAGTAAGAGGTAATGAATGGGAGCCCACCTCCAGGAACGTGCCTCAGGTAAGGGGTAGTAAGTGGAAGCCCGCCTCAAGGGATGGACATTGGGAAAGAGTGTACCTCAAAAAAAGGGAGAAAAGAAAGGAACCCAATTTAAGTGAGAGCATGAAGATATTACCCTTGAAAGAGTGATGGTAGGAAGGATCCCACCTTCAATGAGGGCTAATAAGAAGGACAAGGCCATGACATAGGGTGGGAAAGAAGGAAGGATGACTGCCAAGTTCAGAGGCCAGGGAAGTCACATTACTTAAGTATGAACATCTGAACCCAGAAAGGAAAAGAAGCACCAAGAGGAAGCCATGGAACTTCAGTTACTCTTTTGACCGCCAGCTGCCTAGAGGAGCCTGCTTCAAAGGAGAGGCAAGAGGCTTCTGCTTTGAGAGAGGAACAGCAGAGGAGAGCTTAGGATTTAGAATGAATGAAATGAAACGAAACAGATGTGTACCAAATAATAAAAGCTAAAAGATGAAATCAAGCGTAAGAATACACTTGTGAGGAGTTTAAAATCTTCCATTGCATGAGTGGAAGCCAACTGAAAGTAAGAAGTGGAGTTAAATGACTGAAGTGAAAAGCACGAAAAAGAGCACATGCAGCAGAATTTTGTAGCAGTTAAAAGGAGTCAAGATCAGACTCCAGTAGACCAGCTGAGACAGGATGAGAGTAAAAGACACAGCAAGAATCAAAGGGTATAAATCAAAAGGATACAAAGGAGTGGAGGAGTAGCCTAGTGGTTAGAACACCAGTCTTGACATCCAAGGGTGCCTGGTTCAAATCCCACTGCTGCTCCTTCTGATCTTGGGCAAGTCACTTAACCCTCTATTTCCTCAGGTCCAGAACTGGATTGTGATCCCTCCAGGGGCAGGGAAATACCCAGTGTACCTGAATGTAACTCACCTTGAGCTACTTCTGAAAAAGGTGTGAGCAAAATCCAAATAAATAAATAAACAAACAAATAGGTCTGTCTTATATATGTGTGTATATGTGGAGATGGAAGACTTGAAGGAGAATAAAGAGTGCTGAGACTGTGTAGTGTCAAAGAGAGACCAGGAAAAATAAAGCCAAGCATGAGCAAAGAGAGAAGAAAGCATGCACGCAATCAAGAAAAAGCAGCAAAAATAAAAGAAGAAAGGTGAGGAGGGTTGGAAAAAGAAATGCATGGACATGATCTGTAAAATATTAGAGGGAGCAGCCAGCCAAAGGAACAAATACAGATAAAGAGAGTATATTTGAAGAAACCAAAGGACCAGGAACAGAACTGTGGGGAAAGCAAATAAACCAAGACTGAAGAACAGAACTAGTTGTTGACAAGAAAGTTGAATGAGAATCGGAAGTTAAGCCAAGTCAGAATAGTTAGCAGAGATACCAAAGGAAAATATCTAGAGAACAAAAATAAAGGCTTGATGGAAAGACTTTCAAACAGAGAGGGGTTAAGAATATGTGGCATTGAACAAAATCTCTACAAACCTGGTTGGTCATCCTGAAGCCTGGAATCTAACCCAGAACTCCACATAAAGTCAAGTGTTTGACATTTCAGTGTGAAAAAGATCATTTAAAAGAATTATAGATGATATTGGTAGGATTAACTCCTTTTCTCTATTCTGCTAATCACATAGGTTATGAGAAATGCTTTTATTAGAACTGTGAACATTAAATTGGGACCATTTCTCTTATTTGCTTTGGGGCTAGAATTATGCCACCCTACACCAACCTCCCCTATTGCCTACTCCAGTCCATGGAGGACAGATCTACAAGTCTTATCAAATACTGTCCACATCCCTGACACAGCCACTAAAAGAAAAATAAAACAAGCAGATTTCAGGGTCAGCTAGTTTAGTGCCAATAGACTACTCCAATCCAGTCATTATTGGCTGTTTTACAGAAGTGACATCATCAGTCTAGATGACATCACATAGCAACAGTAGAGCAGGTCCTGTAGCCCACAGAATTTTGGAAAGCCATTATAAAAATAAACAAAAGGTCACATTCTGTTGAAATTAAACTGAAGGACCAGTTCCTGTGACTAGTAAATTTTGTGAGAAACCTGTGGCCCCATGTTTAATAAGGGAGAGGATGAGAAGCTGAAGGTGGCTGTATTAAAAAGAGGCTTACTGATAAACAGAAATATGGATGGAAACACTCATTTGACATTGCAAGATCTGACACGTATTGAAAATAAACTGTCAGCATGGGATAACTGTGAAGGTAAGAGCTGAGAAGAAAATGAGGTGTGGGTAATTCTTCAAGCCAGGGGTGCAGTACAGCAGTCTGTGACCAGGTAACATCATACCCTAAGGACTAGACTGGAACTCTAAAATCCATAGGTGGAATGGAGATTAATATCAGTACTGGCTTAGTCTGCTGTTGATGCCATGGAGCTATAGCATTACCATGGGTTAAGCATTTCCCATAGACGTGTCAAGCTTCTCTGCCACCCGGATCCTTTTCAGTCAGCTCTTCTGTTTGTCTTTCTCTCCGGATTTAGCTCACACATTTCTCATAGTTCAAAGTGAGTTACTTTCAGGTATAGTAAGTATTTTCCAATCCCCAGAGGGCTTACAATCTATACCTGAAGCAATGGAGGCTGAAGTAACTTGCCCAAGATCACAAGGAGCCACAGAAGGATTTGAACCCTGGCTTCCTTAGTTCTCAGCCCACTGTTCTAACCATTAGATTATTCTTCCACTCCTATCATTTTTTTTAGTCATCTCTTCTCTAACCACTGAGCATTGTGAGAAGTAGCCTTGTTTTCATTAATTTAAAAAGCAGACTGAAAAATCAAGAATGCAAAGAGAAGGTGGAATTCAATACTAAGCCAGCTCAAAGTGTCCTTGATGGTTGAGGGATACATTAACCAATACCTAAGATCCCAGTGTGGAGCAAATGTGAGATCTGGGATTTAGAGGTGAGGCAATGGAAGAGTAAGTACTCGTTCTTCAGAAGCATCCCTCTCATTCTGTGGCAAAACTGGCCCTTTTCCACTAACTGCTTTCTAAAAGATATCAAAATCCAAGTGTATATTGGGCAGGCATTCAATTTAAGAGATATGATTTCTCTCCCCATTTGGGGTTTTCCATGATCTCATGCATGAGACAGCTGCCTTCCAGCAAGAGAGCTACACAAAGAGGAGAAGACCATAGTAGCTCTGAAAGTTAGAAGTACAAAGACAGCCCCATACCACACTTCAAGTCTCTGTTTTGTGTGAATCCCTGACAGCTGATGTGGGCAACCAAGTTCCTTTACTGGTAGGGAGGCTTGGTGTTGGTTACTGGAGAAGTTGTCAGTGCTTTTCTACCAACAGAAGGAGATGGGAAAGAGGGCACACATGAATCCAGTGCCTATGGCATGAGTAATTACAGATGTGGTCAGATCCAGCTGCAGTGAGGGTGGAATGATCATGCTGACTACTAGGAAGAGGAGTGATGGCTAGAAGGAACATGGTGTTAGCTTCTTTCACAGGGCAAAATTTGCCTCACTGTATTCCTCTCTCCATGAGTTCAAAATTAAACATGGAAACAACAGGATCAGTATCTCTGCCTTGTTTGGCTTTACCTGCAGTTGTGGAGATTGCAAATGGCTGATGCAGAACTGAGAAATCCATAGAGCACAGATTGAACTAGGTGGGGTTCAGTCTAAAATCAAAAGGTTCATATCTTCAGATGTAATTTATTTTTGTTACATTTGTACCCCGTGCTTTCCCACTTATGGCAGGCTCAATGCGGCTTACATGGGACAATGGAGGGTTAAGTGACTTGCCCAGAGTCACAAGGAGCTGCCTGTGCCTGAAGTGGGAATTGAACTCAGTTCCTCAGTTCCCCAGGACCAAAGTCCACCACCCTAACCACTAGGCCACTTTCTTCCCCCAGCACCAGGGATGGACAACCAAGTTGCAAGTCATTAATAGCCCCTTTCTTCCCCCAGCACCAGGGATGGACAACCAAGTTGCAAGTCATTAATAGCCCCAGTCTCACAGCGAGGCAGCCCTGCTGTGGCTAATCCTGTGCATTATATGGTACCTTTTTGTCTCAGTCGCCTCCTCCAAATTTAAAGCATGTGTAGCCGTGTTTTACTAACTCTTATGGTGTAGTTCTGATCGGTGGTGTAATTCAGTTGCACTGTGCAACCTTGTTGTATAGCTCTGTTTTCTGTTCCAGAATTTCCCCATCAACATAATTTATGACCTTCAGACAATATGAATTACAAAAACTGGTTATTTTATTAAAAATTCCTTTGCAGTGCATTCCTTCTCTGGATCTCACATGTGCACCCTGCCTCCCCTGTGCTGGTGTACCTCACATCACCAGGGCTTGGCAGATTGGATATGTAGATTAAATATTGCACAATGGCCTTTAAAAGTTTAAAACAAAGCAACATCTGTTTTGAATCCCTTCTCAGAATATTTGTAGGTAGCTCATGGTTTCCAGTGTTGTCTGGTTTTCACCTTGATGGAGTTTAGTTCTGTACAGAAGGTTCATGCAACTCATGTATGTATGTATGTTTGTTTGTTTTCTCCTTTCCCACCTTCTAAAATCTCTCTGCCTATTCTCTGTACTCCTCAGCCCTCTTTTTTTTTTTTTCTTTATGCCAAACATTTTCTCTAATTTCTTCCTGCCTTTTGTTCTGTTTCACTCTGTCCATACCTTTGTCATAGTGAGAGAATTCAAGCGTGAAGTGCTGTTGAGGGTTTGAAAATGACTGATGAGGTTTTTTTTTTCTAGGAATGTACTACAGAGGATTTTTCTAATTCTGTGGAGGGGGTGGCATGGGCAAGGGATAGACTCAAAAGCTTGATAACCTGTAAGGTGGAATTTTATCTCCTGAAAGTTGTTATCTGAGGATGGGAGAGGCCTTGCTAGTACAGCCAGCTGATCTGAGCTATAGCTGAGGTTGAGCAGGGTCATGGAAGGGCTCTTTTGTTGTCCACATGGCCCTAATGCTTCCAGGAATGAAACAAAGGCCCTAAGATGTTGAGAGTAATACCTCCTAGGTATGTAATTTTTACATGTTTGAAACCTTGCAGCGATTATATACCATTACTAGTTTAATCTGGCACTTTTGATAATAAACAGTGTTGTGTCCCCCTCCCCCATTTCACCCAAAGCCTGCATCATTGCTGCCAGATCCTAAATATCTATATGCTAAGCCTCTCTTCGTAACCGCCATTTGCTTATAAAATACATTTTTCAATTTACACCTTTTCAGTAGTAGTTCAAGGTGAGTTCTATTCAGGTACACAAATTATTTCTCTGTTGAAGAGGGCTTACAGTCCCTTTGCATCTGGGGCAGTGGGGGGGGGGGGGGGGGGGTTAAATGACTTGCCCAAGATCCAAAGTAGCATCAGTGGGATTTGAAATCTGGTTTTCCTGGATCTCAGCCACTTCTCTAACCACTATGCTACTGTTGATGCTGTAATGGGCCTCAGATGTCACTGGTGTATAAGTTAAAAAAAAATTTGAAATGAAGTTATAAGCAGATTAGATGTTTTCATCAGTTAGTACAAGATATTTTTGTTATTTATTTTAGTTTATTTTTATTTTATTTGTTGCATTTGTATCCCACATTTTCCCACCTATTTGCAGGCTCAATGTGGCTTACATAGTGCTATAAATTTCTCACCAATTAATACCATGAGAGAATGACAAAAACATTAGTGTTAGTGTCTTTCTTGTCCAGATTAGAGTAGCGTTATCTATATGATTTTCTTTATGAAGAAGGTTTTGTTGCTTTTTTTCAAAATTTGCTTTCTTTGACGTCAGCCTGATTCAACTTTGACAAAAGAATGTGCAGGTCTACTGGTATCAGCATCAGAGGGTGTCTTGCAGCAGCTCCATTTGATCTGACCCCATTGATTGATGAGCCTGATCTTTCTTTGATTTCTGCCTGAGCCCTGCTTTCCTTGAAGTGCATGGTGACTACTGATTGATGCCTGATGGCTCGGAAAGTGAAAAGGGGAGGTAGTCAATATGGTTTAGTCAAGGTAGTTTTTCATCCACCACTGCCATTCCATTTCTCCAAAGATCATAGTTTGATAATGTCACACTGATGGATCACATGCTGTAGGCAAATAGGGCTGGATTCAGTAAATTAAACCCAAACGTAGGTGCTGAAAAGATCCACTCTAAGCTAGTATTCTGCAGAGGGTGCTCACCTTTTGCAGGATACTAACTTAGCGCAGATCTCATGACTAATGCTGGGTGCTGGATTTACGCTTGGTGAAACCTGGTGCCCAACTTCGGCACAGATATGACATAACATTGCGCCTAACTTCTGGGAACACCCCCCTGATCTGCCCATACTCCTCACATAGCTACACCCCTTTTGACAACCTATATAGAATCCAGGGGATAGTCCTTAGTGTAGCTGTGTCATACAGAGTATGTAAGAGACCCTTTTGGTTTGAATTAATATTCATCTTGTCCCTTACCCCTTGGATCATGGAAGGCTCAACATTGTTCTGACACTAAGTACCATGAACTCATTCACCTTCCTTCTTGATTTAGTTAAACACCTGATTTTAAAGGTAGCTGACTCCAAAGATTTTAATATCAACCTCATAAAAAGCACAAAGACATTATTAAGCAGGAATGAAAATTTTGCCTTTCTGTTAAAAAAAAAAAAAAAAAAGTCATAAAATCCTCCTTAGTCCTGCAGCGTATTCTCCTTTCCCTAAGCCTAACCCCAAATGCAACTGCACACCAGTAGTAAGGAAAAAAATCTCTATTAGGCTTGTCTTTAGCTACCTAGAAACTTAGCAAAGGCAAGAAATAACACCACACCTTGCAAAGTGCTTTCTCTGGTGGAGAGCAGCAAAGGTTGGTGAGGAGTTTACTCTGTAACCCAAAAGAAAGTAGGAAAAGTTACTGTAAAACAAATTTTGGGAAATCACTGTATACCTGATCTGTTTTCATACTGACTGTACCCTATGTGGCAGCTGAAAGTCTCTTTCTTCCATACAGAAAGTCCAGGAGCCAAGTTTTTAAAACAATCAAGGAGTACTACTAGTCCCCACACAAATTACCCATCCTTGCAGAGCTGTCAAGTTACCCATTGGAGGGAGGCCTTTTGACCAGTAGCAGTGTAGTATTTATAGTCCATGATTCCATCCATTGAAATCGGTGCTGCAGGCCCCATAATGCACCAGGACAAGGTTGGCAGGACAAGACAAAATGTCTCCCTCCTGGATTAGGTAACTTGGCAGCTCTGTCTCTGTCCTTGGACACAGTGAAGGAGTTTGTTCAATCTTAGGGTGCTCAAGAGGCATATTTTCAAAGCACTTAGCCTTCCAAAGTTCCATAGGTTTCTATGGAACTTTGGAAGGCTAAATGCTTTGAAAATATGCCTCTTGCAAGTGTACCTATGAAACCCACAAATCGGGCATCGATGGTATCCTCTGTCCTCCAGATTCTGTTAGCTGTTTGAAGGGATGGTGGAGAGGTGAGAGAGGTCCCAGACCTTCCAGAGATGTGCTGGGATCTGCTGGTTTTGTTTGCCACTCCCCTTGTAGTTGAAAAAGCTTCAAATTTCAGGGAGTTCATAACACCAATGAGAAACATGGATGGCTTGGAGGTTATGGGGTATGTGTCAGAGTAGCAGTGTGTATGAAGGAAAAAGGAAGACTGGAGGGGGGGGGGGGAAGGAAAGAAGACAAAAGAGTGAGGGGTCTGTAGGAGGAGGTTCTTGGAAGCAGAGGGAGAGCAGCTCATGAAGCAGGGCAAATATTGTTACTGCTCTGGTGTGCCCTCAAGGCTTTATTCAAAACTCTGCTGTTTGCTCTGAGCTGTGAGAAACCTGAGAGCTTTGAGGGCTGTGAGCAAACACCCCCATGGAGCCAGCACAGGGGTCTCTCAGCACCAGCTTTAGGAATGCAAGAGGCTTCTCCTTCCATCCGCACCACACTCACATGTAAAAGTATGCATGTCTGTCGCTGTCTGGGCAACACTACCTGTGTGCATATACCTTTCTGTCTGTGTGTGCTGTTCAGCAGCTATGTGCATGTATCTGAATAGAAATCTAAAACAAGAAGGCAGATAAAGATGGCAAAGTACAGACAGAGCCTTATTCACAAAGGACTTTTCTATTCTGTACCCAATGAAGTACGATCATTAGTAAATAATGCCAGTGGTCTGCTTTTTATTTCTCCTCTTACTCCAACACAGCAATTGAAGAGCAGGAATGAATTATAATGAAAAGATTTAATAGAAATATGTAGAAATTACATAGAAAAACATCAAATTAAAAACCCAACATGGTCATGATGTTTCAGCATATTGGAGTAAAATTCATAATGATATTTAAAATACATATATGTTAAACAAAGTGGTGCTGTTTGTCACCTAAGAGGTAAAAATAAAAAATATAAATACATAATTTAAAAATTACCCTTGTCAACCTGTCTGCATCTAGTAGTGTATAGATTAAGAATGTCCCAAAATTTAGAGCTGTTTCATCATATGATGAAGCCTTCAGGAATAGGCCCAACACTAATGGGGAGATGGAAAAGTAAAGGAGAGATGAATGAGTAGGGGAGGGGTTGCTAATATGAGGAAAGACAGAAGGGGGATATAGGCATGGAAAGATGAAGGGTGGGAGGATGCGGTGTGGGGCCCAATATGCAGAGGTGTAGGTAGTTGGCAAATGAAGTGTGAGAAGAGAGGGGGCAGTGGAAAATGAGAACATAAGAATAGCCATACCGGGTCAGACCAATGGTCTATGTAGCCCAGTATCCTGTTTCCAGCAG
The DNA here is from genome assembly GCF_901765095.1 of Microcaecilia unicolor. Classification (NCBI taxonomy): domain Eukaryota; kingdom Metazoa; phylum Chordata; class Amphibia; order Gymnophiona; family Siphonopidae; genus Microcaecilia; species Microcaecilia unicolor. The sequence goes on from NC_044038.1 coordinate 50,258,548, forward strand.
TGGCTAATCCAGGTCACAAGTACCTGGCAGAAACCCAATTACTAGCACCATTCCATGCTACCAAAAGTTGTGACAATCCCTCCTCATTGGCTCAGAAGTTTGAGAGCTATGGTTTCTCAGCTTTGACTGTTCATGATACAGTGAATCCCACTGGCATATGTCTGTCTGTTCATCTCAAGATCTGTCCAGGGACAGGTATTCAGTGTCTTTTGAGCTTAATCAGAGTGTCCTGGGAGTATCACAAGGCCAAATGCTTCCATAGTAACAGATCCCCCATAAGGCCCTTTCTAGATGGAATACCAAAGACAGGAAAAAGAAACCACCAAGCAGGAAATTAATCATCTGTCAGAGTTAAATGCTTTCAATTTCATACTAAACACACAGAGTTAAGAAACATATTCCCTCTGAGAGTTCACACTGGCTAAAGGTGGCCCTAGAGGAGTCTGTTCAGGCTGTGGACCAATACACTTAACGATACCACTCCTGTGCTTTCAGGTGATGCTCATTCTGTGGCCATTATGTGGTCAATGCTGCTGGGTTAAGTTTAGCAAGGAATTTTTGCAATATGTATCTATTTAATATTAGCCAGCCACTGTTGCTGAAGCACTGATTTCCGGTGATGGTACTCTACGTGAGGCACTTCCCTATCATGGGCCGGTGAGCATAATTCAGAAACTCAGAATGTCTAGCAGCTGAACCATAAGGCCTTTTCCTGTGAGAAGGGGCTGTGATTTCTTGGCACTTTGGGTTACTCATTGGTGAAGGCTGCAGGTGCCACCTTCAGTGAAAGCAGAAATTTTGTGGCAGGTATGTTTTGAAATGAAGTGCACTGCTCTCTCATCTACTGACTGTTCGCAGTGTCCTTTCGGTGTCCTGTGGTTTTTAGTGACTGCTATGTTGTACAATTTAAATTTGCCAGATTTTCATGTTCTGAGCTAACTGCCCTATGTGCTGCCTTCCAATGTTGTGTTTAGTTCTGCCATAAGATCTGGCAAGGAAAATGAGGCAAAGGTGAAACTCTACTCTCTCGCATGATATTTCTGGGTTTTGAGAACTCTAAGGACTATCATGGTTGAAATATCGGACCTATATGACTAAGCTTTAGATTGGATGGCTGCCCCCTAGAACATATGGTCAACGGCCTGGGAGGCTTGAAGCCAAAGACAGAAATTCAAATGTGATCCGGGATTTTATACCCAAAGAAGGTACCCTACAAAACTGTCCCCTCCTCTCTGGAATCTGCTGGACAGTCTACTGACCTTACAATATGTCATATATGAAGTGGAAGATACATAGCTCTGGTAGGACCATAGGAGTTTTTGCAGCAAACCCTAAGGTTTATACCCTAGTAACCAAAGACAAAGAACCACATAGTTGCTCTGAAGGGGCTTGTTTCAGAACTAAAGGGTTTTGTGAGGAACAATGCAAATCAATTATTTGGCAGATAGTACGTTTTGGAATCTGGTGCCTAAGGGAAGTTGAGGGGTTTTTCACCAACCAGTACCTAGCAAGACACTCGGAGAGGGGTCCCTTCCCCTGGATTTTCTTTGTATCAGTACTTGCACAGTTTGATGTACCTTCTTTGATCAGTAGCAGAATTACAACACCTCTTCTTGACTTCCCTTAGGCAGCAGCTGTGTTAACAGCTTTACAGATCTCGAAGTCTTCTCTTATGACCACCTACTAAATCCATGTTTTCTGGATGCTTGGGAAAACTCTTCAGAGAAAACAAAGAGCATGGGACAACTATGAAACTCCTCTTTCACCACTCTTCACCTTTGATCTTATCAATAAATCTCCAAATCCTCCTGAACTCCCACCAAGTTCCCTTTCTTGAATGCCCAGGCACTCTTCTTGAGACTCTGAACACTCCGACAAAAAGTCAGGAGGAGAATTGCAGCCATAGCGGGCTCTTGTATTTTCAGAGAGTGTGTTCTCCAAAACTCAGCTCCCACTGGTGAATGTCTATAGGGAGCACTGACACCCTTACATCACCAAAGCTGAACCCCCAATAATACAGTTCATCTTTGAGAACTCAGCTAACTTTAAAACATGTTTAAGTGATGTGACACACATTTTGTAACTTAACTATCTACTGCATAAAAATCAACCTTTGCAGATTCATTTAATGCTTCCCCCCCCCCCCCTGAAAAAAAGCAGCATTCTGTCAGGAGGCCAGAGCAGCCATCATACCTTTCTCCCCAAACATAAGCACACTACACTGAATTTATAACCAGATCTTTCTACTTGCAGCCTATCCCTGAGGCCTCCTTTTCTGTAATGTCACACTGCATTAGAAAACTTTTGCAATGTCCTATTGTGTTAACGTTTATATTTTACTTCCTACATCTAAGATCTAGTTTCAATATAAGGATCTGTAACTATTTTGTGCATTCAGCTCCTTGTGGTGGCTGTGTAAGGAATGCAAGAGCAGTCTAATATTCCTCTTTTTCTGATGATGATTACCTTACTTCAGTTCTGGACAATTCCAGTATAATCAAGGGAGAGTGGTTTGCTTTAATCAGGAGACTGTGATGTAAAGAGAAATTACAGATGATAGCATTACTGATGCCTAAAACAGCCATACTAATGTTTCTGTATAAGCATCTCTCTTTTTGTGCTTCTCCGCTGATGGTCCTCTTATCATTAGAATTGTATTTGTTGACAGTGATTTGTGAGTTTTTTTGATTTGCCTTTTATAAAACAGGTACAACACATTCATCTAGGTGCTATGACATCCTTCATATCTCCTCCCATCCACCCTCCCCTGCAGAGGTGTAGCCAGACACCTAATTCTGGGTGGGCCTTGGTGGGTGGGCGGGTAGAAGAACCCCATCCCGCCTCTGCTCCACATGCAATCAATATCTCCCTCTCCCGCCCCTTCCACATGGCATATGGTCTCTGAACGCCCCCCCTCCCCCCCCCCCCCCGACATACCTTTTACATAGCAGATCTTCGCTGGCAGTGAGCAGCAACTAATACACACTGCTTGCACCGGACCCACAGTCTTCCCATTGATGCAACTTCCCAGGCCCACCTGTGGCTACACCACTCCCCAGAGCCTGCCTCTCTCCCTTATCTCTTCCCTGCCCTCTGTTACAAAATTACCTTCCATGAGGGCAATTTCCAAAAGCCTTTTATCCTTATAAATAGACTATTTGAAAATTGCCTATTCTCCATGTGGATAGCTCTTTGAGTTTGTGTGGCTGTCAGGGCCTGCTACCCTAGGTGATCTTGCCTAGTGGGTAAGTCTGCCTTAGGTATTTGGCAATAAGAATTTATGTGGCGAATATGTACTGTGAAAATGATCTCTGATCCAATCTGGGCTTTTATTTTAAGGATCCAAGCTTTTATTTTATTTAAACAAACATATTGACTATCCAGCTTGGGTTTAAAAAACAAATAAAATATGGTATGAAAAACAACAATGAATAAAAACAGTCAAAATAATAGAAACCAAATGTAAATAGAATGTAGTAACATAGGTGATGGCAGATACCGATCTTGTTGTCCCATCCAGTTTGCCCAATAATAGAAAACAGTAAATTGGAAAATCACAGTGGAGGAAAAAGACATAGATTGAAATGTTTTGCCCTGGTGAATGGCATTCATGACGATGGTTGCAGGGAGAGATGAGAGGAAAGGCAGAGTGAATGCAGTTACTTACAGGTGAGTAAGAGAAGCTTGGATCTGTACGTAGAAGCAGAGAGCCAATGTATTCTCTTGAGAAGAGGCATTAAGGACCAAAGAGAAATCGTGTAGCTAAATTTTGTATGGATTATAGTGTAGAGATGATTCATTGGGAGTTCTGTGAGAAACAGAGTGTAGAAGAAAAGAGTGGAAAACGTTTTGGTAGTGTGTTCGGGAAGTGACAGATTTGGTGGTGACTTTTTGTATTGTTTTGGATGTATGTAGTCAAGGAAAGAAAGACGTTAAAGATGACCTGAAGTTATGGAGGGATGATTGTATTAACCACATACATTTTGCAGAGGAATAGTACAATTCTAATGGAGAGGGGAATTCTGCATAAACTGGCCATTATGCACTAGCACAGAGTTCCCCCAGGAGTAAGACTGAGACACTCTCTTTACTGACCTGAGCAAGGGAACATAACTATAGCAAACTAGATGTACTGATTTATTCCAAAGAAAAGATGCAACATACAGATTGTTAGTGTTTTCTACATCATAAGTGCTTCATATAAGAGACTTGAGGCTAAGCCTCCCCTGCCCCAATTGCATCTTTCTTTTCCCCCCTCCCCCCCAGTCCAGCATCTCCCCCAAGTCCACCATCAGCCTTCCACCCCCACCTGACTCAAGGCCAATATCTAGAAATCACATGAGCCCCAGTTTTCTGACCTGCAACACAGGGCTTTTAGCCAAGAGCTATGTGGATGGCTCAGCCCCTTACTGCCCCAGCTGCAGACTTCTGTTTGTATGGGAGTGGGATGTAACTGAGTGTTCCATGCAGGCTCAAGTCTCTGTGCTGCCTATTCGTTATGGCAGTTGCTGCAGATCAGAGAACTAGGGGTGATGTGATGTCCAGATATTGGCCTCGAGTCAGGTGGGGGTGAGTGGTTGATTCTTAACTGGAGGAAGTTACGGAATCAAAGGGGAGGGGTTTGGAAAGGAAAGCTTAGAAGACAGACAGAAGCTGGACTACTAAGGGAGGGAGGAAACAGGGAGAAAGAGGAGATGCTGAACATGATGGGGAGGAAAAAGGATAACAGAGGGGAGATGCTGGACTGGGGGGATAGACAGACAGAGGAGATGCTGGACATGCAGGAGGCCTAGGGAGACAGGGAGATGCTGGACATGGGGGAAACGAGAATGGATGAGTAAAGAGGGGAGAGAGGGTGAGTTAGTGAAAGAACAACTTGGGAAGGAGAGTGAAATGGAGAATGGGAGGGCTGGGGTGTGGGAAAGAGATAGAAAACTGTAGGTACGTGCAATAAAAAGAGAAAGATTAAGGGCTGAATGGTAAGAAGTGAAATCTGGATAGAGAAGTAGAAAACATGGAAGAAAACTAAAAGGAAGAGATCAATACTAGAGAGGATGTAGGGAAAGAAGTGAAAATAAGAGGAAAGAGAAGAAACATCAAATGGACAGAAGATCCTGGCAATAGAATTTTTAAAAAGGCAGAGGAAAGCAGAAACTAGAGCTGGTACCAACATGATTAGAAATATAAATGACCAGAAAACAAGGGTAGGAATAAATGTATTTCCTATTTTGAGACTGGATTTTGCCATTTTTGGAATTTATATCTGCAGAACTGGTGTTAGGACAGGGTTGGGATCAAAATTTGGGGGAAGGAACCCAAAAGCCAATTTAGGCAAGGTTTGGACCCTCTATAGCCTGGGGATCCAGGGCAATTGCCTCCCGACTGCTAAAACCTGTCGTTTCTTTCTGTATAATATCAGCAAAATTCGCCCTTCCCTTTCTGAGCACACTACCAGAACCCTCATCCACACTCTCATCACCTCTCGCTTAGACTATTGCAACTTTGCTTCTCATAGGTCTCCCACTTAGCTATCTCTCTCCACTTCAAAATTCTGCTGCACGACTAATATTCCGCCAGTGTCGTTATGCTCATATCAGCCCTCTCCTCAAGTCACTTCACTGGCTTCCTATCCATTTCCGCATACAGTTCAAACTCCTCTTATTGACCTATAAGTGCATTCACTCTGCAGCTCCTCAGTATCTCTCCACTCTCATCTCTCTACATTCCTCCCCGGGAACTCCTTTCACTGGGTAAATCTCTCTTATCTGCTAACTCCAGACTCCATTCCTTTTATCTTGCTGCACCATATGCCTGGAATAGACTTCCTGAGCAGGTACGTCAAGCTCCATCTCTGGCCGTCTTCAAATCTAAGCTAAAAGCCCACCTTTTTGATGCAGCTTTTAACTCCGAACCCTTATTCACTTGTTCAGAACCCTTATTTTATCACCCTCACTTTAATATTCCCTTATCTCTTGTTTGTCCTGTTTGTCTGTCCTAATTAGATTGTAAACTCTGTCGAGCAGGGACTGTCTCTTCATGTTCAAGTGTACAGCGCTGCGTAAGTCTAGTAGCGCTTTAGAAATAAGTAGAAGTAGAAGTAGTCTTGACATTTACTCTTTTTGTATCTTTACAGAATGAAGGTGATGCATTTCTTTCTTTTTCTCTGTTGCATTGCATGCAGTGTATAGATTCATGAGGTTTCCATTTAAATTTGTGTACATATTTCTGAGTTCACATTGCATCTTTACCAAATATAGAATAAATGATCACCACCTACAGCAAGATGGGAATCCACGTGCGCTTCAGCTTTTATTTTCTTGCACCAGCGCTATGGTATTCGCTGCCTAAACTGATTAGGCTGAAAAGATCTTATCCTCTTTTCCTTGCTGCTTTAAATACATATTATTTTCAGGTAGTGTTTGGCCCCCACTGACAATTAAATCTTTAAATGTCTCTGCAGAGGAACCTTGTAACTGGGATGAAATAACTACGATATGTTTGGTGTGCAGTGGTAAATAAGCATGTGAGATGATTTTTTTAGTGTCTCTCTAGTACGAATGATATGTCTGTCTCCTTTTCTATTTTAAATGGAGTTCTTTTAATTAATAGTTGTTTTTATTGTATATTACTTTGTGAACCATTCTGATTTGCTTTGCAATAAACAGTATAATAAATAAACAATAAACAGTCTGTGTTCTATATGTGTGACCAATGACAGATATTTTGTTAGCACACATTTTCTATATATCTGTAGTAGTTTGACTTGTTCAGTTTCCCAGTGGGTGTATTGATCTAGTGCCCACTGCAATGTTCATGGTGCTACCTTTTCCTAGGTAAGCCCTTGTATGACGTTGTAAGTCAGTGCTGTTTTGATATGGTAGAATTGCTCTATAGGTCCTGAGTGACTTTTGTAGGGTTTTGCATTAATTCACAGTCTGCCTGGTACTAGATTTTGGATTTAGATTTTAGCTCGCATCTTTCTCAGAAGTAGCTCAAAGCAAGTTATATTCAAGTACAGTAGGTATTTTCCTGTCCCTGGAGGGCTTAAAGTTTGTACCTGAAGAAACGAAGGGTTAAGTGACTTGCTGTTGATCTCAAGGTGTACCTGTGGGGATTTGAGCCCTGGTTTCAGCTAATACAGGTAACACATATTACAAACATGTTTGCTAACTCAACAATAAACTAAAAGCAGCAGGTCTGAAGCCTGGCAGCCGGTAGGCAAATCATCATTTATTTATTTATTTATAATTTTATGAGGCAAATCATTTTATGGTTGCCAGTACCACAGGATTACAGTGCTGCTGAGCACCACATGGCTATTCGGTTTAATATATTGTATTATTTTGGTGTAATCCCACACTAATTAATTCTGAACGGTGAGAAACCATAAACATCTAACAAAATATAATAACACAGCCTTACAATCAGGAGGTATAATGTGCAAATTAGAACATCAGATCAATATATTATATGTAAGAGAATAAAGTCCTGGGTCATAAGTGCAATATCACTCGCCTGTCTATAGCCATACATCAACAGGAGTTCAATAAAGACCTACCTGCTTAGGATATTTAAATTGCTGCTGTGTGCAAGCACTGTAACAACCCTGGACTTTAATTCTCATGACTAAACCTCACTGTGTGCTCAGGTATGAAAACCATGTACAATAAATGGCCCAAAATCCAAAAATAAATTCATGTACAAAGAAATATGTTCATAATAGTGCTAAAATCACTTATCTGCATATAGTACAGCAGCTCAATAACCTGCGGCTCACAAGGTGCCTCAGGAGCCGACTCTTAATCTTGTCTGCCACTTGCATTCACATTCCAATGTGAGCTTGACTTCCACTGTTAGAGAGACTTTCTTGAAGATTCTTTGCATTACATATTCAATGATGTCAGCAACATGATGGTGTTAAACAACTGAAAACAGGAAAAACTGTGTTAAAAGCCTAAACGCAGTAAAATACACACAAACAACCACAAAACCGTATAATTGATTCAAACTATATCATGTCTCTCTTGTATAACAGCAGCAAAATCACAAAATAGAACTCCACTCGATATTATCGTTCAGACCCCACTGTTTATGTTCTAGCAGGCGCTGTGCACGATCCCCACCCATCGGTGAAGGAGGAACCTTATCAATCTCTATCCATTTAATCTGGTCAAATATATGCTGTTTAAAAAAGTGCTGTACTAAGGGAGCAGACAAGGTCAGAGTGTTTAAAATCCTTTAGTGTCCAATGCTCCCATCAATAAGCCATATGGGAACAGATGATGGGGAACATTGGACACTAAAGGGTTAATCTACTTTTATGTGCTGTCAAGCGGACTTTGATTTTTCTAGTGGTCTAGCCCACATAGAACATGTCACAAAAATATAAGAACCTCCCTCTAATAGTATGCAAGGTACGATTGCAACAGTGGAGTGCAAAAATGTAAGAAAGGGAAAAAGCCTGTACACCTCCACCCAATAGACATTAACAGGGTAAAGAGGACTTAAACTGGGTCAAAATCTCTTCATTGGCATAAAAAACCCTTTCATACTAGATTCTGCTAAGACTCCACAGAAAGTTACGTTTTAATAGATCCACCCAAAATCGTGGCAAAATTTAAAACTCTGTGTCTGATCTTCAAGGCTCTCAAAGGAAATGGTCCTGAGTACCTGAAGAATAGGATGATCCTCTACACACCACCAAGGACACTAAGGTCCTCTCAAGGTCTATCACTAACCACACCCTCTCCAAAAGACATTACAGGATGTGATACTCGCAAGCGAGCCTACTCCGGAGTAGCCCCCACACTCTGGAATGCACTCCCTGAAAGGCTCCACTTAACACAAGACTATCTCTACTTCAGGAAGCAGGCGAAAGCTTGGCTCTTCAACCAGGCCTTTCATGGAAGAAGTAACTAACTTTACCCTTCACTATCAATTAAAATGTTCTATTACGTATTGTGTTGACATTGTAAGTAGTACAATATGCCATACTTTTTATTGTCATTTGAATATTTTTACTGCTGTAATTGCCTGTTGCTCATGTTTTGATCTATTCTTACTGTGCACCGCTTTGAGTGAATTCCTTCAAAAATGCGGTAAATAAATCCTAATAAAGAAAGAAAGAAAAAGAAAGAGACACTTAGCTTTTGATTCAACTGAAGATTCAAACGTGCATGTAAAGTCAGTGTGGGTGCAGAGGCTTTTTCCCTTTCTTACATTTTTGCACTCCAGAAGAATCTAGTGTTGCAATAGTACCTTACATACTATTAGAGGGAGGTTCTTATTTTTTTTTTTTAGATACACATAACTCTTATCCTCTTACTTGCCACATAGAACATCTGACATGGACAGAATATCAAATACACAACAAAATCAGAATCACAGGTAGTCTGAAATTTAAGATGATACAATTTTCCTCTATAATGGTGAGTTCACTGAGTGCAGTCCAAAGTGGTATCAGAAAATAAACACCTGCCACGGGCCATGATGACTCCCATTATTGATTGAAGATGTAAATTGTAAGGTATAGTGCAAAGTACCCAGTTCCTGATATTAGATGTTGATCCTCTAGCATAGGCAATGCAAAGGCCCGTCTGAAAATCAGGCTGCAGTTGTAATACGTGCCAATGTGTATATATGATCCGTGCTATTTTGCTGGACGGGTCTGAATCACTTAGAACACATATATGTTTATCCATGCTGTGGTCTTGAGAGGGTTGTAATAGTAAATCCCTATTGGCGTATAATGCTCTGTAATAAGCCTTCATTATTTTTGATTCTTTTGGTACATAATTCCCTGGAGTGTATTCAGTAAGAGAGATAATAGGAGAAGGCAGCTGGTCCATCTGCAGCAGACACACAGTGAAACGGGTCCTTCCCTACTGTGTTCAAAAGTGCTCCCACTGACTACTGCTGACACAGGCGGGGCCAGCTCAAGTGACTGTGGCGCCCTGGCCAACCTTTGCATCGGTGCCCCCCCCCCCCCGAAATCTGGTATCTCTATCCCTCCCCCCCCCCCCCCTCACCTGTGATTCAGTATCCCCCCCCCCTCTCTCTCAAATCTCCCCTTTCCTGTTGGACTAGTGGGCACTGGCTCAGGGCACTGATGATAAAGGGTGCCAAAATCCCAGTCCGGCATCTACCCCTCTTGCAGTTAGAGAGGATTGGGATTTTGGCAACCCTTTATCATTGATGCCCTGAGCCAAGACATCACCTGGAGCTGTAGGTTGAGCTGGCCCTGGACACAGGTGTTGTCCTCCCAATCCTAAGAACTCTATCTCCATCCCATCCCAGCCCTGCCCCACTTCATCTTCCCCAAACAGTACAGTGTTATGAAAATGTTTCCTACTTGAAATTCAGGTGAGGGAAAGCCTGCATGAGAGTTGGCATGGCCCTCAACTGCACTGAACGCATACACCTGTGGATCTGTTTGATTTCCTGTCAGTGATTTTCTGCCTGCTGTTCTCATGTTTTACAGTGGAAGAATTCTCCAGTTACGATGAGCAACGATACCATCAGAGCACAACAACTCACCAGCGAGGTAAATGAAAGTCATCTGGTTGCCATGTCCTTCGTTGGGGAATAACAGGAGTGCACAGTGGACTCGCTATAGTTTAAGGGGCGGATATTAAGAACATATGTGTTGCCATACTGGGATAGACCGAAGGCCCATCAAGCCCCGTATCCTCTTTCTAACAATGTCCAATCCATGTCACAAATACCTGGCAAGATCCGAAACAGTAAAACAGAATGTATGCTGCTTATCCTATAAATAAGCAGCGGATTTTACCAAGTTCATCTTAATAGTGGCTTATGATCTTTTCTTTTAGGAAATAATCCAAACTTTTTAAAACCCTTTTAAGCTGCTTTTACCACATTCTCAAGCAATGAATTCCAGAGTTTAATTACATGTTATGTGAAGAAATATTTTCTCCGGTTTGTTTTAAATTTACTACTTAGTACCTTCATTGGGTGCCTCCTAGTCCTAGTGTTTTTGGAAAGAGTAGAGGAGATTATGCATTTATAATAGCAGCTACTCAATGTATAATCCCCCTCTGTGAATTTTCAAAAGCACTATCCAGTTAGTGTCAGAGCAGTCACAATGGGCAGAGCAAAGGCGTTCCACTTTACTGTACAGATAGCAGTGATATTCAGCCACTGTCCATATAGTAGAGCAGTTTAAGTTAGGAGAGCAAAAAGGCTGTTCTAACTTATTCTGCTGCTGTTGATGTAGCCAAGCTGCCTATTGGTGCTACCCATATAACCGCAGTTGCCGGAGCTGCCTATTTGGCTACCCATATAACTGCAGTGGCCATGGTTGCCTATTGGTGCTACCCATATAACCACAGTGACCGGAGCTGTCTATTGGTGCAACCCATATAACCGCAGTGGCCAGAGCTGTCTATTGGTGCTACGCATATAACAGCAGTGGCTGGGGCTGTCTATTGGTGCTACTCATGACAACCATGCCCCTAAGCCACCCCCGACATCTCTTCCTCCCCCTCCCAGGCAATCGGTGAGTCACTTAACTCCATTCCCCTGACCCCCCAATACCCTTAAATCCTCCAGGTCATCGTTGGCTGCGAGCAACAACTCATTCCCCTTGCTCGTGCCAGTTCCGAGCCTTTCCTCCAATGCAACTTCCTGATCCCATGAACAGGATGTTGCATCAGAGGAAATGCTCGGGCCAGTGTAAGCAGGGGGTATGTGTTGCTGCTTGCAGCTGGCCAAGACCTAAAGGATTTAAGGACACCGGTGGTGGTGGTGGTGGGGGGGGGGGGGGGGTGTGGGTCCAGAAACCCCAGTGCTGCCTGTAAATTAGCCAGCTGTCCCCCCCCCCCCCCCACACCAATCCTGTACACTGAGGAAATCCAGGACCTCTCATCCAGCCCCCTAGAGCAGACCAGTCGATAGGTGCTGCAGTGGCATCGTGACTGAAACCTACCACCCGTGGCCTGCATGCACTGGGAGAATTCAGCTTGGATCTAACAGTTTTCTCCAGCCCCGCACCACATGCACACTGACCAGGGTCTAATCAGGAGCTTTCTTTTCAATAGGCTACTAGGGCAAACATCACTGCAGTTCCCAAATTTAAAAAAAAAAAAGTGTTTTGTTGAGCTTTGGGTTGGGAGGATTGGGAAGGGCAGGGGAGATGCCAGACCAGGAGGGAGGGTGTAAATGACAGGTTTTATACCAGGCTGCTGGGGGAAGGGGGCATAAAGGAGGGCAGATTTGATGCCGGGCTATGGGTAAGGGGGGGGGTGTAAAGAAGGGCAGGGTTGATGTTGGGCTATGAGGTGGAAACAAAAGGGGTTCGCAGTTTCCACAAAAACTCAACAAAAGCTATGAGGTGGACCATAGAGAAGTACTCTTTGGGATTCTCTCAGGTACTTGTGACCTCCCACTGTTGGAGGCAGGATACTGGGCTAGCTGGACCATTGGTCTGATTCTGTATGGCTATTCTTATTCTTATGTTCTTAGGGAAGGGCAGGGTTGATTCCAGGGTAGGGCTAGTAGTGGGGAGTAGGGAAGGACAGGGTTGATGCCAGGCTACTGGGGGGGTGCAGAGGCATAAGGAAAGGCAGGGGAAAGGCCAGGTTGTGGAGCTGGGGGCGGGGCATAGGAAAGGGCAGGGGAGATGCTGGGCAATGAAAGTGAGATTGGAAGGGGACATAGGGAAGGGCAGGGAAGATGCTACAGGGGGTGAGGGCAGGGGAGATGCCAGGCTATGGAGGGGCATAGGGAAGGGCAGGGGAGAAGCTGGACTATAAGAGGGCAGGAGTGTACAGAAGAGCAAGGTTGACGCCAATCTGTGGGGGGTGGAAAAGGCAGAGAAGACGCCAGGCTGTGGGATAACTTGTCATTTTTGTTCCTTTATTCTGTAACTGGTGGTCGGTCTGTGTTCTCTGTGTCACCAAAATGAGAGATTCTGCTGACATGCGGTTTGTGGGGATCTATAGGAGTTTAGGTTTTCCAATAAGAAGCCTATTAATGTTCTATATATCCAGTGCTGCCTTTTTAAAGGTACAGTTTTTGCGTGGTGTTTGTCTCGAGAATTGATGGCGTTACATAGGCTCTGAGAAGCTTCTTTGCAGGATTTAGTATTTATTGATTAAAATGTCAGTTTTTGGTATGTATATTTGCTATAACTGATTTTAAAGAAGGCTGGAGCCTGCGAGAAAAACCTCCAACATTGCAGAGGTAAATCTCCAGCTTTGGGATGGGCCATCCTTGGCGTCTCTGTAGATAAATGAAACGCAGACACAGAAGAGTCTCTGTTACTGCAGTGCCTACCTTGGAGGTACTGTTCACTACCCATTACCCTTGGGATGCTTTCTCTTTCTCTGAGGAAGTCACTGGCTCTTTATGCTGGGCTGAAGCATTGACAGCTGCTCTTAAGATGGTGTAATAACTGACAGTAGAGATGTGTCCTTTTATTAAAGACGGATAAAGAATTGTGCAGTCTAAGAAGGAGCTAGAAGAAAGGAAAGGGGCAATCTTCTGCCATTCCCTCCCTCCCCCCACCTCCTATGGCATGTGATAAAGAGCAGTGGTAGTTGGGGAGAAGGAGGTGAAGGTGTCACTCTGAACTACCATAAAATCTACACGCTTAGAAATAGGAGAAAGTAAAATCCACATGTAAAAAAGAAAAAAAAAAGACATGATGAATGAAGTTAGCTGCATGTCAGTGCTTGTATAATGAATTCCTCTGCCAGGTGCCATGCTTCAGTGAGGACGGAAACAATAACACTTTCTCATCCCAGAGATTGTGACCTCTTCAGGGTGGGGCTGGGCTCACGGCCTGTATTAGACATGCTGGGGCTTAGGGCAAAAAGTGGTGAGGGGGCCCCATGACCTTGCTGCAGGTAATGGGCTCCTCAGCATCAGGTAGGATTGGGCCTCCCTCTAGTTGCTCCCCCATCCCACCCCTTGTGAAGTACAGGTAAAACTCAATATGATCTGGATTTAAACACAGCTTGCTCAGTTACCTCTGGAGGGAATGGTCTTTTCAGGGTGAGGTTAGGAGGATGGTAAGTTGGTAGAGAATATGAGGACCAGTGCAGGAACAGAGCTGGAGACAGACTTTCCCTACACTATAGCATGCTTCACCTCTGTAAGTACCAAGTAATGCTTCCAGGAATAAAATGAAGACCAAGTTCCCCTCTTACAAGGAACCTCTAATGCAGAGTGTGGGGTCCACTGGTGGAGACCAGCACAGAATGCAGTAAGAGAAAATGAATGCATCTGACGGTAATATTCATGGCACAGCAGTGCATGAAAATGAATCCTAAGATTGAATGAACATCAATATTCGTTAGTTCCTTCAGGTCATATCTAACATACGGTTAACTGGTTCTGTTCTGTGCATTGCATGACTCTGCTTGTACTCAATCAGGCCAGATTTTGCACTAGGCCAAAACATTATTATTATTTATTGCATTTGTACCCCACATTATCCCACCTTTTTGCAGGCTCAACATGTCACAGATAGTCAGGTGTTCAGGATATGAATGTGCAAGTGATCAGTTCGCATGCACTGGAGACTCAGGGGCTGATGCCGAGAGCCAAAGTCCGTGGTTATCAGAGTGTACGTGCACATTGCTGGCAGCACAGTGCAGCATGGGGTTCAGTGCAGGAGTTAACTTGTGTGGTTCACATGGACACACACTGGATTAACATGTATGGTAATTAGGCTATTAAATATTCCTCTCCAATGCATAAAAGGAAACAGTGGCTTTTGAGTGCACAACCAAATGCACAAACAGTGGATCCAAAAAAGAGTCCTCTCACAGTTGGTGTCTTCCCAAACAAGGTTTATATTTGAGTGCACAAAACATGAGAAATATTTTGCCAGATCCCCGGGTTGGCTGAGAAGGGTTGGTTGAGAAGATTAATGCCAGTTATGGGGGTAAGGGGGTTTAAATGACAATTTTTTCTTTTTTCAGTGACCATAACAAGTGCCTGCAACTTTAAAAGACAGACAGGAATTAACAGCTCATGTGCACATGTCAGAACAAAAACGAATGTGTCATTGAACATTTGTGCCTGTTCCATGCTTAAATATCATCCTTCCAAAGATAAGAAATTTTTGCACATTTTATGTGCTGAAAAACATAAGGTTACCATACGTCCCAATTTCCCTGGACATGTCCTCCTTTTCAAGGGACTGTTGAGGCTCCAGGTGTTTTTTCCAGCCCACCCATTTGTCCAGGTTACTGGGTGGGCAGGCTGGTGGGTTAGCCTTATAGCCCCCTTCCCCTTCAAACCTACTGTTAAAAAAGGGTGGCTGGAGTGTGGTTGCAGGGAGGGGGCGCTGGAAACAATATTGGTGATGGGGAATGGAAAAGGGGGAAATACAGCACATGGATAGAAGGGGATGGAGAGGGGTACATGCTGCTCATGGATGGGAGGGAAAGGAAAGGGAGTCATGCTGCTCATGAATGTTTGCTTTTTTGAAAATGTGCATATTTTCTAATTTTGTATTTAGCAGAGTACGGAAGAAAATGCATTTCTGTTACTTTTACCAGTATTTTCACTGCTTATAGAATCTGGCTTTCTGGGAGGGTCAAGGTGACTGTGCGGCAAGGTGCAGCACGGGACTGGGGGCTGGAACCGGGGGCAGGGCGACATTTTATTTTTTTATTTCCTTTTTTTTTGTCTCTGTAAATATGGTAACCCTAGAACAAACAGGCACAGTTCTGCATGCTTGAACTCAGCATCTCATTTTAGCTTACTGCATCAGGTAGATTTTGTTATTGGAAGAAGCTGCGCGCCCAGCCATTCACGCGAATTACTGCATCAACCCCTCAGTGTACTTTCTCATGCAAAAGGACCGCGTCCCCCAGGCTGCACTGAGCATGCTCAGCCAATTTGACAAACTTCTTGAATGAGAGAAAGGGCTTGATTCTGGAGCAGGGAATCCCGGAGGGGAGGGGAGAGGAGGAGGGTAGCAATTACAATTCTGGTCATGTGTGTGAGCACAGCTCTGCTCATTCTGTTGTCTGGCCCCCATAGGGGAGCTGAGGGGAGGGATCCTTCTCTTGTTCTTAGACAGGGAAGCACTGGATTCGGACTCCTTGTAAGTGGAGAAGCGGAACAGCCTGGCAGACTAGCTCCAGATCGGGTCCATTCACACAGAAGTTTTAGTACCCAGAGGAAGAGCAAAGAGCATGAGAGGGGCCCAACCTGGACTGGTTATGATCTGGGAGATCCCTAATGGCTGGCCAGAGGTAGGCTTTGAACACAAAGTGCATTTGGAGTCTACCAAGTTATTTAAAGATTCATATAGATAAGGTATTAAATCAAAAGAGGAAGGACCCCTTCCACTCTGACTTCAGGGGAGCAAATAAATCAATCTTATTGTGGAGCTGCTGACACTGAGGAACACTGTAGGGGGAGGTGGGGTTATTAAATAAGGGTCTCAGACTGCATGTATGTTGGGGGAGGGGCATCAAATACTGCAAGATACACAGTATGCATTGTATATTGGGAGAAGGAGGTTAGATGAAGCCTGGTGCACTGTATAATAGGAAGAGTGGTATTTGATAAAGCCAGGGGTGCAGTGTATCCTGGGACAGAGGAAGTATCAGATATTAGAGCACACTATATTTTGGAGGAAAAAGTGTGTTATGGGGTGCATTGTTTGTTGGGAGGAGGGGTTTCAGGAACAGTAGGGTGCAATGCATGGAGGTGGGCGGAGGGTGGAATTATCACATTCAATGCTAAAAATATATCTGCTTGTGTATTATCTGAACACTGTGCCACTGTTATTTCTAGTATTGTGATTTTAACCGTCTTTATTGTAATGTGCTACAGATGTGAGCCTGCCTCCGACTGGTTATACTGACAGTTCTTCTGATATTACTGTCCCACCCCGGTCAGCTCCCGTCGTAGCTGTCGCTGCACCCACTGCCATCTCTTTCCACACCACTGGTGCTCCATCTGCCTTCTCTGCGTCACCCATTAGCCTCCTCACTGGTAAGCCAATATATGTGTAATAGTTATAAGCGAAAAGAGAGGGGGTGTAGCTAACTGTTGTTCTTGCCCTGTACTAACTTCCACAAATGCCACAGAAAATGTTATAAAGGGTTATCTGTAAAGCCTATTTTACACATAAATTATGTCTAAAGTGTGCAAATTGAAAAGATCACACATGGTTGTTCCCGATGTTATAGTTTCGGGGAACTGGAGGTGGAATTGTGATACACATGTATATTATGATAAAATACATGGTACACATGTAGAGTACATGAACAGATTTACATCTTCAGAGCAAGTATACATTTCTGTTTGAATTTGCACTGCCGGGGCTGATTCTGGAAGCCTATTTAATAATGCACATAGGCGCCTATGTTGCTTTCAGGGCTGTGGAGCCATGTTCTATCAAAGCTGTGTGAGAGTCCTCCAGCTATGTTCCTGCCAGTGGGGGCTGCTGTTTCAGGATCACATTTTCAATAGCAAGGCACAGGGAAGTTCTGCAGGACTCCAGGAAACCTGCCTATCCCTTGCTATTGAAAAAGTGATCCTGAAACAGCACCCCCTACTGGCAGGAGCCTAGATGGAGGACTCCCACACAGCTTAAGTCAGTAAAAATGTGTCGACTCCCAACTCCAACTTCAAAATGAAAGCTTACAAAGTTATAATATATGGAATAGGAGTTAGGGCTGGAGAAAATTAGAGGAGGAGGAGTCTAAAGGTTTGGTGTACAGACTCCACAGCCCTGGGTGCCTTTATAAAACAGGTGCTTTTGTTGACTTGTCACATAGATGCTCTGTATTAAAATAACTCTATGGTGTCTGGTGTGGGAATATGAGACAGGGGCGTAGCCAGACACCCAATTTTGGGTGGGCAGAAGACCTCTGCCTTGTCCCACAAGTGATTTGGTCTCTCCCTCTCTTGCCTGCATTGCCATATGGTCTCTCAAACATCTTCCCCTCCCCCGCATACCTTTTAAATAGCAAATTTTCACTGGCAGCGAGCAGCAACTAATAAACACTGCACATGTTGGCCCCACAACCTTCCCTCTGATGCAACTTCCTGTTTCCGCATAGGTGGGAATACATCAGAGGGAAGACTGTGGGGCTGGCGTGAGCAGTATGCATCAGTTGCTGCTTGCTGCAGGCGAAGATCTGCTATTTAAAAGGTATGCAGGAGGGACAGTTGTTGGGAGTTTTTGGCTGGTAGGCTTGGGGATGCCTGCCAGCCACATCATAGGTGTGCTGCTACTGGGTGGGCCTGAGCCCAAAGTGGATGGGCCTGGGCCCACCCGGGCCCTCCCTTGGCTACACCACTGATATGAAACCTTGTCCTCATCCCATCATGCCTAAATTCTTTTATGGCTGCCTTAACAGTCACAATAATAGAGGGCTAGGTTTACTAGAACGTACTACCTTGTTAGCATGCTGTAATGAACAGTATATACCATGGAACCCATTTACTAATAACTCGTCTTAACACATTTAGTGCATTTTAGTAACTGTAGCCCAGAAATTGATTTACCAAGCAGGTCAGCTTTTTCCTGGTCATCTGGTTAAGAAATGGTTGGAGTCTCCCCTCTCCAATGTGTTGACTACTGATCTGTTTAAGAGCATTAAGTGTCCAGGAGGGCTGTGGCTGAGGAACTGGCTCCATGGAAGTTCATTTTCTGTCGTGTTTGAGGGGGAAACTATTGTCCCTTTGGGAGAAAATCTTTCCAACTAAAACTTCTATAGAATACTATTGTTGCCCATGAATTCCCTTTGCAAGATTCAGTGGTAATTAATATTTGTCATTTAGGGCATCTGAATCAGGTAACAAGAGGTATGTTTTATTTAACTTTAGTTTTTTTGTTTCCCTTGGTAACTTAAGGTAAGTTACATTAGGGTACAGTAGGTATTTTCCTGTCCCCAGAGGGCTCACAATATGTTTGCACCTGAGAAAGGGTTAAGTGTCTTAATGGTAATTACACCACCTTTCTGTGGTACAGACAAAGTGGTTTACATGTATTATATGCATTACATTTATTTATTTATTATAAGATCACAAGGAAGGAGAGGTAGGATTTGTTGAACCCGCTGCTCTAGCCATTAGGCTGCTCCTCCACTGATTCTTTGTTGCTTAACCAATCCTAAGTTTTTTTTCACCATTTAATTTGCATTGTTGTAAGCATTCAGGCCCTCATGATCAAAAGCCCCGCGCTGTTCCAAACAGCGCCCTAAAAATAGCGCCTGGACAGCACAGGGCTTTTCTGCATCGATGATCAAAGATAATGCATGCTAATCTAAGCAGCGCTATTATCTTTGATTATTGTGTTGAAGTGGGGGAGAATTGCGCCTGAGCATGCGCTCAGCACAATCCTCCCGCACTTGTTTGACAGGTCTGGGCTGTCAAAAGCCCAAACCTGTCAAACAGTTGTCTCCAGTCCCCCCTCAAACCCCCAGAAAATGTTGAGGCCGCCGGCCAAACCCTCTCCCACCCTCCCATCTAGCGACGGGGGGGGGGCTGTAGGTCCAGCCCCCCAAACCCCAAGAAATTGTTGTGGCCGCCACCCTGTTATCCATCTACGGAATCGCTCCCTTACATGGTCTGTAGCCCTGCCCACCGCATCCCAGGATGCAATGGGCAGGGCTGGGCGCCGCCATTTTGCATCGGCGTCGACAGGAAGAGGAGGGAGGCAGGCAGGCTGTGTCCCTCCTCCAACAAAAGGTAGGGGGGCCAGCCGGGGGGGCCGGCAGGGAGGGTGGGTGACCACGAACCACCAGGGATTCTGAACGCTGGGGGAGGGGAGGAGTTGGGGTGGGCTGGAGGTCCACCGGACCTCCAGCCCCCACCCCCCTCCGTCGATGGATAACAGGGTGGCGGCCACAACAATTTCTTGGGGTTTGGGGGGGCTGGAGACCCACCGAACCTCCAGCCCCCCCTCCCCTGTCGCTGAGTGGGAGGGAGGGTGGGATAGCGTTTGGCCGGAGGCGGCCACCAGGATTTATGGGGGTTCGGGGGGGGGGGCTGGAGACCCACCGGATCTCCAGCCCTCCCTGAGCATGGAAGGGGTCGGATCGTCGGAGGGACTGTAGGCGTTTGCTTTGGGGGGGAACGGGGGCCTGCCAGCATGCAACTGCATGCTGGACAGGGCTCACCAATCCTCCCCAATGATCCGCAAAGTCTAACGCCAGCTCAGAGCTGGCGTTGATTTTGCCGCGGCCAGCGACCAAATCTTTGGCGCGCTGGCCGCTGATCATTGGGGATGATGCGTTAAGCGCTGATTAGCATGCATTTGCAAGCTAATTGCGCTCGAAGCCCTGTTTAGCATGCATTTGCATGCTACTTGCGCTAAGAGCCCTCGAGTGCGTTGTTTCAGGCGCTCGAGGGCTCTGATCATGGGTCTGCAGCAAACTCCGGCGCTTGTATGGCGTTAACAGCCTCTAGCGCCGGAGTTTGCTTTTGATCATGAGGGCCTCAGAGATTAGAGGCCTTAGGTTACTAAGTACCTCGTCCTGTATGAGTGGCTTGGAAAATAGAAGATTAACATTTGCTGTCATTTGCTCAGCTTACATTTGGCCTGTAATGATATCTGAGCTATCTTTACTGACTGAAGCCACAGTGTCCACACATTCAAGGAAGGGGGTTAAAATGCCTTCCATCCATCACTTCTGTTTAAATGTGTCTGCCTTGCTTGGTTATGATGTATTTTATTTAATTTTTGCTGGTGAGTACCACAAGGTACTGGGCTATCAGGCTTTTTCCCTGGTCTGTCCCAGAGTTCCTGCAGATTTCAGAATGCAGGAGAGATGTGCAGACAAAGGTATAACTGCACCAGTAACCGTGTTTTGAAGTTGAGCCTCAAATGTTTCTAGAAAGCATTTTTCTTTAAGGTTCTGAGGAATATAGGGTCTGATATTTAGCCAGCAGCTAAATATTGGCATTTAACAGGCCAAGTACTGACTCCGCCCCCAGAACACCCTTAAAATAACCGGTTTTCAGTTTGGCGCTAACTGGTTATTTTCAGCGTCATTAACTGGTTAAGTTCGGCTGAAAATGAGTGGTTAGCCCTGAACAGGCAGTTTAACCAGCCAAGAACCATTTCTGGCCAGTTAAATTGTACTGAATATCGACACCATAGAAATGATTATAACAGGTTAATGTGTGGCAGAAGGTTAAAGGATCACTGTGCCTCACTTCTATTTGGCCAGATTGAGAGAGTGTGAGGCACTGCTTCTCTAAAATTATATTTTATTTTCATTGCACACGTTGATGTGAATATACACAGAAGCACGCACGTTCCAAGATGTAGAGACCCTGACTCACTTCTAACTAGGTAACGCTACAAAACTTCTTGAGCTACACTGAAGTTAGAAGATGTTGAGGGAGTTCTCTGCAACCAAGGGAATCATCTTTCTCAGGGTTGTGTGGTGACCTAGAAACCTCATTCACACCCAAAAATACTTCATGTACACAGACTGCACATACTTATGAGCATAAGCAGGCATGTATTATATATACACAGCAAAGGCCACAAAATCTGGACCTTACGATACCATTGGCCAATAAAGTAGAGTTGACTTTGGTGGCTTGCTGGTGCCCATCCCCTTTCATCTTTTCCTTCTCCTTTGCAATATTGCTCATAAAAATATTGAACAGAGCCTGCCCCACAAAAGATTGTTTTTTAATTAAGGCTTCAAGTTAATTGCAGTTAGGGTAACCATATTCCCCCCCAAAAAGAGGACACACGCCCCGCCCCATCACACCCCCTAAGGGTGTCCTAGCCTCACCTCCCCGTACGTTTCTGTACTGCCCTGGTGGTCTAGTGACCTCTTCAGGGCAGGAATTATTTTTTAAAAGACCACGTTGGAGCTTCTGTCACCTCCAAACATCTCTTCTGCTCTCTTCCACTGCACACCCTATCCTTGACACAATCTGGCATCTTCCCCCCTCCCCCTGCCCCAGTCTACATTAAAAGTGGTTTTCTGTTAGTTCCCAGTAGCGGTAGCCTGCTCCAAACCTTTCCCTCTGGCCTGTCCAGGGTTGCCAGGTGGAAAATTTTTTTCCAGCCTAAAGGAGCCCAAAATCCAGCCCAAAACCCGCCCAAACTCAAACCCCGCCCCTGACACCCCCGCCCCCGCGTCATCACCCCCGCCCCCGCCGTCATCAACCCCGCCCCCGCCGTCATCGGCCCCGCCTCCCCCGTCACTGGCCCCGCCTCCCCGTCACTAACCCCGCCTCCCACGTCACTAACCCCGCCTCCCACGTCACTAACCCCGCCTCCCACGTCACTAACCCCGCCCAGAAACGTCATTAACCCCCGCCCACCGCGGCCGAAAAAAGCCGGCGAAAAAACCGCAAAAGCCGGCGAAAAAACCGCCCCGAAGCCAAAAAGGAGCCCAAAAAACCGCAACCCGCCGCGGGCAAAAATTTCCCGCGGCGGGTCGCGGAAAACCGCCCAATTGGGCGGTAAAACCGCCCACCTGGCAACACTGGGCCTGTCCCACCTTCTCTGACATCACTTCCTGTTTCTGCACGGGTGGGACGGGCCAGAGGGAAAGCTTCCTAGAGCATGCGTGGCAATGTCCTCCTATCCCCCTTCCTGGGCAAGCCCAGGCACTTCCCCTTCCTTCCTCAGTTCCAAACGGTCAGATTGCCTTTAGCTCCACCACATTAAAGTTTTTTCCAGCCTACCAACCAGAAGAAGAAGAAACCAACATGCCCAAAAAAAGGCAGGACTCAAGACATGCAGGCAGTAGAAAAATAGAGGAGTCGGAGTCAAAGGTTTGGTGTACCAATTCTATATCCCTGTTAGTATGTCTCCACAAACATTCATAGTAGCATAGTAAATGATGGTAGATAAAGACTTGCAGGATCCATCCAATCTGTCATCAAGGCAGCCAGAGCCACACCTGCCAATCTGCAGGTTTCACTCCTTCATGATTAAACAATGGCATCACAAGCAGGACAATTGGCAATTTGCCTAAATGCCAGCCACAGAAAGGCAGTTACATATGACACAGTCTTGGAAGAGTGGTTTTGTATTTTGTCTGCAGCACAGTCACATTCCAGTGTCAATTCATGATTAAACCAACAATCCAACAATGCTGTTTCTACCAGAACTGGAGGGGGAGGGGAAGTTGCTCTCTATTGCTGGTCTCCCTGAAGTCCGGACTATCTGCAACAGCTTCTGCAACTGCAGTGTCTTGATAATAGCTCTCGGAAAAGACAGTTCAAGCCACAAATTCTAATACGAGCTAATATAGGACAGTTCCATCAATCCTAAAACTGATAATATATATACACACGCTTGCAAACACAAAGCCGCTAAAACGCTAAACATTTCTACACTGCAGCACTGGGAGGGGGGGGGCTCCACTTATTGCCCCACTAGAAAATAGCACATGCTGTGGTAAGTATTCAAAAGCATTTGGTGAAACCAGGTTGCCTCTGATCCTGCATTCTGCTGGATTCAAGATACTTCACTCTTCTTTCCTTTAGTTTGGTATCCACCAACGAGGTAAGTTTAATCGGCCTATAACTTTCCACCTCCTTCTTATTACCATGCTTAGAAAGATGGGATAAGACCAGGACTTTTTTGTGCCTGTACAGCGTTCCGGCACCTTTTTTCACCTGTTCTAACTTTGAGCTGCTCTCGCTCTCTCTCGCCGCTGCCTCTGCCACCAACGATAGCTGGCTGTCCTGAGCTTTTCTCCCTCCCTCCCTCCCTCCCTCCCTCCCACCTACCTGCCTGTTCCAACATGTTTTTTTTGTTCTCTTCGGAACACTAACAGAGGCAGCGTTCCACATTCAGCTACCTGCCCTGTGTCAGCTCACGAGTCCTTCTTTCTCTCTGCCACACCCCTGCGGAAACAGGAAGTTACAGCAAAGGGGGCAGGGCATGGCAGAGAGAAAGGAGGACTGCAGAGCCGACGCATGGGAAACGTTTAGCGATGCTGGCAAGGGAGGGGCGGGGTGCAGGAGAAAGATATGGGGAGGGAGGAAATTTTCACCTGACCTGGGCACAGGGGGTGGGAGCGCAGGAGAGAGACATGTTGGACTCTGGACTCAGTGGAGATTAGAAAAAGCGGGAGATGGCTGACGGGGTGAGCCCATCACACTGGTTCACGCAAAAAGATATATTAGAAATAAAGGACTGCCTATGCCTGGTCAATCTGTAAAAAGTTTAAAGCCGTTCCAGTTGGATAGGTAGTGCCTTCAAAGGTGGAGCAGATAAGATTTTTTTTTTAACTTATTGGACAGCCTTTTAATTTATTTGAAAGCTTCCCATATGTAGATATAAAGAAACAGCAGTTATAAACTCTGTATTTTGTGCTCATTTTTCTACACTGTCCTATACAATACAGATGGCAAAATTTCAGTGAGACTAACCTGTTTCTTGATGGGTTCATCTTAACTGTTGTTGTAATATGCCCTGGGAAGCCTGGTATTATAAATATTGGAAGTAAAAGTAAACTCTCCATTTATTGGGGCACATGGAATCACATCTTCACCTGGACATGGATTGAGAGGAAAGCAGGGGAGAGAGGAGAATTGCTGGACATGGATAAATAAATGGAGGGGAGGGCAGGGGAGAGATTAGAATTGCTGGCATGAATGGAGAAGAAAGCAGGGGAGAGAGAAGAATTGCTGGACATGGATGAATGAATGGAGGGGAGGGCAGGGGAGAGAGGAGAACTGCTGGACGTGGATGGAGGGGAGGGCAAGGGAGAGAGGAGAATTGCTGGACATGGAGGGAATGGCAGGGGAGAGAGGAAAATTGCAGAATATGGATGGAGAAGAGGAAAGGAAGAGAGAAGAATTGCTGGACATGAATGGAGTGGAGGGCAGGGGAGAGGGAAATTGCTGGACATGGATAGAGAAGAGGAAAGGGAGAGAGGAGATTTGCTGGACATGGATGGAGGAAAGGGAGAGAGGAGAATTGCTGGACATGGATGGATGAAGGAGAGCAAGGGAGAGACATGGATGGATGGAGAGGAGAGCAGGGAAGAGAGGAGAATTACTGAACATGGATGGAGGGACGGGAGAGAGGAGAATTGCTCAACATGGATGAATGGAGGAGAGCAAGGGAGAGGAGGATTGCTGGACGGGGAGGACAGGGGAGAAGGGAGAATTGCTGGACATAGATGGAGAAGAGGGCAGGGAGAGAGGAGAATTGCTGGACATGGATGAAGGAGGGCAGGGGAGAGAGAGAATTGCAGGACATGGATGGAAGGGGATGGCAGGGGAGAGAAGAGAATTGCTGAGCATGGATGGAGAGGAGAGCAGGGAAAGAGGAGAATTGCTGGACATGGATGGATAGAGGGGAGGACAGGGAAGAGAGGAGAATCACTGGATATGGATGGAGGGCAGGCAAGAGAGAGTAAGGAGATGCACATGGATGGAGGGGAGGGGGAAATGCTGGACATGATGCAAGGGATGGGAGAGAGGAGAAATGCTGGACATAGATTGAAGGGAAGGAAGAGAAAAAAAGAAGATACACATGGATGGAGATGAGGGAAAGGGATGAAAGGAGAAAAACTGCACGTGGATGGAGAAAATAAGCAAAAGCTGGATCCACTCTAACTCTTCCAGTCAAGTCTGCGGAGGATCAAGTTTTTATTTATGGATGTAGGACATGAAATGAAGAAGAAAGGAAGAAAGTAAAGAAATAAATGGACATGAAGCCCTGGAAACGGAGTTAAGATAACAGCAGCAGAATCAGATACTGGGACCAACATGATCAGAAAAATAAAGTCACCAGACAAAGGTAGAAAATAATTTTATTTTCATTTTAGTGTTTGGCAAATGTCCAATTTGAGAATTTACATCTGTCTTATTGTGCACCGTATAGGAGTTAACATGTTTCTTTCTGGTAGTGTTCTGCATGCAGGGTCTAGCTTAGGATTTCAGGTTAATTTTTGCCTGTATTTGAAGAGGGGCTATCTGTTCTGCATGTGTGACTGCAAGGCCAAGTGTCTGAACAGGGATCTGTTTGTTAAGTTCTGAGTTTTTGATAACATATTGTGTTTCATATTTGGCAAGACTGTTCTCCTAATTCCTGGTCTGTGTACTAATTTGGTTTGTGTCATTTTGGGTATACTGGAGCAGTACCAGCTTGTAGAAATGATTTATAATGGAAAAAAATGACAAGCTATTTTTCTTCTCCTATACTGGTGTAATATTTTCATTGATCTCTTTTACTAGCCATGGTGCATATAAACAGGCGTGTGGCTACTGTGGGTGTGGCTACTGAAGGGGTAGAGTCAGATAGTGACCCCACCCCTAAGGTTATCCATAATGAGTACCGGTACCTTTTTTCCTACAAAAAAAGCACTGGATAAGACTCAGGAGAAATCTAAGGAAGTACTTTAAGGAAAAGGTGGTGGATGCTTGGAACGGCCTTCCGGTGGAGGTGGTGGAGACAAAAACTTGTATCTAAATTCAAGAAAGCTTGGGATAAGCAGAAAGGATCTCTAAGGGAGAGGAAGGGGTAGTAGACAGCATGGATGGACAGATGATAATCTATATGGGGTTTATCAGCCTTCATTTTCTATGTTTGTTTCTCTGTCCTGTGGAACCATTCCCTTCTCCAAAAACTGAGTGAATAGATTCATCAGTGGATTCACTAGAATTGAGCTCCTTTCAGTATCCTAAAATGGATGCCATCTGCCCCCATAGCTTTGTTTACTTCTAGTTCTGCTAATTCCTTCCAAACACTATCCTGATGTGGCAATTACATCGCTGCCTTAAGTGCCCCTTCCCCTTATCTGTAGTTCTTTTTTCCTTGATAAACACTGAACAAAAGTCTTTTAGTGTTTCTTCTTTTTAACTTGTCATCCTCTGCTTGGCCCTTCTTTTCTCATCCTTTTTTTATAATCCTGCTTCTGACTTTCCTCCTTTCATGGATATAATTGAAAAAGGTTGTATCATGTCACTGTACCCCCCTCCCCCCTTTAGTTATCTTATTTTGCTTGCATCTTTATCGTTTTGCTTATCTTCCTAGTTTCCCTTAGCATTTCTAGGTATTTCTACCTGTGCTACTCGTTCGGAGATCCTTTTTGCTTTTAGTTTGCTTTTAGATCCTTTTTGCTTTTAGTTCTCAGCAACCTCCTTTCAGAACTCTGCCAGTTTTCCTTGTATAGCGATGGGTTGCCTTTCTATAGCTCCTTTTATTTCCCACCCTGCCTGTGCTGCCTTAGTGTTCCCCTGTAAAGGGGCACAGTTTAGAAGAATATCCAAGTAACCCCCCCCCCCCCCCCCACACACACACCCATATCCCCTCCTTATGCATTCTGGCACCTTTAGTGCTGATATGAAAGGGAAATAGAAGGGACTGCAGATATCACCGTGCCAAAATCAGGACCGGCTAATAATTTTCTGCCGAAACCAGACTGTGGGCAGGTGTGCTTTTTACATATTCCAGTGAAAGACATTGTTTCCTGTCAATATTCAAAGCCATTTAAACAGCCGGGTGAGGTTCCTGGCCATTTAAATCGCTTCTCCAGGGCTAACTTTGCAAATATTCAGCGGCGCTGTCCAACTGTTAGCACCCAATTTGTGGGCGCTCCAAGGGCGGAGTTGGCACTTACGTAGTTAAGTGCCAATATTCAGCTCTTAAGGGGATGGGATTTGATATAGCACCTTTCTGTGGTTACAATAGAGAGGTGTGGTAGCCGTGTTAGTCCACTTTTAAAGGTAATCATCAATAGAAATAAAACAAAACATGGAAAAGAAAAATAAGATGATGCCTTTTTCATTGGACATAACTTAATACATTTCTTGATTAGCTTTCGAAGGTTGCCCTTCTTCATCAGATCGGAAATAAGCAAATGTTGGTAGATGACAGTATATATAAGTGAAACATCAAAGCATATCAGTGACAGTCTAACAGGATGGGGGTGGGTAGGTGAGAGATATGCATGGAAACATCAAAGCATTTCAGTGACAGTCTAACAGGATGGGGGTGGATGGGTGAGAGACAGGTAGATATGCATGGAGACAAACAGAGCATTACAACTTTATGGTTTATAAGGGGCTATAATGGGTTACAGTCAAAGCATTTTATATATTATAGATAGGTACTTATTTTTTACCTGGGGCAAAGGAGGGTTAAGTGACTTTCCCAGAGTCACAAGGTGCTGCAGTGGGAATTGAACCCGGTTCCCCTGATTCTAAGGCGACTTCACTTACTATTAGGCTACTCCGCATAAGGTAACCGCATAAATAGGATCACATAAAACACAGTCCTGTCTTTGGGGTCCTTTTACTAAGCTGCGGGGAAAAGGGCCCTGAGGTAGCGGTGGGGGGCTGTTTTTACCACAGCGAGTAAAAAGCCCCTAAAAAAATGGCCGTGTGGTAAGATTACTCTTACTGTGTGGCCGTGCTTGGGGGGAGTACCTATTGCCACCCGTTGAGGGCTCCCATGGTAAGTGTGGTGATGCCTGATTACTGCTGGGATAGCACCGCACTATATAAAAATATATTTTTACGATGCGCCGGAAATGGCGCGTACTCAAGGTGGAACTACCACCGGCAGCCACGTTGGGCCGGCAATAGTTCCAATTTAGCACATGTTAAACCCACGTTGGGCTTACCAGTGCTTTGTAAAAGGGTCCCTTTATGCAATAAAGTGCTGAATATTGCAGTTAACCGCATATGTGTTAGCTGGCCGCGTATGCCCAGATATTCAGTGCCAGTGCCCGGACATGACCTGGTATTGAATACCTAGGGATAAAACTGTCAGTGGCCAAAAAACCCACTGATCACTGTTGGCTGAATATCTCTCCCTTTGTCTCTCCTGGCAGCTGAAGTGTTCTGATTCTACTAAATTCTCAGTCCTAAAACAGTCCTAATCTCAGAGCTGTGGCATCTTCCAAGTTAAAGGAAAGAGTTAATGTCAGTCACATGTGGGAGGCTATGGAGTTAGTCAGTGCTGTTTAGCCATAATAACTTATTCTGAAGGTGCTGAGCATTTTTAGACAGTGCCTAACCTGAGCTCAGTTTCTGCTTTTTTTTTTTTTTCAAGCTGTTAATTTGCTAAGTATCTGGTTTATTCATCTCTCTTCCTCTTTTGCATACTCAGAGAGGAGGCTGGAGTCTCCGAGAATAAGCATGGCAGAGCAGCAGCGGCTGTGGCAGCAGGTGACAGACAGAGATATGTTACCAACTGCTCATGATGCTGAACCAGATGTCCCGGGCTCTGAGCCTTTTGGCTACGTGGGGATTGAAGCAGTGCTGGACCAGATGAAGCGCAAAGCCATGAAGATAGGGTTTGAGTTCAACATTATGGTAGTGGGTGAGTATCTTTACTGTGATCATGATAACTGTGATGTGGGATGCTGTAAATTGTCTGTGGGAGCTGCAAAGCGAAACAGAAAGGCATCCCCAGGGAAATGCATTTAGAAAACTGGCTGTATTAAAAGAAATTGATAAGCTCCTTTTTACACAATAGGTTAAGAATGTGCATACAGCTACATATACCAAAGATAGAGGATGTATGTAACTTAAAGGCCTGCTCAGTTTGGTATATGTAAGAAAATTAAAACATAATTTTGAAGACTTTGTGTAGAGAGATGTGGTAGCTGTGTTAGTCCACTTTTAAATTTAATCAAGATTCCACACTGCTTAAGAATCCTGAAAATGGGGGGGCGTGTCAAGATGGCGCCGTGAGCGGTAACGTTTGAGGTGCTCTCCGCTCTACAGTTGCTAAAACTTGCTTTTTCTAGTTGCCTCATTACAATATGCCGCATACAAAACGAAAGGGAACGATTCGGAAGAATCCCCTACCTTCTGGAACGTCCACACCAGTAACTGTGGGCCTGGAGCGCTTCTTCCCCGCTCTTTCCCGACGTGGTGACGCGGAGTCCATAGCGGGAGAAACCGGTGAAGCGGTTCCCCGCTGGAAATTGAAACATCTCTCTCCCCGCCAAGCTCTATGACGCCTCCTTGCCCTGCAGCTGCAGCGATTCGAACGGGGCTCCCTGTGGAACCCAGAAGGGGCGATCCCGAGGAGCCCAGAGGGGAGCTCGAATCTGGAGAAAACATTGCAGTTGCCGGAGAGATGGAGGTGAGCCTGGGGAAGATTTGGCTAAAGTTGGTAGAAATGGACAAAATATTGAAACAATCTTCTGAAGAGGTAAAGATATTGAATGTTAATATACAGGAGGTGAAGAACTCCCATGAGCTGGTGAAACAAGATCTGTCTTTGAAAATTGAGGCCTTGCAGGGAGAATCAAAACAAACTGAAGAATTTAAAATTGCAGTGATAAAGGATAATATGGATTTAAGAAGGAAGATAGAGCAAGTGGAGAACTATAATAGGAGATTAAATCTTCGAATATTGAACTTTCCTAGATTGATGGGAGTGTCCCCGAATGATATGTTTTGCAGGTTTTTAAAAGAAAATTTGAAATTTCCCCAAGAAGTGTTTCCACCGTTAAATAAAATTTATTATATACCATCAACAATGAAAAAAATAGATTCAGAGAAGTCAATAGACCTGCAAAACCTTACAGATATTTTGGAACAATCAATTGAAGACGTAACAGAAAGAGGGACATTAATTGTTTCATTTGTATTTCAGCAGGATTTAAATGCAATAATGCGTTTATATTTTAAATCTACTGACCGTTTGTTTGCTGGTCAAAAAATTTGGCTTTATCCGGACGTGACTAAGTCTACTCAAGAAAGACGAAAAATATTTCTTTCTATGAGACCAAAAGTTTTGGAATTGGGGGCTTCATTTCTCCTGGCTTACCCTTGTAAATGTATTATTAGATTAAATCAGATAAAATATGTCTATTATTTGCCTAACCAACTTCAGACCTTCCTAGACAGCAAGAAATCTGTAGAGTAATAAAGAAGAAAGGAATACGGAACCATAATTAAAATTATAATGATTTATGTATATATTATGTTTAAACTTCACTATATTCCTACCCCCCCTTATCTTCCATATTGAGGTCTAAGGAAGTCATGTTATATAAAGAAAATATTTTCTTGATTTCCTGATTTAAAAGCTTATTGTTTAATGGCTGTATTATACTTTGCAGTATTGATAATATCTGTATAAGTATTAAAAGCTCAATAAAAATTATAATAATAAATTTAATCAATAGAAATAGAATAAAATAAAACATAGAAAACAAAATATGATACCTTTTTTATTGGACTAACTTAATACATTTTTTGATTAGCTTTTGAAGGGTGATCTGACGAAGAAGGGCTACCTTCGAAAGCCAATCAAAAAATATATTAAGTTACTCCAATAAAAAAGGTATCATCTTATTTTCTTTTCTGTTTTATTTTGTTCTATTTCTATTGAAGACTTTGGGGGAAATGTATTGAGTTTGGTGTAGAGACTAAAAAAAAAAAAAAACCCACCGAAGTGGAGGAACAGGAAAACCACTTCTGGAAAAGTCCAAGGGAACGGAGAGGAGTAGGGTTGTCGATAGCTCTTCCAACAATAAACATAGATAGTCATAAATAGGTAACATCAGAGATATTTATTTGTCAAATTTGTTTCTGAGACTCTACACAGAGCCGTTTCTGCACAAGTGCCTGCTTAAGGTGTCTGCCAGTGCATTTGAATAAGTTTACTTCTGCTTGTGTAAAAAAAAATCAAGCCAGTATTCTATGTCACCTCCGTTAGGGTTGTGATAAAGCATAAAAGGTGTGTATCTCTTCCGCGCCACAAAAATAAAAACTTTCCTTGAATTTGGTGTAAACATTTTTAAATCTTTCAGGCCCGGTATTCAAAAGCATGTATAGCAGCAACTACTAACTACCAATCCGAGAATATTCCGTGGCACTGTTTGAATAATATTGATACAGGACAGAGCTATCACCTTAATTATCAAAAGGCACTGTTCACCGTAGTGGAGAAAAAAAAGCTTCAGTGACGCCACCCAGCCAGCCCGAGAATATCAGACTATAAGGTGTAGGCCCGGCGCAACATCATATAGCCCAAAAAAACTCCACAGTAGCTTAGTGTCATAGCAGTTACACTGCAGTATAAGATTGTAAAGAATTGAATGCACAGATATCCTGTGATCTACTGATACATGAACCTGTCTATCATTTGAACCCTATGACACTAAGCTACTGTGGAGTTTTTTTTGGCCTATATGATATTGCGCCGGGCCCACGCCTTATAGTCTGATATTCTCGGGCTGGCTGGGTGGTGTCACTGAAGCTTTTTTTTCTCCACTACGGTGAACAATGCTGTTTGATAATTAAGGTGATAGCTCTTTCCTGTATCCATATTTTTGCACAGCGGGTGAGAAGCTGTGGTTTGAGTTTCAAATAAAAGGTTTGAGCTTGAGTGAAGTAGTAGTCGTAAGACTGTTTGAATAATGCCACTGAATGTTCTTTCAGACCGCTTCAGCTGAGGTGGAGCAAGGGTGATGTGTGGACATTCCACTTAACTCCACAGAGAGCTGGTGGTACTTAGCCACTATTGCCCCTAATTCTATAACCTTGTGTGCTTATTTGTACGCTTAGTTCACAAAGAGGCATATTTTCAAAGCACTTAGCCTTCCAAAGTTCCATAGGTTTCTACGGAACTTTGGAAGGCTAAGTGCTTTGAAAATATGCCTCAAAATTGCGTAACTGGCATTTAAATGCGCATAACTTTTAATGAACCGTTAATTGATATTGACTAGCAAGTTATAACTACTGTTGTGCTAATTGGCACTAATTAGCAATTACATGCATAACTTCTATTAGATTCTGCAAGAATCCGTAGCACGCGACTACAACGGAGGCGTGGACGTGGGAAGCATTTACGCCTACTATTGAGCTAGCATAGGTGCTCACACTGAAAGTTAGAACAAAGGACGCTGAGGGGGGGGGGGCAAGGTTCCCCGGACCCGACCTCCAAGGGGGGGATGTGGTGCTGGCAAGGCTTCCAAAGGCAGGCAGAATATTCTGTTTCTTCAGTCTGTCTCTCTCTTGATCCTGTGTGTTGGGACACAAGTGATTGCATTAACGCGATAACCCGGGTCCTGGCACACAGGAGTTAGGACAGTGACAGACCAAGAGAGGAGCAGACGCAGGAAGGTGTAGGGGGATGTGGCCTTAGTGGAGTGGGGGGTGGCGGCTGCAGCCCGGGCCCGGCTCTGTCTCTCATTGGCTCTGGTTAGAACATAAGAACGTAACATAAGTGTTGCCATACTGGGAGAGACTGAAGGTCCATCAAGCACAGTGTCCTTCCAACAGTGGCCAATCCAGGTCACAAGTACCTGGCAAGAGCCCAAAAGAGTAAAACATATTTTATGCTGCTTGTTCTAGCAATAAGCAGTGGATTTTCCCAAGTCTATCTTAATAACGACTTGCGGACTTTTAGCAGCAAAACAGGAGAAAACAGCAGTAACGACACAGACGGAAACTAATAGCAGAAGTATCCGTGCAAGTTTGTGGACACGGATAGACTGGAAAGGAGTTTACTTTTACATGCCACTTGCTCTTTTCAACAGTGAAGAGTTTGTTGACCATGAAGGCATATAGTCGAAACTTAGCCGAGTTGGGTCATGGCATAATAAAATTGCATGTGGCAAATCAATGATCTGTCTTTTCCTTCTCTGGACCACTTCTGCTGTTTATTGCTGTCTCTTACAGACTTTTAGGACATTATCCAAACCTTTTTTAAACCCTGCTAAGCTAACTGTTTTTTTTTTTACCACATATTCTGGCAACAAATTCCAGAGTTTAATTACATGTTGAGTGAAAGAATATTTTTCCAGTTTGTTACTACTTAGTATCTTCATTGCATGCCCCTAGACCTAGTATTTTTGGAAAGAGTAAACATGCGATAAGTGGTCTAATGTGGACTTAAGCTAATATTCTATAACAATTTTATGAGCAATTACTGATAATAAATTTGCATATAGCGAACATCATCCCGGTATCTGATTAAACCATTGTTACTATTCAAACAAATTTTATTGAACTTTTTAACTAATTCCAAATTACAATTTCTATTGCAAATTTAAAACTGTAAGACAATATATCAATCCGGTCCCCCGGTACCTCAAGTGAAAAGGCACCAGTGTAATATGTGCTCACTTGTCTTGAATTAAATAATTTGTACTTACTTTATCTTATATTAGAGCAGTAAAGAAACCTTTCATCCGATGATTCATCATACTTCATTACAGAACAGTTTTATTTATTTATTTATTTGTTACATTTATATCCCACATTTCCCACCTATTTGCAGGCTCAATGTGGCTTACAGAGTACTGTAAAGGCTGCTATTTCGGTTGATAACAAATACAAGATTGTGTTGAGGTCAGATGAGGTAGAAGTGAATCAGGCATCATGGGGTTGAGGGGAAAGAGGAAAGTAAATTGACCAGTACGAACATTGATTATGTTGTGTTGCTGGGTGTGAGGATTTATGTTTGATCGGTGGGATAAGCTTTTTTTGAAGAGGTGGGTTTTTAATGATTTCCTGAAGTTTAGGTGGTCATGTATTGTTTTCACTTCATACGGGAGTCCATTCCATAGTTGTGCGCTTATTGGTTTCCGGGCGTCTGCTCTGTTTGGTGGGTCAGCTACCCAGGGGTTTTCAAACCTTGGTACGGTGTCCATAAGGTATTCATATGTCTGGTCACCTGCTGATGCCAAGGCAGGCGAAACATGGACCCATGTAGAATCCGAGATGAGTGATTATAGTGTCAACTGAACTTATCTGGACAACAGTGAAAGCAGAAGGTTTTTTGGGATTTTGATACATTTGTAACATCACTTTGATTAAACAGTTTTATAACGTTGTACAATGGAAAGTCCCGCTGATGGTTGGATTAGTTCATCTGGATCAGGTGATCATAAAGGAGAGTCGGGGACCCCTTAATGGATATTCAAGCAGCCCTATTTTAGTGGTGTTCTCTAGTGGATTGAACTGTTCTTCTGTAATGAAGTATGATGAATCATCAGATGGAAACTTTCTTCAGTGCTCTAATATGATATAAGTACAAACTATTTAATTCAGGACTTAAGTGAGCGCATATTACACTGGTGGATGCTTGAAATGCCCTCCCGCGGGAGGTGGTGGAGATGAAAACGGTAACGGAATTCATATGTGCATGGGATAAACATAAAGGAATCCTGTTCAGAAGGAATGGATCCTCAGGAGCTTAACTGAGATTGGATATCAGAGCCGGTAGTGGGAGGCGAGGTGGGGATAGTGCGGGGCAGACTTATACAGTCTGTGCCAGAGCCAGTGGTGGGAGGCGGGGATAGTGCTAGGCAGACTTATACGGTCTGTGCCAGAGCCGGTGGTTGGGAGGCGGGGCTGGTGGTTAGGAGGCGGGGATAGTGCTGGGCAGACTTATACAGTCTGTGCCCTGAAGAGCATAGGTACAAATCAAAGTAGGGTATACACAAAAAGTAGCACACATGAGTTGTCTTGTTGGGCAGACTGGATGGACCGTGCAGGTCTTTTTCTGCCGTCATCTACTATGTTACCTTTTTACTTGCTGTACTGGAGGACTGGATTGATATATTGTCGTATAGTTTTCAATTTGAGATAGAGAGATGTAATTTGGAAGTAGTTTGAAAAGTTCATTAAAAAAAATTTTTTTAATAGTAACAATGGTTTTATAAGATATTGAATGGATTATAATAAACTATTCCTAGTGAGTAGAGCCCAATATTTGTTATTAAGTGCCTAACTTTAGAGAATTACCACCAATATGGACATCTATAAAGATGAAGTTGGGCTGTCTGGATAGCTGCTGAATATTGCTGCTGTCTCCAGCCACAGGAGCAGGAGAGTGACAGACCAAGGGAAGAGCAGGCGCAGGAAGGTAAAGGGGGTGGGGGGTGGCAGTGCCCAAGTGGGGGGGAGGGGTTGGCTTCTGCAGCCCAGGCCCAGCTCTGTCTCGTGGTGCCCCTGTGTCACGGTCGTGCCCTGGTTTCAGGCTCTCAGTCTTCTCGCCCCCTGGTGGCCAGACCTGGTGGCTGCATTGGATTGTGTGCTGTTTCCCGTTCCAGACTTCAGCCCAGTCCAGTCCGGATCTTCCGGCCTGCCAGACTTGTCTTGTTTGAGCCTGCACAGCACCCGTAGCTACCTGGTGATTGCTGCGGCTGAATCTCAGCTGCTGCTGGGCTTATTAGCCATTTGGAAACTCTCTGCTTTGCCTTTGCATCGCCTAAGGCCCTGTTTTGTTGGTGCTTGTTGCACTTCTGCCTAGCTTGGTTTTTATTCTAGTTCCTTGTCTGATTCTAGTTAGTCTGTGTGTAGTTTAGCTTAGGGTTATTGTTTGTTTCCTAGACTTGTTCCTTGTTTGTCTTTTGTGTTTAGTTTCTGTTTGTCTGTGTTTCTTGTTCAGTGGCTGCCTGGCAGCTTTCAGTTCTGTCTCGTGTTTGTCAGTGTTCCCTGTTTTAGTGGCTGCTTGCAGCTTCCAGTTCCTGCCCTGTCCCGTAAGTCCTGTCGGCCGCCTGCAGCCAGGGGCTCAACTCCTGGGGAAGGGCGGCTACTGCAGGTGAAGTCTTGTTGTTCCTATCTGAGTTCTGTCATGTTTTTGGTGTGGGGTGGTTTTGCCTGCCACTGCTGCTCCTCTGCAGTGACCCAAGGGCTCACTAACCTAGTTCCTGCTTTGGAAACCTAACACCCTGATTAGATCATAAGAACATAACATAAGCATTGCCATACTAAGACAGACCGAAGGTCCATCAAGCACAATGTCCTTCCAACAGTGGCCAATCCAGGTCACAAATATCTGTGAAGAGCCCAAAAGAGTAAAACATATTTTATGCTGCTTATGCTAGAAATAAGCAGTGGATATTCCCAAGTCTATCTTAATAATGGCTTGCGGACTTTTACCAGTAAAACAGGAGAAAACACGCAGTATCAACACAGACACGCAGTATCCACACTCTCCTGCTCTGAATATCGCTGGTCACCACTGAATACATGTATTCAGTGTGGCCACTTCTGCAGATAGCGGCACTAATCTGTAACATCCCCCCACCCTTCCCCTCTTCCTTTCCCTAATTCCTCCATTCTTGACCTATTCCTCTTATATAAACCGCCTTGAACCTCCAGCTGAGATTTGCGCAGTATACAAGCAGCTGAGTAGATTAGATTAGAATATACATAATTGAAATGGTGGCATTAAAAAAAAAAACTCAGGCAGATAACACACCTTATGCTTTTGTCAGATTCCATTTTGAGGGAAAATCTAGAAGACAGCTGATCACTCCATCATTTTGCTTAGCTGGCACAGGGTGTTATAGGTATTGGGGCTGATATCAGACCGCAGGAGTTAGCCTGGCTAACTCCCACGGTGATACCTGATATTCAATGCCAGGCCATTTCCGGTGACTGCATTGAATATCCGGTTTATTTTTAGCCAGTTTCAACATAACCTACTAAGTAGATATTCAGACTTAGCTGGTTATCTTGAAACCAGCCAAAGACATCCCACATTTACCAGCGGCTATATTTGGCCTCTAAAGTTAGGCTGAAAATTGACTGCTAGTCAGTTATATCACCCAATATAATTGGTTAGCCGCTATTCGGCAATATATGCATATATGTGCAGATGATGTCATAATATACATTCCGTACAAATCCAAACTGACTGAAATCACTGATGAAATCAAACTCAGCCTAAACATCATGGAATCATGGGCAAATGCATTTCAGCTAAAACTCAATAAAGAAAAAACACATTGTCTCATCCTCTCATCCCAACACAGCGCGGACAACCCCACAACTAGCAACACCCCAGACTACACCCTTCCTATCTCAGATAGCCTGAAAATCCTTGGCATTACAATAGACCATAACATAATGCTAGAGAGCCAAGTGGCATCCACAAAAAAAGAAAATGTTCCACTCCATGTGGAAACTCAAACGCCTGAAACAGTTCTTCCCGTGGGATACATTTCACAACCTGGTACAATCAATGGTCCTAAGCCACTTAGATTACTGCAATGTAATCTACGCGGGATGCAAGGAACAGACCTTAAAGAAGCTTCAGACCGCACAGAACACGGCAGCTAGGCTGATATTTGGAAAAACGTGATTTGAAAGCGCAAAACTCCTCTGCGAAAAACTACACTGGCTCCCAATCAAAGAATGTATTACTTTGAAAATCTGCACCATGGTTCACAAAATAATCTACGGTGAAGCCCCTGGATACAGTGCAGACTTGATCGACTTACCAACTAGAAACCAACACGAACATATCTAAATCTGCACTACCCAAGCTGCAAAGGCCTCAAATACAAATCAACTTACGCATCCAGGTTTTCCTACATAAGCATACAACTCTGGAACATATTACCAAAAGCCTTGAAAACGACGCATGACCACCTACATTTCCGGAAATCACTAAAAACTAACCTATTCAAAAAGGCATACCCTGCCGATCCAACCTAAATGCCTGATCTCTGCGACACAACAAAATTAAAGTACGTAATGGACATAACTCAATTCTTCCACTGTATGTTTCCCTAAAAGTGACTGTGCTACATGAACTTTATTCTACCACAACATCACTTTGTATTTGCTCTCACCGGAGCCGGCAAACACCTTCCGGTACTATGTAAGCCACATTGAGCCTACAAATATGTGGGAAAATGTGCGATACAAATGTAACAACTAAATAAATAAATATTCAGCAGGGGATGAATATTGCTGGATAGTGGTTATGGAGCATTTAACCAGCCAGGTGTCGATCCTGGCCGGTTAAATACTTTTGAATATCAGGGGAATTGTATTTTTGACTGGCAGTTTTTCATCTTGCTCCTTCTGTCTTCCAGGGCTGGGAACTGAGCTTTTATTCACAACACCCCTATTTCCTTTTACTTTATAAATCTTCTCCTCTTCCTTCTCACCCCCCCCCCCCCCCCCCCCCCCCCCCCCCCCGCATCTAGTCCAGTCATTGCAATGACGGTTCAGGGCTCCCTCCTGAGCTCACATGCTACTCTATTATCTTTGGCTAATTCTTATATTGATCTAATAAAAACGGTCATAGCCTGCACGGAATAGTCTATTTTTTTTTCTCCAGGACTGATAGGGCAGCTCTGCACCACAGCCTTTTAATTTAGAAAGGACAGGATGTGCAGACAGGATGTTTATTCATACAGCAGTAAGCTACAACTCAATGACTGCGAGAGAGGGGCTCTGACAGCAGGAACGGACTATTGCAAATCCTAGCTTTTCCCCTCTGTTAGGAATATAACAACCCCCCTCCCCCATGCAGGTGGTGTAGAAAGCAAAAGAGAGGGAGAGTTTTTTTGGGGGGGAGGCAAGATATGCTGCACGGGGGAAGTGGACAGGGGTGAGAGATGCTGCATGGGGAAGAGGAGAGGGATGAGAAATGCTGCATGGGGGAAGGAGATGCTGCACAGGGGGAGGGAAGAGGGGCAAGAGATGCTGCATGGGGGAGAGAGGGGTGAGAGATTCTGCATGGGGAAAGAGAGGGGCAAGAGATGCATGGGGGAGAGAGGAAGAAATGTTGGACATAGAGGTGAAGGGGAGGGAGAGATGGTACATGGGGATGGAGGGGAGGAAGGGAGAGGTGCGGTAAAGGGGGGAAGGGGCAAGAAAGGGACAAAACTTGTACATGGGGTGGAGGGGAGGGAGAGATGCTGCGTGGAGGGGAAGGAGTGAGAGGGAGAAATGTTGGACATAAGGGTGAAGGGGAGGGAGAGATGGTGCATGGGGGAGAGTGCAAGGAATGTTGGACATGACAACAGAGGGGAGGAATGGAAAGATGTTGAATTGGGGGAGAGGGAGAGAGAGATGTTGGACCTGAGGCATAAGGGAGGGGAGAGAGAGATGGTGGACAGTGGGAGAGAGGCAGAAATGTTGGACATGGTGGAGGAATGGAGAGAATGCTGCATGGAAGGGAGGTGGAAGAGTGATGTTGGATCTGGGGTACAAGGGAGGGGCGAGAGAGAGATGGTGGACAATGGGAGAGAGGGGGAGATGTAGGACACGGGGTTGGTTGAGAGGCAGTGAGAGATGCACAGAGGGTGATGAGAAGCGAGAAGGAGATGTTGGATCCAGGAGCAGATGGGAGTGATGGAGAGATGCTGGATAATGGGAGTGAGGGAAGAGAGAGGGAGAAATGCAGGACCATGGGGGACAGGGCAGGAGGGAAGAGGGAAGGGACAGGGAAATGTCGAGTTATGAGGGCAGGGAGGGAAGAAAGAGGGAGCACAGTTACTGGGTTAGAAGGGTGGAGGGAGGAAGATGCTGGGAACGGTGGAACCATGTGGAAGTGGCCAGGAGGGGGAGGAGGAGGGTGTCAAGGAAATGGATGAGAGAATAGCAATTACAAAGAATATAAATATGGTAATAGGAAGTAGATTAAAGATGAAAGGGAATGGCTGGGGAAGCAGTGAGTTGAGGAATGGGAGAGCTAGTGGGTGAGAGAAGATGGAAATCTGATAGGTAGCTGTAAAGTAAAGAGAAGGGTGAGAGAGGGTGAAATTTGAGTGGACAGAGAGGCGGAAAAGAAAAAAAGAAGAGACAAAAGAGCTAAAAAGGAACGATCAATATGTCAGAGATAGATGTAGTGAGGGAATAGACAGCAGAGAGGAAAAAAGAGGAGGAGTGGCCTAGTGGTTAGGGTGGTGGACTTTGGTCCTGAGGAACTGAGTTCGATTCCCGGCACAGGCAGCTCCTTGTGACTCTGGGCAAGTCACTTAACCCTCCATTGCCTGCCGCATTGAGCCTGCCATGAGTGGGAAAGCGCGGGGTACAAATGTAACAAATAAAAAGCAAATGGACAGCAGCCGCTTGAAGAAGAATTAGTAGGCGACAGCCAGGAAATTGGAACAAACATAATGGAAAAATAAAACGTTCAGACAAAGGTAGAAAAAAGTTTTTTTTTGTTGTTTTTTTTTTAATGATTTAAATGGAATATGTTTTTTTTTTTAATTTTTTTTATTTGTGAGAAGTCTTTATTTAGCTTTCACGTTTAACAACATACAATATGTAACAAACTGTCAATACATTATAACATCTAGACCCAATCAGAGTTAGTACCATTTAATACAGTTTGCTACTACAACTTTACATCCATATGTACCCTTTATAAACTTCAGTAATTTGTATAAGATTTTTCCATATATAAACACCCCCTCCCATCCCGCTTAAAAGTCATGTTACATTCCGCTCACTCACAAACAGTTCTCGCACTCTAAACATTGTTTGCAGCATTGACAAAGAACTTCCATACCGAGTGCCATTTGTTTCCATCTCACACACATATTTCAGTTTGTTGTACAATTTCTTAACTGAAGGGACCCCCCTGTTGTTTCCAATGTTGTGCAATTGTCACTCGAGCTACACCTATCACCTGTGCTGATTTGATGACAAGCCATCTACTTTTATAAATGGAATATGTTAGCTTTGGGAAATGTGCATAGCAAACATCTACTTTCATTTTGTTCAGTAGAAAAGGAAATGCATTTCTGTTTTTATTTCTCCAGTGTTGTAATACATGCTAAGTTTAATTTCTTAGGGTTCTCAGTTCAATTTTTGTGTAAACATGTTTATTTCTGATTTGTGATCCCATGTTCTGTATTTGGTGAGGGTCTGTCGGTGTGAAAGTAATGGCAGGTGGGGAAATTGGAGGGGAGACAGGGAGCAAAGGATGCCCTCCTTTATTTTATTACCTGGGCCACAGCATGTCTAACACGGGCCCTGACCCTTGCTATATAGCTGGTGGGGATCCCCAAGCTTCCCTCAGCTGAAGCCCTCCTCCAAAGGTAGCCAGAACTCCCTTCTGCCCTTCTACAGCATCCTTGAGCCACCGACAACTAACCATGCATGGGGTGCCAGCATCGGTCACTTAGGGACATTGCTGCTGCCTGCCAAGCTTGATAAAAGGAAGTTCTGGCCACCTTCGGAGGAAGGTCTACTAGTCCTTAGTGTAGTGCATTATCTGGTGCAGGAGGCAATTCTTTAGTTGACAGAGCTTGAGGATCCTCATTAGGTAAAGCATTTATATTTTGAGGTGGAGGTAGAGCGGGGCAGAGAAATTTTGTGCCCACTCACTTTGGGCTCAGGCCCACCCAAAACTGGCTGTCTGGCTATGCCACTGGCTCACTCCTGTTAGTATTCTAATATCCTGGCCAGTTGGACTTATCCAGTTAGCAGGTACTGTCAAATAACTACTACTGAATATCGGGCCTAAAAGTTTCTGGGCCAAGAGAAAACCAAGGGCTGCGGATGGGGCTTCCAATGGCAGCTGCGTTTTGCTCACTGGACGTGGACTTTCTATCAAAGCTGGAGACCACCCAGATATTCTCAGATCCCTATGGGAGGGTTGGAGGAGAGCAGGGGCAGAGAGAAGGAAGTGTGAATACACTGGCATTAGCATTCCCACTCTGATACTATCAGTCTCTTATCACAGGTTCCCAGGGTGCCTTCCCCAGCAAAACATTTCCCATACAACCAGAATGGCATTTGGGGGGGGGGGGGGAGAAGAATGGGTGTAGGCAAAAGAAGGAAATAAAAATAGAGCGTCATAAGAGAGGGAGAGCGGAAATGAAGGGACTAAGGGATGAGAGGAAACAGGATATGAGAGAGAAGAAAATTAGAGCTCTAAACGTGAATGTGAAGCTGTGGGTGCAGAGTCTGTTTACAGCTGTTCTAAAAATCACATG
This sequence comes from Microcaecilia unicolor, assembly GCF_901765095.1. NCBI lineage: Eukaryota > Metazoa > Chordata > Amphibia > Gymnophiona > Siphonopidae > Microcaecilia > Microcaecilia unicolor. The sequence goes on from NC_044038.1 coordinate 50,301,144, forward strand.
TGGTCTCTAATCTTACATTATTCTTTTCGTATGATCTGAACTCTTTCTCTTAAGTCATAGGAAGAGCAGGAGCAGAAAGCTCATGCAAGGCAAAAGAACCGAGAGAGCGGGACAGGATGCAGCAAGCAGGGACCCAGAGAGCAGGCGATTATCTTAGCGAAACAGAGAAACAAAAAACATGAGGGCAGAGAGCAATTATATGGCCCATGCAGTCCACCTACCATATGCCACCTTAACTCTGCAGTCCCTTCCTCTCCCTCAGAGATCCTCTATGCTTGTCTCAAGCTTTCTTAAATTCAGATACTGTTCTCATCTCCCCCACTTCAACTGGGATGCTGTTCTACACATCAAAACCCTACACATTTCCTTATATTACTCCTGAGTCTCCCTTCTTTCACCTTCATCCTAAGACCTCTCGTTCCAGAGTTTCCCTTTCAACTGAAAGAGGCCTGTCTTCTGCACGTTTATACCATGGAGATTTTTAAATATCTCTATTAAATATCTCCTTTCCTGCATTCCTTCAGGGTGTACATATTTAATCACAATTCTGAATCGCTTACCCCCTGCTCCAAACCATTTACAAAAGAAAAAAGAATAACATACTAAGACATTCATAGTAAAAAAAAAAAAATCACAACCATGATATTTAGTTATTTAAAAAGTTTATGTACTATTCGTATGGAAAAACCATTCAAAGTGATGCACAACCTATATTATAGAATATCAATGCCCAAAAAACAAACTCTTGCATACTCAAAACCCAGTGTAAATAAGACAAAACAAATCTTCTTAGATCTTTGTCCTCATGTATTTTATGATAAAGTCCATTGACCATGCTAGTATGTGCCCTCTAGACCAACTCAGTTTTTTGTTTTTTTGAAGATGTGGTCTGCAGAACTGCACATAGTACTCCAAATGAGACCTCACCAGAGACTTGCAATAGGTAGGACAATATTGCTTCCTTTTTCCTGTTGGCTGTTCATCACCCTATGCACCTAAACCATCCTTCTGTTTGGCTACGTAACATCATCAAATATAATCCCTCCCCCCCCCCCCCTTGTTTTATGTGCAAAAACTTTGCCAGCCTACACTGTACCACTCCATTGGGTTTTGCAACACAAATGCATGACCTGGTATTTTTCAGTATTAAGTCTTTTGCTGAACTGTAGACCATTCTTTAAACATTGCTAGATTCTGAGGAGGGACTTTGGGGGGAAGGGATGGTACAAATTTATATCACAGTGATAGGGTTGATCAAATTGGTGGAGGGGGTAGCATTGTATGTTAAGGAAGGCCTTGAATTTATAGACTATAAATTCTATAGGACACGAAACACATCTTGGAATCCCTAAGGATTGAAATCCCATGTGTAAAGGGGAAAAGGATAGTGATTGGAGTGTACTACCACCCACCTGGCCAGGATGAAGAGACAGATGTAGAAGTGTTATCAGAAATTAGGGAGGCTAACAAACTGGGGAACACGATAACAGCGTCTGGTAGGATTGAACAAACGCTCAGTGGTGGCTGGCAAATTACTCAGACTGTCTGAATATTCCTGCTCATATATTGTGAAGACACACTTTGACCCCTGAGGCAGGCGCTTGTGCGCCAAAACATGGCCATGTCGGGTCTTTTTCACAATAAAGGACTGCCATTGTCTCTTTCTTGAAGGCCCAGTGTTGCTTTTTCTTGTTTATATTGTATGCTTGTATGCTGTATTACCCTCTCTTTTGTGATTACGCCTGTTTATATGTGCCATGGCTGGTAAAGGGGGTGTGGCTACTCTGGGTGTGACTACTGTAGGGGCGGAACCATAACAATCCCACCCCTGGATGGGTAGGGGCTGCGACTAATAGGCTTCAGGAGGGTGCCAGAAACCCTAGCACCGGCCCTGGGAAATCCAATACGTTATTTCATCATAGTTTCCTTTTTGAAAGTTAAATGCTGAGAAGAATGGTGAAAAAAAAAAAACTTAAGAGGAGCAGCTGCGAAGGTCAAAAATTTACATCAGGCATGGATGCAGTTCAGAAATACCATCCTGGAAGCCTAGGCCAAATATATTCCGTGTATTACAAAAAGAGGAAGGAAATTCAAATGACAGCCGGCCTGGTTAAAAAGTGAGGTGAAGGAAGCTATTACAGTTGAAAGAGAGTCCTTCAGAAAATGGAAGAAGTGTCCGACTGAAAATAATAAGAAACAGCATAAGGAATGGCAAGTAAAATGCAAAGCGCTGATAAGGAAGGCAAAGAGACTTTGAAAAGAAGATTGTGTTGGAGGTAAAAATGCATAGTGAAACTTTTTTAGGTATATTAAAAGCAAGAAGTCAACAAAAGAATCAATTGATCGAGGGATAAAAGGGGCACTCGGGGAAGACAAGGCCACAGCAGACAGATTAAATGAATTCTTTGCTTCAGTCTTCACCAAGGAAAGTGTGAGAGAGATACCGGTGCCAGAAATGGTATTCAATGCTGATGAGTCAGAAAAACTGAATCAAATCTCTGTAAATTTGGAAGATGTAATGGGGCAATTTGACAAATTGAAGAGTAGCATATCGCCAGAACCAGATGATACACATCCCAGAGTATTGATAGAATTGAAAAATGAACTTGCAGAACTATTGTTAGTAATATGTAATTTATCTTAAAAATTAAGCATGGCAATCATTTTGAGTTTTTCTTATTTTCTTTAAGATTGTTTTCCTGATCTTGGATCTTCCAATTGTGGACAATTATGTAAATATATATTGTTGAGAGAAAATGTTTTCCTTCATATTTAATTTCTGTATTTTCTTACATTTATGTGATAAATGTGAATGTAATTAAGTAAAATGATAAATAAAATAAAATAAAAAAAATTAAGCATGGTACTGGAAGATTGGAGGGTGGCCGATGTAATGCAGATTTTTAAAAAGGGTTCCAGAGGTGATTGGGAAATTACAGACTAGTGAGCTTGACGTCAGTGCCAGGCAAAATGGTAGACACTGTTAGAAAGACCAAAATTACAGATCATATTCAAAACCATGGATTTAGTGAAGGGAAATCTTGCCTCACCAATCTACTACATTTCTTTGAAGGGGTGAACAAACATGTGGATAAAGGTGAGCCGGTTGATATTGTGTATCTGGATTTCAAAAGGCATTTGACAAAGTACCTCATGAAAGACTCCAGAGGAAATGAGAAAGTCATGCAATAGGAGGTAGTGTTTCTATTGTGGATTAAAAACTGGTTAAAGAATAGAAAACAGAGAATAGGGTTAAATGGTCAGTATTCTCATTGGAGAAGGGTTGGGACCACTGCTTTTTAACATATTTATAAATGATATAGATATGGGAATAACTAGTGAGGTAATTAAATTTGCCAGCAACACAAAATTATTCAAAGTTGTTAAATCGCAAGAGGATTGTGAAAAATTGCAAGACGACCTTACGAGACTGGGATACTGGGTATCCAAATGGCAGATGATGTTTAATGTGAGCAAGTGCAAAGTGATGCATGTGGGAAAGAGGAACCCGAACTATATCTACGTAATGTAAGGTCCCACATTAGAGCTACGGACCAGAAAAAGGATCTAGGCGTCATCATTGATGATACATTCAAACCCTTTGCTCAGTGTACAGTGACGGCTAAGAAAGCAAATAAAATGTTAGGTATTATTAGGAGAAAAACGAGGATGTTATAATGCCTTTGTATCGCTCCATGGTTCGACTGCACCTTGAATATTGTGTGCAATTAATGTGGAAAAGAGGAAGCCAAACTATAGCTATGTGAAGCATGGTTCCGCGTTAGGAGTCACCGACCAAGAAAAGGATCTAAGAGGCATCGTGGATGATGGTTTGAAACCCTCTGCTCAGTGTACTGCAGTGGCAAAGAAAGCAAATAGAATGTTAGGTATTATTAGGAAAGGAATGGAAAATAAAAATGAGGATGTTATAATGCCTTTGTATTGCTCCATGGTGCAACCGGACCTTGAATTCTGTGTGCCATTCTGGTCACCACATCTCAAAAAAGATATAGTGGAATTAGAAAAGGTACAGAGAAGGGTGATGAAAATGATAAAGGGGATGGGATGACTTCCCTCTAAGGAAAGGCTAAAGCAGCTAAGGCTCTTCAGCTTGCAGAAAAGGCGGCTGAGGGGCAGTATGATAGAGGTCTATAAACTAATGAGTGGAGTGGAACGGGTAGATGTGAATCACTTGTTCACTCTTTCCAAAAATACTAGGATTAGGGGACACGCAATGAAGCTAGAAAGTAGTAAATTTAGAACAAATTGGAGAAAATATTTCCTAAAAGAAAAGTCCATAAGCCATTATTAAAATGGACTTGGTGAAAATCCACTGCTTATTTGTAGCATAAGCAACATAAAATGTACTGTACTGTTTTGGGATCTTGCCAGGTACTTGTGACCTGGATTGGCCACTGTTGGAAACAGGATACTGGGCTTGATTGACCTTCAGTCTGTCCCAGTATGGCAACACTTATTTGTGTACTTATGATTGAAAGTGGGAGGGTGCAGTGATTAAGGTCTTGGGGTGCCTTGAGCAAAAAAGAATTCAAAGAGCAGGAATTATACATCATTGGAAGGAAGAGTATAAGTGAGAAGGAAGTGTGAGTGGGTGCACAAGACCTCCAGTAGTTAAACAGCTGTTTTAAGGCATGAGTCACTGGTGCTCAGGCACAGCACACATCTGTTAAAGGCTGCTGATTACTCACCTCCTTTCCATATGCTTGATCTATCTCACGTCCCCTATTCTTTGATCATATTGGAGGGGTACCCACAATGTCTTTTGGCCCTTGGGCTCCCAGGCAGGTTAAGATGTCACTGAATTGTAGGAAGCTTCAACTAGCCCCGTGACTGCTGTCCCACCTCTGTGCACTTGTCCTTCAGCATCTTCCTTGATTGCAACTTGCCAAAAGATTCTGAATGTGTTTGTGAAGAGAAATCCCTATAAATGCAGCCTAGAAAGGTTGAAAAAGAAGGCAGATATTTGTGCAGTTCTTTTCTTGCAGGGTCATTCTTTTCTTCCAGGGTCGACAAGTACATCTGGTTTAAATCAGTCCAGTGTGGCTTCAGTCAGATGAGTCTGATGTTTCTACTTAAAAGAGAGTTGAGAACCCTGGGATAGAGGAAATTACCAAAGCCAGATAAGCCTTGTTATAGGGACAAATGAGCAGAGCCCCCTGGGGAAAGCAGCTTTGCCAGAGAGGGCATTGGGGGAGGCAGGGCAGTCAGAGCCCAGCAGCATCTCTGCCCAGCTTGCCCATAGCACTGCCCTCATTATACAGATCTTGCCCTCCGCACCATGCTGCTCAGTCTTTATCCAATCCACATACCCTGCACAGTACAGAAACTGTTATTGCTAGGTGACTTTCTGAAATTTTTAGATCAGTATTTCCAGAATCTTAACCTAAAACGGTGGTTGCCAAACCTGGTCCTTGAGGCACCCCAGCCAGTCAGATTTTCAGAATATCTACAATGGAGGCAGTGCATGTAAATCTCTCTTATGAAAATTCATTGTGGGTATCCTGAAAACCTGACTTGCAGGGGTGCCTCCAGGACTAGGTTTAGGAACCACTGACCTAAAAGCTTTTTACCAGTGGGAGACTTCCCCAAAGGACATGACTGCACTTCTGTGCTGTGTTGCTGGGAGTCTTCAGCAGAGGATCATTGGCCAGCTTCCAAAAGATATTATATATGACATTTTAGTATGTGTGGGGTGGGAAGGAAGTTCAAAGAGAGAGCAGAAAATCTTCTCCAAACTCCACAGGCTTAGGGTGCTGCTGGCTCAGCAGGATAGGGGTTGCTGGGTTTGACGCTAGCTGATATGTCGACCTATTTATCTCTGTTACAAGCTGGTGGGCAGTCTGTTAAGCATACAGGTTGTGGCAAGTATAGGTTTTTTTTTCTTCTTTTATGCTTATAAATCCCCTGTGTTTTTCTGGTGATCGACACATTCCTCTGAGGGAGTTGTACTTCCTTTCTCTGGTAGGTGTGAGGGGCATATCACAGAGTCCCACTGAAATGCATGAAATGATAGAGAGTGATTTATTCTTTGACCCAGCAATCCCCTCCTGCTCCTTTGGGCTTTTAGCTAGTTGGAATCAGCTTTTGGTATTCTGTGGTGAACCCAAGGATTGGGATTTGGGTTTTAACTCACACCTTTTCAGCCGGTACGTCAAGCTCCATCTCTGGCTGTCTTCAAATCTAAGCTAAAAGCCCACCTTTTTGATGCTGCTTTTAACTCCTAACCCTTGTTCACTTGTTCAGAACCCTTATTTTATCATCCTCACTTTAATATTCCCTTATCTCTTGTTTGTCCTGTTTGTCTGTCCTAATTAGATTGTAAGCTCTGTTGAGCAGGGACTGTCTCATCATGTTCAAGTGTACAGTGCTGCATACGTCTAGTAGCGCTATAGACATGATAAGTAGTAGTAGTGGTTGGATATCATAGGCACAGTAACAAAACATTTAAATCGCTTGTCCAGGGCTAACCAGGCATTTTCAACAGCACTTAACTGGAGGAGCTGCAAAGAGGGGGGCCACAAAAAAGGGGGATGCTAGTAGAAAGAAGTATTGATAGAACTGAAAATGGAATTTGCAGAATCTTAGTAATATGTAATTTATCTTTAAAATCAAGCATGGTACCGGAAGATTGGAGGGTGGCCAATGTAACACCGATTTTTAAAAAAGGTTGCAGAAGTGATCCAGAAAATTGTAGACCGGTGAGCCTGATGTTGGTGCCGGGCAAATGGTAGAGACTATTATGAAGAACAAAATTACAGAGGATATTCAAAAGAATGGATTAATGAGACAAAACCAACCATGGATTTAGTAAAGGGAAATCTTGCCTTGCCAATCTATTGTGAATAAACATGTGGGTAAAGGTGAGCCAGTCAATATTGTGTATTCTGGATTTTCAAAAGGCGTTTGACAAAGTACATCATGAAAGACTCCAGAGGAAATTGGAGAGTCATGGGATAGGAGGTAGTGTTCTATTGTGGATTAAAAACTGGTGAAAAGATAGAAAACAGAGAGTAGAGTTAAATGGTCAGTATTCTCAATGGAGAAGGGTAGATAGTGGGGTTCCCCAGGGGTCTGTGCTGGGACCGCTGATTTTTAACATATTTATAAATGATATAGATATGGGAATAACTAGTGAGGTAATTAAATTTGCCGACAACACAAAATTATTCAAAGTTGTTATATCGCAAGAGGATTGTGAAAAATTACAAGAGTACCTTATGAGACTGGGAGACTGGGCATCCAAATGGCAGATGACATTTCATGTGAGCAAGTGCAAAGTGATGCATGTGGGAAAGAGTAACCCGAACTATATCTATGTAATGTAAGGTTCCACATTAGGAGTCACTGACCAGAAAAAGGATCTAGGCGTCATCATTGATGATAGTTGAAACCCCTTTGCTCAGTGTGCAGAGGCGGCTAAGAAAGCAAATAGAATGTTTGGAGTGGGAGTAGCCTAGTGGTTACTGCAGTGGAATTTGATCCTGGGGAACTGAGTTCGATTCCCACTGCAGCTCCTTATGACTCTGGGCAAGTCATTTAACCCTCCATTGCCCCTGGTACAAAATAGTACCTGAATATATGTAAACCGCTTTGAATGTAGTTGCAAAAAAAACCTCAGAAAGGCAGTATATCAACTCCCATTTCCCTTTCCCTTCCATTTCCATTTATTTAAAAATGAGGATGTTATAATGCCTTTGTATCACTCCATGGTTCAACCGCACTTCAAATATTGTGTGGAATTCTGGTCACTGCATCTCAAAAAACATATGGTGGAATTAGAAAAGGTACAGAGAAGGGCGACGAAAATGATAAAGGGGATGGGATGACTTCCCTATGAGGAAAGGCTAAAACGGCTAAGGCTCTTCAGTGTGGAGAAAAGACGGCTGAGGGGAGAATAGAGTTCTATAAAATAATGAGTGGCGTGGAACGGGTAGGCGTGAATCGCTTGTTTACTGTTTCCAAAAATACTAGGACTAGGGGGCACGCAATAAAGCTAGAAAGTAATACATTTAAAACCATTGGAGGAGTAGCCTAGTGGTTAGTGCAGTGGAGTTTGATCCTGGGGAACTGAGTTCAATTCCCACTGCAGCTCCTTGTGACTCTGGGCAAGTCATTTAACCCTCCATTGCCTCCCCCCCCCTCCCCGGTACAAAATAAGTACCTGAATATATGTAAACCACTTTGAATGTAGTTGCAAAAAAACCTCAGAAAGGCGGTATATCAAGTCCCATTTCCCTTCCTTCCCTTCCTTTCCCTTCACTCAACACGGAATTAAATTCAGGAATTCATTGCCAGAGAATTTGGTAAAAGCAGTTAGCTTAGTGGGGTTTAAAAAAGGTTTGGATAGCTTCCTAAAAGAAAAGTCCATAAACCATTATTAAAATGGACTTGGGGAAAATCCACTGCTTATTTCTAGGATAAGCAGCGTAAAATATATTGTACTATTTTGGGATCTTGCCAGGTACTTGTTATCTGGATTGGCCGCTGTTGGAAACAGGATGCTGGGCTTGATGGACCTTCCGTCTGTCCCAGTATGGCAATACTTTATGTACTTAAAAGATAAGAAAATTGAAAAGGAAATCAAATAGGCACAACGCCTATATCATCTACAGTATGAATCATCCAAGAATGCTTCCTAAACTTCAAGTACTTCATGCTGAATAAAAAACTTTTCCAAATGTTGAGAATCACAAAATATGTTTTGTGTTTCTTGAAGTTATTAGAGATGTTTACAAGGAAACTTTAGAAAAAATGTGGCACTCTAGTTTTTAGGAAAAGAAACTAACACACAAGTTTTAAGGGAAAGAAAGGCCTTTCTTCTTCTTTATCGGGTAACTGGAGTCACTTCGGGAAATGCTACGATGTTTTTCTCCATAAAATAAACTTGTCATTTTTATTAGCGAGAGTGACCAGTAGAATAGCTCTCATAGATATTAATATTCTGGAGTCTTCCAAAAATGTTGTAAGATCAACATCCACTGGAATTAACTGATCAAAATCCTGATTACCCTCTACGGAGCCATGTTTTTTAATAGGTAGATAATAACAATTTGATATTAACAAATTACCTGCAGTTGCTATTAACACTTCTTTAAGGTATTTTCTAAGTAAAATATCAGGATTCAAAGATAAGTTGATGGAAAGTTCAAAAATGTCAAGTTTTTATTCCTGTTGGCAGTCACCTTTTAGCTTACTGTGATGGAGCAAACGATGCTAAACTCTAAAATCAACTGGCTAACACAAACTATAAAAAAAAAATGTAAGTCTTAAATTCACACTTTAAAACACTAGAAGAAAATTCAAGTCACAACCCAGTGAATTAAAAATATTCTTTATTCCTCCAGGGTGACCAAAGGAAAACAAATTTTTAGCTTTATTTTATTTTTTTTCCCCCATCACCGTAGTAGGGATCCCAGTACTGCTGCACTGTGGTGGTAATTTTCAAACTCCATATTGGGACAAAGTTTGCAGGTTCTTTTTATACATAGACTTGTATCAGTTTGTAAAGATAAAGTGCATGCACACTTTCCCTTTCAAACTTGCCTGGGGCCATAGACACCTGAGTTGTCCTGTGAAAATAATGCATAGAAAGTTGAAAATGCAATCTACATATGTTGGGATCCCACTCCGCCATTACCCTCTGCCTAAAATGCCCTTAGGAATATCTCTTTTAAACAAGGCTAAAAGTTTGTGTTGTGGAACAGTATGCCTGCTTTTAGACATATTGAGAAAGAGAATTTTCAGACTGACAAATTTCAGGCAGGCACTTTAACCACTACATATGTGGCTTTGAAAATTGCATTATAATAGTTTACCTGCAACAGGGTGGCCCCCAAAAATTCAGGATCAGGCTGCTGGTCTCCAACAGTGGCCAGTGGTCTGGGTTGCTGGGAAAAAGTACCCAGTGGATTCCATTCCTTGCAGTTCCCTCCCAGTTCCTGGCTGGCAGCATGAGGTGTCATTCCCTAAAGCTACTTGGCTAATAGTTACTGTTTATTTATAGAGTTTGTCCATTTTTGTGACTAAAAATCATTCAAAATGGTTTGCACTCCCAAATAAATCAGATTACAAGAAAAGAGAAATGAGACAAAGGAAAGATCAAGTAAAACATAAACAGGTTATCATATTCTAATTCAGTTCATGTCTGGTTATTAACTTTTAATTTTGTGCAAAAGGATAACAGGGTTGAGATTTGCTTCAGCTCAGTAGGGAGTTTCCAACTAGAAGGGCCACTTACTCTAAATGCTGAAAGCTGAAGTGTTTTTCTTCCTTTAGTCACGCATCAGTGCTACACCCCAGCAATGGCTGTCTAGTTTGGTCATGTTTGCAGCTGACATGCTTTCTGGAAAGTCCTTTAAAGTGCCCCAGCCTCACAAAACCTGTGGAGGAGTAGCCTAGTGGTTAGTGCAGTGGACTTTGATCCTGGGGAACTGGGTTCGATTCCCATTGCAGCTCCTTGTGACTGTGGGCAAGTCACTTAACCCTCCATTGCCCCAGGTACAAAATAAGTACCTGTATATATGTAAGCCGCTTTGAATGTAGTTGCAAAATACCACAGAAAGGCTGTATATCAAGTCCCATTTCCCTTTCCCTTTCTTGTCTGGCGGTCCAGACTGTAAAAGGGATAGATTTCAGAAAACTGCTAGTGTCCTCCTTCCTAGAGAAGAAACCTGCCCCACCGCTAGGCTGCTGAAAAGGGAATCCATGACCATGATGCTAATTACAGAGAGATTAAGAACTGCTTTAATGCTTCTTTGTGAATTGGAGGAAAATTGTCACCTCAGGGAAAGGAGGAGCATGGCTAGATATAGGCATAGCTAACATAAACACCTGCTTCAGGTGATAAATTCTGATAGTACCTCAAAACGTAAACTTTGCCATACCACCATCCTCCCCAGTGATCCTACCTCCACCAGCCCCAGAGGGAACAGGTGAACTGTTAAGATAATACCTGCCCTACAGAATCCAGTGTTAAGCAAAGAGAGCCTTTGCTAAATGCTTCTGAGAGTATATAACCTTGCACAGTAGGCTGTGTTTTATGTATTTATAGAAGTGGAAGAGTAGCATTAAAATTTGTTAAGGCAGCATCACCTGACTGTGTGAAAGTAGTCCCTTCACTTAATGCAAGGTACTTTCAATGACATCACAATGCATTCTATGCTCAGACATCATATATCGCCATTGAAAAGCTCTGTACAAAGTTGATTGAAGCCAGATTGTGTACAAACACTGTAATGCAAGCTTCTGTTAACTGGAGTCTCTGTAGGTTTCCCAAAGAAGGGACCTAAGTATTCTTAAATTCCTATATTCCTATTTGTTATGTTATGCTGTGTTATACCAGACTTATCATTCGCCAACTCCCTCAATTTGAGATTCAAGGCAAGGTACAAATAAAGAAACAGATGAAGAACATAAGGAAATTACAATGCAAAAATTTTAAACAGTCAAAAACAGAAACTACATTAATTTCTACATATCCTACCAAGAATTAAAACAAATAAGTCTTCAGATTTTTATGAAAGGAATAATAACTTTTCACCAAATGTATTTCTGAAGGAAGATTGTGCTATAGACAAACTGACAATTTGACTAAAAACGAGCACACACACCGGGGCGGGAAAGCTGTGGCGAATATTAATGCAGGAAAGCGTCTGCTGGCAAAGCTCGGTGACCCCCGCCAGCCCAGGTATGTGGGGTTATGATGGGGAGGCAGAGCAAAATTTGCCCCCCCCCCCCACACACACACACTTTAGGCCCATGCCCCCTCCCAAATCTTGGTCTGGCTAAGCCTCTGGTGCAGATTTGTATCTAGAGGTCTTCAGAACCCTTGGAAGGAGGCATTGCCCTAAATGATCTACAGGATAGTAAGCTAGATGGCTCTTTGAAACAAGACTTTGAAGTGGCCTCTTTGGGCCTTCAAGTGAAAGTGTGCAACTCATTTGTGGCTAGAGCATGCCTGAAGTGGCATCAGCAGTCTGCAACACAAGATGGGTGCCATAACACCCATCTGGAAGCAGGGTTGGCCTACTTGGCAGATGCTATTTATGACATGTTAGGGTTATGGCCTGCAGTATGTCTTTTGCTGTAATGGCATGTCAGCAACTCTGGTTGCGGCATTGGGCAGCGGTTGCAGCATCAGCCACATCGAGTTAAACTGCCCTTTTGAGGCTAATGGCTACTTGAAGATCTCAGTAACTTTGTGAAAGAACTGGGGTAAACTATAGCGGTTGTTGGAAGATAAGCCGAAAGCCTCTGTTCATCTTTCTTCAGGTTTCCTTCAATCTTGATTTTGAGATAGCAGATGGTACTGGCCTGGTCGTTGGCAATATGGTTAGAAGTCCCACTTTCAGGCATGCTGATCTTCCTTTCATGCAGACAAGAAGTCCTCCTCTCAGTCAGCTAGAGCACCCAATACCTCTTGCTCTGGTGAGAGGAGGTCTTCAGGAGGTGTGGGCCAAAACCACATCAGACCAGCGAGTTCTGAATATTCTTACAGAAGGTTACAAGTTGGAGTTTTCCTGCCTGGTCATTCCTTGTTGGTCGCCTTGTTGAAAGGGAACCAAGGCAGTCGAGGTTCAGGCCACTGTAGATTCCTTGTTGGCGCTCCAGGCCGTTGTTCCAGCTCCCCAGCCCGAACAAGGACAAGGCAAGGACAAGGCAGATATTCTGTCTATTTCATTGTCCCAAAGAAAGAAGGCACCCTTCATACAATCTTAGATCTCAAAGGTCTAAACCGCTGCCTCCGAGTGTCCAGCTTTCATGTGGAAATACTAAAAACAGTCATAGCCTCGATCAAGCGGGAGAATGTCTCACCACCCTCTATCTCAAGGAGGTGAATAGGTTCAAGAGTGGTTTCTCCATCCGTAACATGAGTACACTCAATCCGTTGCCACCATCTGATTCCTGATGCCACCCTGATGATTGGCCTAGGCCATTGTCATCATATTCTCTGAAAAACCTCTTAACTTCCTTGTTCCAAACCAAATGAACGAAGGAGAAATTAGGTCTCACCCGATAGTTTTCTTTCCATTAGTCATCCTCACTATCCTAGAGACCTGCACGAGGTATCTGAGATGTTTGGGTGTGAAGTAATGGGTCAAATGATGACTGTCACCTTGCATGGTGCTTCCTGCATATCTCTTGTTCTCTACAAGCTCTCCAGAGATGAGAGAGGTCCGCACATGTTTGCTTGTCTGGTTAATGTTAGGTTAGCGAGTTTGTGTAAAATAGAGTTTCTCCTTACTGCTTGTGTACATAAATACTGAGGAGCTAGACTGGATGCCAGGGGCGTAGCCAGACCTCAGCGGGAGGGAGGGCCAGAGCCCGAGGTGGGGCTATATGCACGGTGCAGGACGTAAGACGCCAGAAACAGATGATCACAAAACGAAGGCACCGGAGTCGACCGGTGCTGAAGAAGACTCTTCGGCTGGCGGGGATTGGGGACCCCCGCCAGCAAACAAGGTACCTGATGATGCGGCGGCAGGGCGGGCGGGGGGGTCAAATGTAGAGGGGCCAGGGCGTAATCTGTGGGGGCCCATGGCCCCACGTAGCTACGCCCCTGCTGGATGCCAAGAGAGGTCTGGCTTGGCTCAGTTTTCAGTTCTCTATCTCCACCTGCTGGTTGATGGACACAGCTGTCCCACAGGTTCTGGAATAGTGAGAAGGACTAATGGAAAGAAAATTATCAGGTAAGACCTAATTTCTCCTTAAAAGAAAAATTTGCCAGTGTGGAGGGGAGGGAGAGAGAAGACACCACAGGCGTTGCCAAACAGGAAGATTTAAATCCTTCTAACATATGTATATGTGAATATTGGTCTTACTCTGGGTCTTTTTGCCATCCTGATGGAACATAATAAACTTTCAGACCTCACTGTGCACTGCCCTGCCTTGTAAAATGGCAACAGAAAGATTAAATTTATACAGAGAGAAAAACAGCCATTCTCTAGGTGTTTGCATGGAGGCAGGTATTTGCAGGGAGGGAGGCTATTTGTTGTTCATGTATATATGTTGAGCATTGTCTGTAACAGATTGCATTGCCTATATCTTTAAATAAAGATTTTGTCTTTGAAACACAAATCCCTGTAATCCTGTAGTTCCCTGTGAGGCTCTTTCAGAGCACATGTCCAGCTCCCTGTGTCTTATGGGACTCATTCTATTGGCTTGCCTTGTTCTCTAGGCTTGCTAGGCAAGTTGTTCCCCTTCTATCTCCCCATCAGGTCTATAAGAGTTAGCCTGCAGCATACCTTCTCTGTGGACTGAAGCTGCCTATTCTTGTATTTTGCTGTATGATCCCCTTCAAGCTATTGTGACACTCTCTAGATTGTAACATTGTAAACTTATAAACCGCATTACTCTGTGTGTTGTTGAATTACTCCCAGTTTCTGTCTTGCATGGAGAGAGGGCTGGTAGAGAACAGACTCCTAGTTTACAAGGCAAAACTCTTGTCCAGCACATCTGAACTGTAAGGTTTTTCCTTGTTTGATTACTGCATTAAAGAAGATTTTGGTTCAAGAGTTCTGAGTCTTCTCATAGTGATGTTCTATGCTCTGGTTTAAACTGCCTACCAATCACCTCAATGAAAGGGCAGAACATTAGGAACATGTATATACGTATTTTCCTGGAAAGCCAGTGCAAAGTAAGTTCTGAAAATCACTTGTGTTCCATCAAGGTGGTGAAAAATCCACTAGTAAGCCCATCTCTCACAGTGGGCAAACAGAATCCACCATTCTCAAGGCTTCAGTCAGTGATCCACCATAGAACAGAAAGTAATAGAAGCAATCCATATGCATTTCATGACTTTGGTGGACCAACCATCATACATATAGTACTAAACAGTTTATAGACATCTTAAAAGCAAAACAGGGAAGCAGTCTGAAACTGCAAGAGCTTCCCTAATTTGTAGTCATACTATCCTGCAGTATAAGACAAACTGTGATCTTGGTTTTTTACTAAATTACCTGCTTTGGCAATGGTTATAATATCCTATCCCAACAGGTCAGATATTAGGATGTTAACCCCTGCTCCCACCTACCCCATGTCATATTTTACAGGCTCTGTTCAATCAGAAGGACAAGGGAGTATCCTCAGCTTATGGGCTAACTCCCGTACTTGAATCTTAGCTTTAAAAAAAATATTCTGAAAAGTAATGAAGCGAGTGAAAATGGAATTCCAAAATGATGGCAGCTCGATACTCTCTGCTGGGGGTTTCGTCTATGCATGGCCTGATAGATCAATTTGTGGTTCGTGCTACAGCTTCAGGTGATGAATCATAGGTCCCCATGAAGAGCTGCGAAAGATGGGAGCTCCAAATGGCCCTTCGGGGCATGCCATGCTAAGCCTGAATCCTCGAGTCCTGTCACCACAGCCACAATAGAGTGGTGAGCTGACTCCCATTTCCACAGTGACTCCATGCAAAACTGCAATGGAGTCTGTAGTGCAAGGGATTTTAACTGGTTTTGGGAGTGGTGTTGGTGAGTCCACTGGAGAGATTTGGAAGAAGCTGGCCCTAGCAGTGGAGTGTCTGGTGGAAGTTCTGAGTTGCCCTAAGTTGTGAGGGCTCTATCTTGGAGTTGATTACTAATGCTGATCATGTCTGTGAAGTTAAATTTCCTAATTTTTTACTGACCCATCCTGCTTCTGTAATTTTGGACATGACTTGGGAAGCAATTGTTGACCCTTGTAAAGCTTTCTTGCCACAATTTAAGACTTAAAGCTGAGAATTTGAGAATTTTACTAGATGTAATTGCATTATTGAATTTTCTATTCTCTCCTATCATTTTACCATAAGAAACACTGAGAAAATGTCTTACTGAAGTTTTGGAGATTTCTACCACTAATTTAGCTCCGTTTACATCTGTTTATTATTTGCCCGCCACAAGGAGGAAAGATTCTCCACTGAAGGAGAAAATAATTTGGGAATAGATGTTCTTGATGTATCAGCTATTTTGGGACGCTCTGATTCTAATTCTGTGGTTCCATCTACTATGATTATAACTTTGGCTCTATCTTCAAATAAGGAATGGTTTGTTAAGCTTTTCTTTAAGAAAAAGCTTTTCCCAATTTGTAAAGTAAGAATGTTCCCGAACACATCTGAAGATTCACAGAAGAACTGTAAACAATTTTTGTTGTGCCCAGGGGTTTTGCAGCTGGGTACCTTGTTCGTAGAGGCATAGCTTGAGAGGGGTGCAAGGGGAATGACTTTGCCCCCAAATTGATTTTAAACCAAAACAATGCCTATGTGCCTTGCTGCTACTACTACTACTATTTAGCATTTTTATAGCGCTACAAGGCGTACGCAGCGCTGCACAAACAGAGAATCAGGTCACACCCACTAAGTTTGAATTTGTGGGGGAGATTCAGAGACAGATCTGCTAAGTCTAAATGCAGAGACAGCTATAGCACAGCCAGTCAATCTGTAAAAAAAAGCTGCCACTTTTCCCTCCCTGCTGCCACTGTCTTTCTCCCCTTCATCATGGGAAAGGCATGGACTGTCTACTTCACCTCTCCACCCCCAACACAGTCCAGCACCTTTCTCCCTTCCTTTTCCCTCCCTTTGTTCTTATGATCTTATAAAGTAAACTTATCCTGACTCTCCTGCAGGAGTCGGTGACTAAAGCAGGTAGCCTCGGGCCTTCCCTCAGCTGGGTCCCACCCTCTGATGAAATTTCCACAAGGGCAGGCCCTGATTGAGGGAAGGCATAGGGTTACCAGACACCTGGGTGTCCCCGGACATGTCCTCTTTTTAGTTAACTGTCCAGGTGTCCAGGCAGTTTTCCTAAATTGTGTGTTTGTGGGGAGGGGGGGTTGTCACCTTTTGGGTTTTAAAAACCTGTCATTCCGAACAGTGGCATAGCCATAGACCCACCCACTTTGGGCCCAGCATAATCCACTCTTCCTCCCTCTCTCCCTCCTGAAGTCTGACATGTCTCCCTCTTCATCTCCTCCTGGCAGACTGGCACCTCCCCTCTAGTTCCTTCCTCCTCCCAGTCCTCAAATATGTTAACAGCAGTGTTTGCTGATTGTAGTAACCACTGCCGGCCATCTCCTCAAGTCTTCTCTCTGCTGTTTCCCACTTCCTGTGATGCATTTCCTGCTCTCATGCAGGCGGGATGCAGTAGAGAGAATACTTCAGGAGCTAGCCAGCAGTGGGTGCCTCAATCACCGACAATACTGGCAACATATCTGATAGGCAGATGATCAAAGCCCCGCGCTGTTCCAAACAGCGCTCTAAAAATAGCGCTGGAACAGCTCGGGGCTTTACCGCACGGATGATCAGAGATAATGCATGCAAATTTAAGCAGTGCAATTATCTCTGATCATGGGGTAGAAGTGCGGCCGAATTGTGCCGAGCATGCACTCAGCATAATCCTCCCGCACTTGGTTGACAGGTCTGGGCAGTCAAAAGCCCAAACCTGTCAAACACAGGGGCTGGAGGTCCATGGGACCACCAGGCCCTGACTACCCCTGCCCCGAGCAAGACAAATCGGGGGCTAGAGGTCCGGCGGACCTCCGGTCCCCCCAATGATCCCACCCCCCCCCCCCCCCCAGGTTCAGGGAGGGATTGGAGGACCACCAGAGGGGAAGAGAGAGAGAAGGAATAGAGAAATATCAGTGTGAGAGAGAGAGGTGCTGCTCCCTGGCAGGGGGTGGAGGAATGAAACAGATTTGTGAATACAGTGGTGACAGCTGGCAGAGAGATAAAGGTGGGAGGGTTGGAGTGGAGAAAACAGAGATCGGATAAGGTAATGGGGGAAAAGAGAAGGAGAGACACAAGAACCATGAGAGAGAGAGGCCAGGAAAGGGGGTCAGCAGAGAGATGGAGAGAGATGCTGGATTGTGGGAAGGTGGCTGCGGGGAGAGAGAGAGAGAGAGATGCTGGCCCTGGTGCAGGAAAGAGAGGTGGCTAAGAGCAGGGACACACAGGGATGATTGGGACAAAGTGCAGATGTTGAACATGGGGGAGGGATAGGGACACACAGGGAATGATGGTGGACATGGACAGAGAAGAAATGTCAAATGGAACAAAAACCCTAGAAAGAGCAGAAGATGGATGGGGCTCAGGGATGGGGAACAGAGCAGAAGATAGTACTCAGGGTTTGGGAGATTAGAGCAGAAGATGGATGGGACTCGGAGTGAGGTTACAGGAACAGAGCAGAAAATGACTGGGATTTAGTAACTGTGTGGGAGAATGTTGGGGGGTAGAGTTTGGATGGGAGAGATGAAAAGGAAATTATGAGGGAATAGTGAGGACCTAGCAATTGGTAGATATGAGTGTGTGTGTGGTGGGGTATATGTATGGGTTGGGAGAAAAGAGCATCAAAATATTAGTGGCAGACAAATGTAAAGAAGAAAAGAGGAGAGAAGAAAGGGAAACTTGGAAAATAATATAGGAGAAGACTGACACAAGGAAACCGGAAAAGAGACTGAGACCAACACTATTCTGCATATGTCGATGAGGCTGTGGGGCTGGCCTGAGCAGTGTGTGTAACTATCCCAGCTCACTGCTGGTGAAGAATTGCTGTTTAAAAGGTACATGGGGGAGTTGAGAAACTGATTTAAATATTTCTTTAGCAAAGGTAGCAACCATTTTATTTTTAATGTCCTCTTTAAGTACCTGAATATTTATTTTTGTTACATTTGTACCCCGCGCTTTCCCACTCATGGCAGGCTCAATGCGGCTTACATGGGACAATGGACTTGCCCAGAGTCACAAGGAGCTGCCTGTGCCTGAAGTGGGAATCGAACTCAGTTCCTCAGTTCCCCAGGACCAAAGTCCACTAGGCCACTCTGTAAACCGCTTTGAATGTAGTTGCAAAAACCTCAGAAAGGCGGTATATCAAGTCCCATTTCCCTTTCCCCTTTTTGGGGGTGGGCTCCGTAAATATAGTAACCTTACCAAGACAGTCTGCTTCAGTCACTGACTGTTGGCCGGAGAGTCAGGAAAAACAATTTTTATATTTCAACTGTTTTATTAATCTTTGTGTGAAACAGGTACAAAAAGTCAAAGATCACCACGCATAGAATAAAAATGTTAAAATCATTCAACTTCCAACAATAAAATATTTGCAGTGCTGACTTTTCATAGTAGGTAGGGTTAGCACAGTTTGAGAGTCTATTTTGCATTTGGATTTAGCTCATGCCATTCTCAGTTGTAGTTCAGTGCAAGTTATATTCAGGTACAGTTAGGTATTTCCCTGTCCCTGAAGGGCTTACAGTTGAAGTTTGTACCTAAGGCAGTGGATAGTTAAGTGATTTGTCCAAGATCTAAAAGAGCTGCTGTTGGATTTGAACCCTGACTTCCCCGGTTCTCTTCCTGCTGCCCTAACCATTAGGTACAGTTAATACGGATAATACATATTCCAAACAAGTTTGGCAGCTCTACAATAAACTAAAGGGCCGTATCTCTGAAACTTGGATTTGGCAACCTACCAAAAACATAGATAAGCAAATCTTGCTGTCATTAAACACAGGATTTCTGTTAGTGCTTTTTTTGGCACCTAATTCCAAGGACTATGTTCAGTGTGCATATTGCCCTCAGTAACAGAAGTACGGGGGAGGGGGAAAGACAGCTGGTACAGTTGCACCACAGTGACATAGTGAAGGGGTCCTTCCCTGCTACTACTACTATTTAGCATTTTTATAGCGCTACAAGGCGTACGCAGCGCTGCACAAACATAGAAGAAAGACAGTCCCTGCTCAAAGAGCTTACAATCTAATAGACAAAAAATAAATAAAGTAATCAAATCAATTAATGTGAACGGGAAGGAAGAGAGGAGTGTAGGTAGAGGCGAGTGGTTACAAGTGGTTACGAGTCAAAAGCAATGTTAAAGAGGTGGGCTTTCAGTCTAGATTTAAAGGTGGCCAAGGATGGGGCAAGACGTAGGGGCTCAGGAAGTTTATTCCAGGCGTAGGGTGCAGCGAGACAGAAGGCGCGAAGTCTGGAGTTGGCAGTAGTGGAGAAGGGAACAGATAAGAAAGATTTATCCATGGAGCGGAGTGCTGTGTTGAAGTGCCCCTGTTGTTCCTTTACTGCTGACACAGGTGTGGCCACCCTAAGGATTTAAACGACCTGCCACACCCCGTTCCACCCCAGCTCTGCCCCACTATAGCCTCTTCAAAAATCTGAATTTCCAACCACCTATGTCTATGTAGATTTTTACCCTCCCATCTCTCTGGGCCCTTCAGCCTTGCACAGGTACCTATTTTATAAAAAAAAAGTCAGCTTCCCTTGACATCAAAACCTGGCTAAGCCTCTGCTCATTCTATTGAAGTTTCCATGTAAATGTATAGTGCAATTAGTCAGTTAAGTATGTCTTTTTCAAGCCTTTGCACCTTTCTGCTTTAATTACCACCAGGCTGTAGACAGCTGTGACCTTGGCTGCCACCAGTGTGAAATCCGTTTTAAGGTGCTATGAATAATTATTGAAGCTGTCAGTGTGTGTGTCATAAATTGCTGTTTTCCTAAATTTGTTCTTTGATGTAACTATTTTACTCCCCTATTTAAATTTTGTGGCCTATTGAGCACTATTGAATATTTGTTTTCCTGTTTTTTCCTTGCTTAAATTTGTATTTGAATTTTGCTTTGCTGTACAAGTGTGATTACTTGGTTATCAAACATATAAACGGTGAGTGACTGTACTCACTTGCAAATGTGCAGTAGAGACTTCCCTCTCTGTCCCGCTCCCGCATCAATACGTGATGATGGGAGCAGGACAGAGAGGGAAACTGCGCGAAGCCGCCGAGGTCGCTACCGCTCCCCCCACCCGGAGTCGCCGCCGCCACCCCTCCACCCAACCCGGGCCCTCTCTTCGCTACTGAACTTACATCCATTCGCCAGAACGCAGCACGCACATCAGCTGAGCTGCCGTCGGCCTTCCTTCCCTGCCTGTGTCCCGCACTCGCTGACATTATGTCACATGAGGGTGGGACACAGGTAGAGAAGGAAGGCCGACGGCAGCTCAGCTGATGTGCGTGCTGCTTTCTGGCGAATGGATGTAAGTTCAGTAGCGAAGAGAGGGCCCGGGCCAGGTGGAGGGGTGGCGGCGGCGGCGACTCTGGGGGTGGGGAGGAACAGTAGCGGCGACCTCGCGGGGGGGGGAGGGGAGCCAGCGTTGACCTCCGAAAACCCCAATACCAGCCCGTTTTTACGGGCTCAACGGCTAGTAATGTAATATTGCATAAATAACAGTAAATTTGGAGAAATAGGACTGGTATATAGGAGGAAGAGGGGGAGGCAGATGAGCCAGTGAGAAAAGGAAACAAGAAAGAGCACAGGAGGCAGAGGATGACCATAGAGAAAAAAGGGAGAAACCCCCAGGAAAATTGTTACTTAGTTAATCATGCAGGGTCCTTCGGACCTACTCCTGTACCTCCAAATCCCAGAGACTTGCATTTGATCATTTCTTTTGTAGTTTGAGCATGGAATATCCCTTTAAGTTCCATTGGAAGAATAAGGAGAAGAGGTGTTAGGTTCAAAGACAACACTGTGTGTTGTGTTATCAAAAGTGCAGCAGGTCAGGAATGAAGTGTGTTCAGGGCTTAATTTCCAGGGGAATGTCCTGCAGTGTAGTTCTGCCGCTTCTTTTCAGACTCCAGAGCCAGAGCACCAGGGGTCTTCTGTGCCAGGCAGCCTGGGGTGGGGGGGAGAGAGGAGGAAGGGAAGGAGGTAAGCCTGTAGCAGATGCTACAGAGCAAAGAACAGATACAAAAAGGTGGTGATGTCTTCAAGGCTTGAGCGTGGTCTGCATGATTGGCATTACTGCTCACAAGTTTCAAATTTGAGCCAACAGAATCCTTTTTTGTTTCTGGTACTCGGGGCTTAATTTCTGGCAGAACAAGCTGGAGCAACATCCCACCACTTTTCTTCCAGGCCTTGAGGAAGCAGAGCTGACAGTATAAATTAGTTCTGGATCCGCTATGGAAATAGAGCAGAATTGGTGGTGTAAATCATTTTCTCCCCTGTGGAAATGGAGTAGGGCCATCTGATGTGGCTCTGTTCTGCTTCCTCCAGAGACAGAAACGACCCACAAGTGTTGGAGCTGCTTATCCTGAAACTGGCCTTATACATGGTTCCACCAGTTGATAGGGGAGGGGAGGAAGCAATTATCCACGGATGGATGGAAATTAGTGAGTCGTGTTGGGACTTGAGATTATCAGGGATTGAGATTTGGGGGCTCAAGAACCACTTGAGGAAATCTTGGGGGTGGATTTAAGATGGATGACTAGGTTCAGGAAGGTAGAGAGGAGTTTGGGAGAAAGGGCCCATTCTCTGTACTCTGCTCTTCCTCCTTACCCCAGTGATCTTCCATCACCACTCACCCTCCTCTCCCTCCACCCACCACCACTGCCACCAGCACTACCACTATCACCAGTGTTCGAGGAGGAGTGTTTGGGAGTGTTTTTTGTTTTTATGGTCGAAAGAATGTTTGTGAGGAGAGGGGGGATTCTTGGAGAACTGCACCTCACACCGGCCCCTGTCTGGTATGCCCCATCCCCTCCCATTCTTCAGTTCCACTTTTTTGTCAGCAAATGAAGCCTTGAGTATATTGATAGTGCTGTGTGTAGGATCTCCATACTGGAATCGCAAGGGGAGTCTGCAGGAGAGGATTAAGGTTTATTGGCAGAGTGATGTCTAGTTCTCAATATTGGAGTCAACAGTCTTGTATTTTGAGCATGAAGCGTCCCTTTAAGTTTATAGAATGTAACCCATGATAGACGGTGGTGTAGACCAGAAGTGAACTGAAAAGACTGCTGTGGT
Organism: Microcaecilia unicolor; assembly: GCF_901765095.1. Taxonomy (NCBI): domain Eukaryota; kingdom Metazoa; phylum Chordata; class Amphibia; order Gymnophiona; family Siphonopidae; genus Microcaecilia; species Microcaecilia unicolor. The sequence continues at coordinate 50,323,921 of NC_044038.1, forward strand.
CTGAACAGGGACTGCTGTAAGTTGGGACAGAGGTGTATTGGCAGTGCTATGCATGCAGATCTCAGTTCTGCAAAGTAAAGTTGAGGTGCCATGGCAGAACTGTGCATAGCACTCACTACTGAAGTAGTTGTAATATTAGCTTGCATTCAGGCAAGGATATTAGGCACCTTAGAAAAACCTTTCAATCTTGCATTCTCTTTTCCCCAAACCCTTGCAATCCCGTACATATGTCTCCTGCCCTCACCCCAGCAGTCCAGCATCTCTCCCTATCTAGCATCCCTTCTTACCATGGTACAGCAGCTCCTCTTTTTCCTGTCCTTTCCCTTGCCATTGTGTCGGTGTCGTGGTGGGTGGAACAACAGGAATAAGTAGGTAAGTCAGCAGTTAATCAAGGAATCATAAGTCTTAGCACATGTGTGCGCTGAAGGCTTCTACATCCAATTCTTTGCCCACTGTGTAGCAGGATGTCATGTCAGAGTGGGTAGGCACATGGCAGACTTTAAGCACGCATGTACTGAGGCCCCTGCTTCCTTGTTTAACTGCCGGCTTTCTTCGCATTCCACTGTTCCACCAGCCGCTGATTGGGACAGATAATCTAATACTCACTCTGGCTACGCACTATTTTGTCACACACCCCTCCCCAGAGCCTCAGCACTCTAAGCCACTGCCTAACTAATCTAATGGACGCACCGGCCCTACTGGGATTTAGATTATGGATTTTGCTCACAAATTGAGGTGATAGACCCAGTAATAATGCAGCTTCTAGTCAGACAGGTCCATCCAACCCAGCATCCTGTCTGACAGTGGCCAGTCTGGGTCACAAGTGCCCGGCAGATTCAAAAACGTAGGTACAATTTCTCATAGCTCATTGCAGAGAATAAGCAGTGGCTTTTCAAACTGACCTGTCTAATACTGGTGCATGCTTATGTTCCGCAACAACCTTTAAGTTTATTGCAGATTACATCAGTTATAAAGAGACATACAGACCCAGCAGAACTGCAAACCAATAGAAATATAGACGTGCTATCCTCAACACGTAACCAATCCTAAATTGGTAAAAGTATTTCTCAAACAGAAACATTTTCAACTGTTCACTAAAGGCCATATAGTCCAAAGTAATTCTAATCTCGGGCGGGAAAAAATTCTAAACCTGAGCTGCCAAATATTGAAAATCAATTGGAGCAAATACCTCACGAAGAGGAGAACTATAGCAGCAAAGGATTTCTAGAGGAAACATCCTTAAATATGGATAATAAACTAATTAGATCTTTCATATACGGAGGAGCATCCCCAAAAAGTATCTTAAACACAAATAATAATTTTCTTTGGACTTTCTTCCAGCACCTTGTTCAAACCTCTCTTGAACGCCATTGTTCCTTGCCTTGATCACATCCTCTGGCAACTAATTCTACAGCTTAATTAGGTGCTGTGTGAAAAGAAGTCTCCAATATATTTTCAGTCTGCTGCTTGTTTCATGGAGTCAAGATTCTGGGGCTTTGGGAAGCAGGGATTTGCAGTGTGTTCAGTCTGTGGGATGGTTTCCAGAGGACTGGCAGGGACTGTGTGTGAGGAGCTTTTAAAAGCTTTATAAACACTAATATCCTTCCTGGATGAACTAAGATTCAGTACTACAAGTTGGCAAGGTTTCAGTCCCATAGGGACTACGTGGAAAGACACCAATGTTTTTCCGGCCCAGCTGTCCCTCCCCCCTCCCCTTTTCACTGTAAGATATCCTCGCCATCCCTGGAAGCTACTAGAGTCCTCCCCTCCTCAAAACAAAGCCAAAGTCAAGTCAGTCTTAGTTATTTCATTACTGAGCACTATATACAGTTCTGCCAATCTTACCCTACTGAACTGAGGGCCGTATGCAGTAAACTTAAGGAGCCAGCAACGTGGTTTTTAAACCAGTTCTAGCCAGTCTAGCGAACAAGTAGTAAAACAAGACATGCACAAAAGGGTTCTCCGAGCCATTTTCCTGTCACGGTAGCAGCTAACGAAAACGGAATGCAAATTATCTACAGGTTATTATAATGAGCTAATTAGTATTATAATGAGCATGCAAGGCAGATGCACAGCCGTTTTCCAACCCCCATGCACCCTGGAAAACCTAACGGGAGGTCTGCACCTCTCAATGGAGCTGCTGTGAGCGGGCCTCATAAAGAGGAGGACGCCCATCGCGAAAATCGGAAGAAAAAAAACGTCCAAGTGCTCGTCAGGGACGTCCTTTCAAGTGCCTATCACTTGGACGTCCTTCACTCAAAACAAAAGGATGTCCCTGACGAGCACTTGGATGTTTTTTTTTCTTCAGATTTTATGATGGGTGTCCTTCTCTTGGATGTGTTTTTCTTACGTGCCCGAAATGACCACCGCCGGAGAGAATCGGGGATCGGGACAAAACTATTTGGACGTCCCTTTTGATTATGGCCTTCCAGGTCTCTAAGCAAATCACAGCATGTTTAGCTGACACCAGTGACAGCTAAACGCGCTGTGATTGGCTGAGAGAGACCTGGAGGAACATAATTGAAAGGGACGTCCAAATAGTTTTGTCTCGATCCCCGATTCTCTCCGGCGGTGGTCATTTCGAGCACGTAAGAAAAACATGTCCAATAGAAGGATGCCCATCACAAAATCTGAAGAAAAAAATGTCCAAGTGCTCGTCAGGGATGTCCTTTTTTTTTTTTTTTGAGTGAAGGACGTGTATGAAGCTGTCTTTGGCATGCGCAGAGCAGCCAGCATAACGCTTGGCTGCTCTGCGCATGCTTAGCTGGCCGACTGGCTTCCCCTCCTTAGGATTTCCTTCATGCATGCCCGTTTTTTACCGATTCGCTAAGGGATCGGTAAGGGAAGGGCTCTTTCCGTGGAGTTAGTGCATCTGGCTTTGAGACCTCTACGCATAGCACTGCCAATATAGCACTCCTTACAGGACCTGCAGGTGGGGAATGGGATTTACACCAACCGAATGCACATAAATTAGGCTCAGATTCCCCGAATCACGCCTATGCTGCTTTCCTAGCCACGCCCCTTTCGGTTGCACGCAGAAAGGTTTATGTGCACATCTGTATAGAACAGCGCTTAGCAAAATGCGCGTGTAAACCCAAATTTTGCCAGTTAGTGCCAATAATTGATAGCCCCCAATTATTGGTACTAATTGGCTCATTACTCAGTTAAATTGGGCGCATGCAACTTTGAGCGCCATATATAGATTTCCCTGGTTACTGCATAAATGCAAGGGGAGGTACACATGGGCTCGGCCTGGGTGGGTCCCACATGTATTTGCATCACTTATAGAATACTGTAAGTTATGCAGTAAAGTGCCATATTTAGGCATGCGTTTCTGCATGCTATTGGCATGGTGTCAGTGGTCGCACCTAAATGTTGGTGCATAAATGCCACTTGCATTCATATTTTATAACTGAATCTGAACACCTAGATGTCATTATAGAATTAGTGCATAGCATGCTGTAAGGGTATCCCCTGTATCTCACCTTTTGTAGGCCTGAGGCCTGGATAGGCCATGAACCGTCTTTTATGAACAACTAGTAAAACAGGCCCGTTTCCGAAACCAATGAAACTGGCGCTAGCATGTGGTTTTGTGTGTGTGTGTGTGTGTATGTGTCACAGAGTTATTTTGTATGTGTGTGTGTGTGAGGGTGGGGTGTGTGTGCAGGTTGTTGATGTGTGTCTTTTTTTTTTTTTGTTTTGTTTTGTTTTTTTGCTTGGGGGGTTGGGGGATGTGCTGTGCTATGCTGGCAAAGTGGGATGGATTGGTGTGTGGCTTTGAGGGTGTGTGTCTGTTGTATTGTGTGTGTGTGGTTTTGTCTGTCAAGGAGGTTTGTGGAGGGGGGTCTTTCTGTTGGTGAAATGTAAATGTGGTTGTAGGGGGGTCAGCCTTTGCTGAGTGGTGGATTGTTTTTTCCGGGTTTTTTTTTTTTGTTTTGTGCTGAGACAGCAGTGTTGTTTTAGATGGGCGGAAGGTAGAGGAGCACGTTCTTGGTCTGTCGGTATTTTTTGGCCGTATCAGGGCTGCTGTAGGGGAACACTGGAAGAGAAATGTGCTGTGGGAAGCAGCGCTGTCTTTTTTTCGTTGGGCTGGGGTTCTGGGCATCCTGGAGGTGGGAGACGGCTTGCCTGAGGACGGGGATGGTTGTTTTAAGTTGGTGGAAGGGAGAGGAGCACAGTCTCGGGCCATCGGGTGGTGATCCGGTATGTTTGGTCCATTTCAGGCCGGCTGCAGGGGAATGCTAGAACATGCGCTGCGGGAAGCTGCGCCGTCTTTTTCCGGGTGCTCGGGGAATCCCCGAGGTGGGAGACAGCTTGCCTGAGGCTAGGGATGGTTGGGCACGGCCGCTTTGGCAAAAGGGGAAGAGGAAGGGGGTGGGGAGTTACCTGTAGCTGCGTGAGAAAACGGGTATTCTTTGTTTTGTATTATTAGTTTGCAGGAAGAGTGGATGCCTTTTGAATGATGGAGGTGGTGCGTCGGTGTGCGGTTGTTTCGTTAGTTTGGCAGCCAGTCTCCAGCGATTCCTAGGCAGGGAAGCGTGTTTCCCTACTCCTCCCCCTTCCTTGGTCGCTGTTTGCTGCTGGCTGGGTCGCGGGTAATCCTTCCAGCTGGGCCACAGCTTGTCCTGTTCACCCACATCCCAGATGGTGACGGGCACGTTGTTTTCCGGCTCCTCTGACTCCATGTCAAGCGATCCCAAATATAGTCTTTGCTATGGGCCCTCTGGCACTCTTCAGTACTGGCAGTAGGCATTTAAAAATTTCTCCTCCCCCCCCCCCCCCCCCCCGGTCTATTTTTGCACATACCCACAGCAGGAATATTCTTCTCTCGTTCCAGCGGTGGTTCTGTGCTCTCCGTGCTGCACAGATAATGAGCCATTCTGCTGGGGAATGCTCCTCCCTTATTGTCACGTAGTTTCCTCTGATTGGTCCGTCTTACGTTGCCTAGTATTGCCTGGGAACGGTGTTGTGATGGTCCTTTGTGTTTCAGAATGTTGAGGGTGTTTTTTCTGATTGGTCTGTCATGCGAGGACGGGGCAGAGAGACATGGTCAGTGTTGTGGCTTCACCACCATGAATCCATGAACCCTTCAGGGAGTGACTGAGTGACTTCAGAACGTTGTCTTCAGAACGTTGAGTTTTATTATAGTAGATACCTTCATGGATTCTGCATGACTTACTGGAAGCACTGCACTAGCTCACGTCATCCAAAGTGCATCCTAGCGCCTAACCTTTGTCACCCCCTTAAAGAATTGCCCTCACACTATCCATCGTTATATGGATAAGTTCTTTTGACTATCAACCTTTGAATTATCTGAAGTCAGTTTTTGCTAGCCATGTGGCTTTAAGAGCTGACCTTTACCTCCTTAGAGACAGAGGAAGGGGAAGTGGGTCTTAGGACTGGAATGAGGCACATTTCTTCTCTAGTCCACTTTCACATCTGCTTGCTGTGAAGCACTGAAAGAGCATCTTCCTCTTCCAGCTGCTGCCCTGCCCTGGTTTCATGCTTCTCACCTGCCTTTTGGTGGTGTGTGATTTAAGAGCCCAGCCTCCTACCAAAGGTCATGAGGGCAAAGCCACTCTTTGACAGACTGGAAGACACTTGGATTGAAATCTCTAGGCTGTCCATAGATCCTATGATGCAGACGTGTTACATAGGTACGCAACTATGGAACACTCTTACAGGACACTTGTGGCTTTGTAGTAATGTTATGAAGTTTTAAGGAACTTCTTTTAAAACACAGATGCTTTTTATTGAGCAACAGTGGCATTTGAACCAGGCACCTCTGGATGTCAAGACTGGTGCTCTAACCACTAGACTACATCTGCATTCAAATATCCAGTGTACCTGAATGTAACTCACCTTGAGCTACTACTGAAAAAGGTGTGAGCAAAATCTAAATAAATAATATAATTTTGCCTGTGATTATGGATATAAATGATTGCTTAGATGTGCTGTTTTATACAATTTTATTATGTATGTTGTTTTGTAAACCACTTAGTTGATTAAGTGGTATATACGTTTTTTAAATAAATAAATAAAAGACAGTTTTTGAAGCTGTTTATGTGAGTAAAAAGTGTTTTACTCACATTAAACAGTTGTCTGGAAATCACCCTCCGTTGATGTGCCTGAAAGTGCGTACACTGAGAAACAGCACACGTGCTTTTAGCCATGTTCAGAGGGGCAGCACGGGGGGGGGGGGGGGGGGGGGGTTCAGATCACAGGAGAAAAATAGCACATGCAGATGCCATCTTCAAACCCACCTATGTTGTTTTTCAGTGAAAAGTGCCTGTATAAAAAATAGTTGTGAATGTCTGTCTGAAAATTTGTATCCACAAAAACTTTCAAAGTGAAGGAACCCATGTGTGATGCAAAGTGTATGGATGAAAAGAATCCACAGACTGGGTTTGCTGCACAATTCGGAAATTGCCCCCCCCCCCCCCCCCCCCCCACCCACCAAATGTGAAAAAAAAACGGCATTCTTCATTGCAAGGCCCAGGAACCAGTTGCGGCCCCATCAACCCTGTGTGACCCGTTGACTCTCCCCAAAACACAATCTCCCACCCCCTACCCCCACTTTCCTCAGACTTGCTGCTGGCATACCTCCATAACAGTTATTCTGTTTAATACCTCTACCAGACAGCTGTTGATAAGTTTGAGTGATGTGCTGCCCAAAATTCCACTCTAGTCTCACAAGACTGGGAGCATCACACAGTTCAAACATCTAGAGAGAGTATAGGGGAAGAGAAAAGCTTGAAGGAGTAGGGGTGGAGAACCAGCTTGAAGGAGATGGTGGAAGTTAGCAGAGAGTCTGCTGCTTTGTCAGGTGATAGTCTTGGCTCTCACACCAAACTTTTTGTTTTGTTTTTCATACTGGCCCTTGTTGAAAAATAGCAAAGATCTCTGCCACAGATCCTTGTGTATGGGACTAGTTAATTGTGCTGTTGCCCAGGTACAGTAGAACATAGGTTCTGTATGTTTTTTGCTGCCTGGTGGGTGATCTCCAGAGGCTTGTATGATGTTTGCCACATTCTGCATTCAGAGAATGTGTCTTAGCCTAGGTACCATGGCTTACCGCACTCCATATGAGCTCCATCTTTCTACTCTACAGGTCAGAGTGGCCTTGGTAAGTCAACGCTGGTCAACACGCTCTTCAAATCAAAGATCTGCCGGAGATCAATGAGTCCAGAGTATGAGAAGATTCCAAAAACAGTGGAGCTGAGGGCAGTTAGCCATGGTAAGAGGCTTCTGCTCTGAACCTCTCTTTACCTAGTTTTCAAAGAAACAGTGTTATCCCTTGTCAGACCATCTCTGGCCCAGCCCTTGGTGCTTCTAGAGTTGTGGGCATAAATAGGGCAGAAACGAAATTGTAGTCAAGATACAGAAACACACCTTTCACATCTCACAATAATAAACACATGCTAGTCATTGTCATCTCCCTGTCACACACCTCCTAACCTACAGGTCCTCCACTCACTAGGGCTCTCATAGGCATACCAGTACTCCTAAACCTACTGGACCTCCAATCACCACTGCCTTTCCACTGCTCCCAATCTATCACACCTCCAATTATCAGCACTGCTACTGTCCTTCCACTGCTCCCAAACCTCAGAACCTATGTTACTGTTCTGCTAGCTCTCCTACCACTGCTGATGTAGCACATCATCCTGTATCTGCCTGCACTGAGCTTCTGTCATGGGAGTAAATGCCAGGTCCATTCTCCAAGTAGACACAGAAAGATGTACACAGTCACCCTCTATCATGGAATGTTTTCTGACCTGTGTCTTTTCCATTGTCCTCTAGTTATCGAAGAGAAGGGACTGAAAATGAGACTGACTGTGATTGACACACCTGGATTTGGAGACCAAATCAATAATCAGAACTGGTAAGGGTTCTTCCTCTACTGGAAGGATGGGATTTGATAATACCACAGTCAAAGCAGTTTACATATTATATACAGGTACTTATTTTTGTACCTGGGGCACTGGAGGTTTAAGTGACTTGCCCAGAGTCGCAAGAAGCTGTGGTGGGAATCAAACCCGGTTCCCCTGGTTCTCAGGCCATTGCACTAACCATTAGGCTACTCAAAGCCTCCACTCATTTCTCCTCTGCTTAAGGTCTCACTAGAGGCAAGTTGTAAATAGCCCTCCTAGCTTCAGTCTGTATGTAATGTTTACTATAGTCTTTATCGCTAATTTCCAAAAGGTAGTGGGTACTTTTCCTTTAGAAATGGACTACTTTGCATATTTTCATGCAGGCAAATTTTGACTGGAGAACAAAATGCATGGATTGTACTGTATATTCACATCTTCATATGTCACCTTGAATCTGCCTAGGATGTGATTTGGGGAACATGGGGCCTCCAGTTACAAGTTTGCACATTGTGGGCGTAATATGTTCTTTAGCTAAATTACATTCTTTAATCTCCTCTCTCTCTCTCCCATAATTCTTTGTCTTTATTCTTTTATCTCCTGCCCTTTGTCTCATCTTTTCTCTCTTTTTGTCTCCCTGTTTTCTCTTCTCTTTCTTTTTCTCTTTATCTTCTTCATCTTGGTCTCCTTCCCCTTCAGCTGGGATCCCATTATAAAGTACATCGCAGAGCAGTATGAGAAGTACCTAAGAGAGGAGATTGTCATAAAACGCAAACGGAGAATTCCCGACTCCCGTGTCCACTGCTGTATCTATTTTGTGCCACCTACTGGACACTGGTAAGGAACCTCACACAACTTTAGACTGTTCTCAGTGGTTCAGGGGCTGTGGATGCATATGATTGTCATGAGAGACTTGTGAAAAATTCCCAACACAAGGTCACGCTGGAAAATCAAAAATAAAATGGGACAGTCAGGCCCCGTTAATGATCATTTTTAACTTCATTATCAAACTATCTAGTCATTTTCCCCAGGATTTTATATAGCATGATTTAAGTGGCGCGTGCAAGTCCAGTCGTATTCTTGATTTGTGTGCACAGCTTAATTAGTTAACAAGCCAATCAGCACTGATAATTGCTACTTAAGCAATTATTGACACTAATTGGCAATTAGAATTTACACGCAGAACTGTAAGCATATTCTATAACGTCATGCATGTAAATTCTAAGTCGCAAAGCTGAAAAGGGGCGTGGCCATGGGCATTTCTAAAATTATGCGTGTGGTTATAGAATACACCCAGTCCACATGTAATTTAGGCATCAGCATGTACACCAAGTTTTACTTGGTGTAACTGCCCGTCACTAAATTTAGTCAGGCGGACGGGCGCTCGGCGTATTCTATAAACCGCATGAAAATTTAGGCGTATTCTATTTTCAATAATTTTTATTGATGATACATACTTCCAAACAGCAAGTGCATATTACAGAGATTCCACATCATTATAGTGTCCAAACTAACAGGTTTCAACTATGTCCTTATCATTAAATGTTTTACTTTTCAAACATCTCTCCCCCCCCCCCCCCCCCCTTCTGACTATCCCGTCTTGTGCACAATTCCTCTCTCTCTTCTTATCCTATACACACCCTGTTGCAATTATTGATTATATAGTTGTATGGTGTTCAGTAATAAGCTACGAGCTGTATTTAGGCTTATTCTATAAAGTATGCCTAAATTTAGGTGCATTTTATAGACTACACCTAGACATTGAGCCTGCAAATAGGTGGGAAAATGTGGGATACAAATGCAACAAATAAATAAATGTATTTTGTTTTGGTGCTGATTTTGTAGACATCATATGTAGAATCTAGTCCTTTATGGTATTTATATCATAAATCCTGCATGTGGTTTCAATTTCCACTACTGTGCTCGAGGAGTGCTTCTGGAGAACCGATGTCAGAGAAAAGGTGGGGTGGGTTGTGTTTAAGCTGAAGCCTCTGCCACATCCCAAATGTCCTATGTGACAATCCTCGGTGCCCTAATTATTCAGAAACATGGTCGCACCAAAGAGACCGAGGGAAATAAACAACATAATATAGATCAGATAGGAGCTTTGTTCTTAATATTTATAGATTTTGTCTATTCTCAAACCCCATGTCTCCATCCCTTGAGTAAAGAACAAGGCCTCGTCATCCCCTCAGGGATGTGCCGGTGTGGAGGCGAGAGCATATGGGTTGCAAAAGAAGCAGTTCTCCATTGACAAGCCTAGGCGCCTCATACAGATGCAAGAACCCCCCACCCCCATAATTCTGGCAAGCACCCCCCGCCCCCCCCCCCCAAGGCAGACATAAGGAAAACATTCTTGGTCATTTTCAGTTACAATAAACTGAGATTTTTTTTTTTTTTGTCATGGAAAGAGAAATACTTTAGTGATGAGGTTGCTAACTCAGATCACCCTTCCTAAGCAGGGCAGACCAGGCCTATATGATAGAGATCTGTGAGATGTGTGTGACGGGTGGGGGATGGTGAATAACTGTTTGCCATGAGACTTACACCAGGCATCATAGCAGGGCTCCATGTGTTGTTTAACAGCGTACATTATAAACTTACTGTGTGGTGCATAGGTTGCGTCCCCTGGATGTGGAGTTCATGAAGCGACTGAGCAAAATCGTTAACATTGTGCCTGTGATCGCTAAAGCTGACACAATGACATTGGAAGAGCGTGAAGAATTCAAGCAGCAGGTGAGAGGCTCTTGATTGTATCTAGAGATGCAAAGAGAATGTGAATCTGTACAGCAAACTGAGTGAAAGGAGAAGAGATGGCTCAGAGTACAAGGGAGGAGGAGATGGAGGAAAGGAGATGTGTATAGAGGAAAGAACTTATTGAGAAGTTTTAGTGAAAGGAGATGAAAAGACATGATAATGCTGGAGGGGGAGGGAGAGCAGGAAGTGATGTTCTTGGGGAGGAAGAAACTGCTGGAGGAGCTTTATTGGGAGGGGAGGAAAGAAGAGAGACACGATGGAGGAAGTACAAAACGGAGAAGGAGAGCAGTAGTAAGTGAAATTTAGTGAAAGACCTTTGAGAAAGGAGAAGAGAATAAAAAATAGAAGGTTGTATGTGTTGGAGAGAAAGGGCTAAAGGGAGGCAGAAGTGGATGGAGCTTTGTCGGACAGGAACACAGGGGAGACAAGAGCTGATGAGTGAGACTCAGTAGACAGGGTGGATAGACAGAGCTGATGGATAGCTTTTGGTTGGAAGGGCGAGGATGGGATGGAAGAGGTGATGGGTTGTTCATCATATGAGCAGGGATCAGGCAGAGTCTGACTTCAAGGACCATAATCCCCAGAATGTGTCCCACAGATTCAAAAGGACTTACAGGCTTACGGAATCAGCGTATACCCCCAGCGGGAGCTTGATGAGGACATGGAGGACACAGTACTAAATGACAGAATTCGGGTAAGATCAAGGACAAAGGCATAAGAAGGCATTGGGGAGAGGTATCAGATTGGATACTCTGTGAATAGCACTGCAACATTCTTTCATACAGGAAAAAATCCCGTTTGCTGTGGTGGGAACAGATCAGGAACATCAGGTGAATGGAAAGAAGGTGCTGGGACGCAAGACTAACTGGGGGATCATTGAAGGTGAGAGCCTGGCGTTCCTTGGTATACTTATTGCTGTTGTGTGCCACAGAGGTCAATCCAAATGCAGCAGGGAGAATACATGGATATATACCTCAGCCCTGTGAGGCCATGAGAGAGGACAGGGATGGGTTTCACTAGAGGTTAGTTAGTTTGAGATAAGGAAACAGATTCTGTCTGAGAGTATTTCTAGAGCTGAATTTGCTGTTAGGGGATAGATTCTGCATCTCAAAAATATTCAATTGTGGATATCCAGGAGACATGATCAAGTTGAGGGCCTCAAGGACCATGAGTGTTATCCACTGAAATTATGGTGTTCTGGAGCACATAGGAAGGCATGTGGATATTGTATTGCTCATGACATGTTTTAGATCAGCAATATCAAAAACCCAAAGAATAGGACAATATAATAAATTCAAAAAATCATTCTCCAAACAACCTAAACAAAATCTCATGAAAAAATTTTTTCTACATTACTGTAAGGAATGGATGAGTCCTCAGTGTAATATCATTGAATATTGAGATACTGGACCATGCCACACTCAGGAAGAGAGCTGTACTGAATATGCAGGCATCAAATGCTCAGCCTCTTCTTAATCGCACACTATCACAGGACTCTGCCTTATGTGTATATAAATAAAATTATATGTAGATATGTATAAATTGTGAGTCTATAAATCCTCTTTACACCACATCATCCACTCCTTACACCACATCATCCAAATTATCATACTGTGTCGCAAGATTTGCCAATCTGGTTTACTGCCCTCCTATGATCCAGTGTCTCCCCTTTCCTCTCCCCCCCCCCCCCCCCATCTCCAGCATTTCTCCTCCTCCTCCCCACACATCTCCAGCACTTACCCTTCTCCACCCCTCTTGAAATCCAGCATCTCTCTTCTTCCTTTCCTCCTCCCACCATTGTCTCCCTACACCTGAGCTGAGTCTGTGTAGAACAGAAAGGAAATACACTGCAGTGGTGGGCCTATGGACATGCACATGCTCAAGGCCTGCTGTGTCCCAACTCCACCATCATGGTTGCTCTGCCACTATCTTTACCAGTGCTGTGTTGCCTTTCCCTAAAGTCTGATACTCTTAACAGATGGCTGCCTCCATGCCCCAGCTAAAACAGGGAGCGAAAAATCTGACTCAGAAATCAAACTGAAGACCACCAGCATACAGCCAGCCAAATACTCTTATTTAAGAAATTGTCCTATGTCCTGCCTAGCAAGAACTGAGGTTCAATTTTGCCTAAGTACCATATATGGTTTTCTTATATGGTGCTTAGGCCCCTCCCAGTGCATCCCAGGATGCAGTGGCTGGGTGCCGCCATTTTGTTCTAGGCAGGACCAGAGGGAGGAGGTGGTCCTCCTTCTTTCAACTTTGAAGGTATGTGGGAAGGTCAGGGGTGGGATGGAATTCCACTAGACTACCAGGGCCTGCCACTAGGGGTCTGACCTGGTGGGGACCCATGTGGACAGCAAGGGGTGCTTGATTGGTTCCAGGAAGCCCAGGGGGGCAGGAGGGGGGTCCACTGGACACTGGGGATTTTTGGTTCATGGAGTTGAGAGGGGGGTCCACTGGGACCACAACAGTTTTTTGGGGGCCTGGAGATGCATGGGGGGAGACAAGAGGGCTTCCACTCGAGGATTTTTAGTTCGAGGGGATGCAGGGAGGGAGCAGCTGGGAGGGGTGAGGTAGGGAGCACAAGCAGGCAGCCTTTGTAGCTGCTTGTGTTTTCCCTCCTCTCCGACAGCTCCAGAGTTGCCGTAAAATTTAGCTTGTTTAAAGCTAGGCACTCTTGATGGAATAGGGTTCTGGGTAGCTGCTAAGGGTACACATTAGAGCCACGGAAACCCCCTTTGTGCATTGCTCGCAAAATAACATTTGCTTTAGACCAACTACAACTGGTCTAAAGCAAACGTTGAAAGCTCAGTAATCTTTGTGCATCGGCCCCTAGGAGTGTATACTTACTGTATCCTATACACAGTGGTGTGCTGGAGCCGGCTCGCACCGGCTCGCAAGAGCCGGTTGTTAAATTTTCTTCCGGCTTGCGAGCCGGTTGTTGCAATTAGCGAGCCAGCTCTGGCTCTCCTCCCTCCCTCCTCCCTCCCTTCGGATCCGCCTCACCTCCTGCTTGTTTTTTAAATTCTTGGCTTCCAGCGCCGAGTCGCCGACTGTCCTGAGTCCTCCCTTGCCAATTTGCGCTTTAAAAATGGCCGCCGAGACTTCCAGAGGCGGCCTCGCGAGACTTCGGCTGAAGTCTCGGCGGCCATTTTGAAGCGCGAATCGGCAAGGGAGGACTCAGACAGTCGGCAACTCGGCGCTGGAAGCAAAGAATTTAAAAAACAAGCGGGCGCTCGGTGAGAGACCGGATCGGGAGGGAGGGAGGAGAAGAAGAATTTCATAAAACAGCTCGGGAGGGGGTGGCAGGGGGGAAAAGAGAGTCGCTGCTGGGCATGGGTGGATGGAGGGGGTCGCTGAACATCTGGGTGCATGCAGGGCAGGGGAGAGGAGGGTCACTGCTGGACATGGGTGCATGCAGGGCAGGGGAGAGGAGGGTACACTGCTGGACATGGGTGCATGCAGGGCAGGGGAAAGGAGGGTCACTGCTGCACATGGGTGCATGCAGGGGAGAGGAGGGTCACTGCTAGACATCTGGGTGCATGCAGGGCAGAGGAGGGTCGCTGGGTATGGGTGCATGCAGGGCATGGGAGAGGAGGGTCACTGCTGGACATGGGTGCATGCAGGGCAGGGGAGAGGAGGGGAGAGAGAAGAAATGCTGGACATGGATGGAGGGGAGGGAAGAGTGAGAAATGAGATGAGAAGAGGGAAAAGGAAGAGAGGAGAATAACTGCAAATGGATGGAGAAAATAGGCAGAAGCTGAGGACCAGAAATGAAGAAGAAAGGAGGAAAGAAATAAATGGAAAGGAAGCCCTGGAAACAGAGTTAAGAGGACAGATAGCAGCAGAATCGGATACTGGGCCAGCATGAGCAGAAAAACAGTCACCAGACAACAAAGGTAGAAAAAAACTCATTTTATTTTCATTATAGTGTTTGGAATATGTTCACCTTGAGAATCAGGTGCTCAACATTAAAAGTTTATATTTATTTACTTATTTATGGCATTTTATCCCACATTAAACATGAATTAGATTGGAACCTGGGATCATTTAATTTTTTTCCTGGAAAGAGTAATGCATTGCCCCCCTCCCCCGCTATAGCCAGCTCTGCAATTTTGGGGGGGGGCGCAGAGGTGGACGGGGGGGGGGGGGGGGGCGCTGAGGTGGACCGGGGAGAGAGCCTGTTGTTAAAAATTTACCAGCACACCACTGCCTATACAGCGTATGTTTGCTGTTGCTGACACAGATCTGGAGGCAGAGGAAGGTCTGCTTTTCAGTGCTGTATTAATGAATAATCCTACATGAGTGCAGACACTCCAACATGCATATGTAGAATTTTCAGTAGCCTGCCTAGGGGCAAAGGCTGGGGGTTCTTTTCTAGCCACAGATCTGGTAGGCAGCTTTCAAAGTAAACTACGCAGGTGATCTTTTACTGAAAGTTCGTTTATACCAGTATGCAATCAAAGGCAGGAGTTCCTGGCTTTAAAACGGAGAACATTTGCGCTTGGTGCTAGCCTATTGTTACAATTTTATTGTAATTCTGTTTTTTTTATGGTAGACCATATTCATTTTTTGATCCCAAGCAGTTCTTAGACATTTTAAAGAATAGAGAAGAACTGAAAGCTTTTGGTATTTTTCCACAGATATAAATGCTGTTATGTGGCTGCAGGTTTCCTCCAGGGATAGTCACTGCCTTTATATTACATATAATTTTCCTTTTTTTAAATAATATTTGTGATCCACCCCTTCAATATTTGTGGCATAGTTGTAATTTTTTCCTTTTTGCTTTTAACATAGTAAATGATGCCAGATAAATACCTGTATGATCCATCTAGTCTGCTCCAAAGTTTTTGTTTTATTTCCTTTACTATTTTTGTTTCCTTCACTTCATAATGATGTGAACTTAAGTTTATGAATAGTTACATATAGAAATCAAACAAAATAAAACATGGAAAAGAAAATAAGATGATACCTTTTTTATTGGACATAATACATTTCTTGATTAGCTTTTGAAGGTTGCCCTTCGTCAGATCGGAAATAAGCAAATGTGTTGGCAGATATTATATATAAGAGAAACATCAAAGCATCACTTTGACAGTCTGACAGAGTGGGAGGGTGTGTGAGAGGGTGGATATAAAAATTACATTTGAAAATGCCGTTCTGTGTGTATTCCTTACGCTTGCATTATTTAGCCTCTGTGAGGACACAGTTGTCAGTCAATCTGTTTACCCAGATAAATTGCTCTCATTCTGGGTATTTACATGATGTCTCTGCAAGCTTGATGGCATGCCTGTTTATCCTTTATACAGGTACATAGAATCCTAGAAACATAAATCATGATGGCAGATAAAGGCCAAATGGCCCATCCAGTCTCTTTCCTCTGTAACCACTAGCTCCTCCCTTTCCTAAGGGATCCCAGGTGCCTGTCCCACGCTTTCTTATGTGAGTGTGCATATAAATTGATAGAACATACATATATGCAATCTCTTTTCTGGTTCCTGCATGTATATGAATCACACATTCATACATGTGCATAGTACTTTCCTACTGTATGGGTAATCACCATATATATATATATATATACATGATTATAAACACATGGTTGTGCACATATCCCTAATGCATTCCCCTTTTATTGACCCAGTCCTTTCTAAGCACCAGGCAGCTGTATTTTGATTTCTTTTCAGCAAAGATATGATCAGATATGTGGCTTTTCCACTTCTCTCTAAGCTTAGTAGGGGAATAGGAGTCTTTAAGTCGGAGTTAGTAACCTGCTGTGTTGAAACATGACTTTCTTTTGTACCTCTCTCTAGAAACTGAAAAGCAGTTCATAACATGTGTTGCCTGAAGTGCCCAGAAAACATAATTTCTGTATAGATAGAGTCTGATTCCATCAAGAAAACATTCTCAGCCCAGCCTGTGAGCAGTGATCATAGGCATCAGCGGCAGGAAGGAGGTCTGCTGCCCTCTGGTGATCAGTTACCTATTTTACGACTCTATACAAAAAGCTCTTTGAAACACTTGCTGTGTGGTAGAATCAGTGAGGAAAGACTCCTGAAGAAATTGCAGAGTCATGGAATCGGAGGTAGGGTATTATTATGGATTAAGAACTGGTTGAAAGATAGGAAGCAGAGAGTAGGATTGCGTGGCCAGTATTCTCAGTGGAGGAGGGTAGTTAGTGGGGTCCCGCAGGGGTCTGTGCTGGGTCCGTTGCTTTTTAATGTATTTATAAATGACCTAGAGATGGGAATAACTAGTGAGGTAATTAAATTCGCCGATGACACAAAATTATTCAGGGTCGTCAAGTCGCAGGAGGAATGTGAACGATTACAGGAGGACCTTGCGAGACTGGGAGAATGGGCGTGCAAGTGGCAGATGAAGTTCAATGTTGACAAGTGCAAAGTGATGCATGTGGGTAAGAGGAACCCGAATTATAGCTACGTCTTGCAAGGTTCCGCGTTAGGAGTTACGGATCAAGAAAGGGATCTGGGTGTCGTCGTCGATGATACGCTGAAACCTTCTGCTCAGTGTGCTGCTGCGGCTAGGAAAGCGAATAGAATGTTGGGTGTTATTAGGAAGGGTATGGAGTCCAGGTGTGCGGATGTTATAATGCCGTTGTATCGCTCCATGGTGCGACCGCACCTGGAGTATTGTGTTCAGTACTGGTCTCCGTATCTCAAAAAAGATATAGTAGAATTGGAAAAGGTACAGCGAAGGGCGACGAAAATGATAGTGGGGATGGGACGACTTTCCTATGAAGAGAGGCTGAGAAGGCTAGGGCTTTTCAGCTTGGAGAAGAGACGGCTGAGGGGAGATATGATAGAAGTGTATAAAATAATGAGTGGAATGGATCGGGTGGATGTGAAGCGACTGTTCACGCTATCCAAAAATACTAGGACTAGAGGGCATGAGTTGAAGCTACAGTGTGGTAAATTTAAAACGAATCGGAGAAAATTTTTCTTCACCCAACGTGTAATTAGACTCTGGAATTCATTGCCGGAGAACGTGGTACGGGCGGTTAGCTTGACGGAGTTTAAAAAGGGGTTAGATAGATTCCTAAAGGACAAGTCCATAGACCGCTATTAAATGGACTGGAAAAATTCCTCATTTTTAGGTATAACTTGTCTGGAATGTTTTTACGTTTGGGGAGCGTGCCAGGTGCCCTTGACCTGGATTGGCCACTGTCGGTGACAGGATGCTGGGCTAGATGGACCTTTGGTCTTTCCCAGTATGGCACTACTTATGTACTTATGTACTTATGTACTTATGTGATATGGTATAGGAAGGGCAATTTTCAGATTCATTTACTTGGGTAAGTCAACTATCTATCTAAAAATTGCCATCACTTGGTCCAATTTAAAAATGTGGTATTGCATAATACTCACTTTTAGCTGGATTTAAAGGGAAGTGTCTTTGGAAGTGTTTTAGGCAGGATTGGTAAATAATCCATGTATATCAAGTCTTCAAGCCTATTCATGTTATTTTCCATAGACATTCCCCACCCCACACACACACACACACACACACACACACACAAACTGCTGCAAAGGTCTGCAGGTACTCTGTACCCAGGATGGTTTTCAAAGGGAAAATAGAGGTGTATCTGTCCTTTGAAAATCAGGAACAAGGTGCGAACTTTGTGCTTCCTCCTTGGAAATATTCAATCATTTTCCTGTTCTGTTTTTTTTTTCTCTTTGCAGTGGAGAACATGGCACACTGTGAATTTGCAAACCTGAGAGATTTGCTCATAAGGTAAGAGGTATTTTGCTATCATGCTAATGCACCAATCAGATAATTACGCTGGAAGACAGGCCTCTCCAAGCCTGTACAGGGGAAAGCAGAAATTGGATTGTTAAAGCTTATCATCTGTATAAATAAGTAACTAAATTAAATGTCTCCACAAACATATGTCTGAAGCAGTTCAGAGAGTAAAAACAGTATATTGATAAAAGCATATAAATATCCCACATCGAATACAGCAAAACCCTTCAAAATGGACCACACAATTTGTTAGCAACATCCACACCAGCCCATTTAAGTTTAACTAAAGACTCTCACCACCAACCCGCCTTCCCCTCACATTTTTAGGGAGTAAAAGTAGCCTTGCTTTATTTCAGATCCTTAAATAACAGGTCTCAAACTGCACATCTCAGAGAAGATTGCTCCAAAGCTTTGGGGTAATAGCCAAAAAGCTCTCATCCAGTGAACTGATGGTAGTCTTGATCAGATGATGATGTTTAAGTAGGAACATAACCTTTTCAGTGTATGCTATAAATAGGCAGTACCATTCCTCTCGAAACTCGAGGGGGGTTATCTTAAATTGAGTGTTTGTCACACTGGCAGTGGTAGAGGACCAGCTCTTAACATTCTACCTCATAACCATTCTTGTTGCAATATTTTGAAGACCCACTCTGGCAACCCTAGATACGGAAGTCCAAAGGGTTAACTACCAGTGCCTACGCTCCAAATGTTGTTTTGACTTGACTTTGTCTTCCCATAACTCCTCATAATGTAACCCATAATTGTACTGTAACACATTGTATTTCCATCATTCACAATGTATTGAAAGCCACACTGAGCCCGCAAATAGGTGGGAAAATGTGGGATACAAATGCAATAAAATAAATAAATAAATACATGATTTGCATCAGTTCAAGATGATGATATTCTGCTCTATCCGGCATTCTTTTATATACTCATTTATTGGATGATCTACCTTCTTCGTTCCTCTCATCAACCAATAATTAAACCGCCTTCATTCCTCCAGCGCCCTTAATCAACTCTACCTGTCCTGGCTTCTTGCAATGTTGCCTCTATTTCAATATCGTTGTAGCTTTCCCATCTTCTATGATATTGCAGGCCTTCTGGAGCACTGTTCAGGGCAACAGCAATTTTCATTTAAAAAGGACCAAATATCATAGCCCTTCCCTTTGAATGAACGAGTAGCACTTCACCTTTACAATCTTCTCAGCCAGTAAAGACTGTACGGCCTATCCAATCTCATCTGCCCATCCTCACCAACATATCTCATGGCATAAAGGACATTTTTCACACACCAGTGAACTTTTTTCAAATTGTGATGAATGCATGAGCCAGTCAAAGGCTTGTCTGTTTCTATGTATAGCACTCCCGTTTTTGTAACCACATCTCACATCAGTTTCTGATGATATACTTGAATATGGTGGATGATGAAATGCTGAAATAATAATCTTTACACACTCCTGATCCTCAAAATATTCAACTCTTGGTTTAACCTACCCCCATTAATATATAACTGGATTCTGATGTCCAGGGGAAATGCTGTTATGCAGACAAGTGATATTATACAGAGCGACCCTACAACCTGCAGACAGCACTGTGGACTACCATGTAAGAGATGACTAAATTTTGGCTGCTCTTCATGGGCCAGCAGGGGCTGGGAGCTGCTCAGGAAGGGCTCCTGCCCAACTAGATCATATGTAAAAGTATGTGCAGCAGGGACATAACCAGAACGTAATTTTAGAGGGGGGAGGGCTAGGGGTAGACTGAGGGGGAGCAAGCATTTCCTCTCAATTCCCCCCCCCCCCCCCCAAATCATACCTTTGCTGGTGAGGATGCTCAAGCCCCACCAAAGACATTCTGTGCCGGAGACCGGGGTCATACTGTCTGAGGAGCAAGGAAGCAAGCAGGCTGCTCCAGCCTCCGATGCCAGCACTGCCGCACATGCTCAGTTCAATTGTATGAACTGAGTATGCGTAGAAGTGCCAGTATTGGCGGCTGGAGCACCCCATCGACTTCCCGCTCGTGCTGTCTAAGCTGCAGGGGCTCCAGCTGCCAATCTCTTTGGCTGGCGGGGGTTTGAGCATCCCCACCAGCCACCCGTTCGGTGCTGCAATTTTGGAAGGAGCCTGAGACCAAAGTGGAGGCCCCCCCCCCCCCCCCCCCCCCCCCATGGCTACACCACTGACGAGCGGTACAAGGTGGCATGTACTTCTAGAGTAGGCATGCTTAGGCAAGGAGTTGGAGTGGAGCATGGGTAATGTCCTGATTTATGCTCAAAGGGCCCTTTTAAAAAGCGGCGGTAAGCCCGACCAGGGCTTACTGCTCGCTAAACAGGAACTACCACCAGACTACTACAGCACCTGGTGGTACTTCCCCACCCCCAGTGCTCCGTCATATCCGGCGCTACAAAAATATGTTTATTTTTGTAGCGCTGGGGTGTAACCTGGCAGTAATCGGGCAGCGCAACGCTCGGCCCAGTTACCACCGGGTTAGCGCAGGAGCCCTTACCGCCACCTCAGTGGGTGGCGGTAAGGGCTCTCCCCTGAAATGGCTGCGCGGCAAGTGCTTTACTTGCTGTGTAGCCATTTCCTGCAGAAAAGAAAGACTATCCTTTTACCAGCTGCGGCAAAAGGGGGCCTTGGCGTGCGTCAAAAACACGCACCGCCAGTGCAGGCCCCCTTTTGCTGCAGCTTGATAAAAGGGGCCCATAATGCTGTGCCTTCTATCAAGGTGCAATTTGTACAGGATTTGGGCTAATATTGTAGAGACAGACAGTTGCCTAAGTGCCTTTATAAAATAGGTGCCTCCCTGCCCTATTAACTTAGGTGCCCTGTTATAAAATGACACTCTTAATGTCTTATTTGTAAAGCCCTCTCTCCCTGACTTCCTGTTTTTCATTGTGTCCACCTCTCACCTCTCAGGACCAACCTGCAGGATTTGAAAGACATCACTCACTACATCCACTATGAGAGCTACAGAATACGACGACTCAGCGAGAGCAACCTCCTGCCTCAGGGCCCAGAGTATATTCCACAGTACCCCACAAGAGAGCTAATAGACAAGGATGAACTGGAGAATGACTTCTGAACCCAAGAGCCCTTGTCCCTTTCCTCCCATGCCACCTCCCCCACCAAAAATGGATTTTTCTGGCTGCTTCTCAAATTTCTACTTTTTTGTTTTTGTTTTATAAACTGTATTAAATTTTGTTAAACAAAAGTGACATTATCGTGTGTGAGTAAATCAATAAAATTACACTTCAGTACAAAATGAGTAACATTGTCTTCAATACTTTCAAGATTAATATTTTATTTATTAACCACCTTTATGAAGAGTTTGTGCAGCGCTGCGTACACTTTGTAGCGCTACAAAAATGCTAAATAGTAGTAGATTCACCCAAGGCAGTGTACAGTAGGTATAGTCTAACATAAAACTTACAATTTTGTTAACAGCATAACAATAATAAAATGACCAACTATAAACAGAAATACAATAAGGGACCCTTTTACTAAGCTGCGGTAAAAAGTGACTTGTGCTAGTTTTGACGTATGAAATTGGCGCAGGCTGGGCTACTTTTTACCGCGGTGGGGAAAAGGCCTTTTTTTAAAATGGGACAGTAAAAGGCCTTGTGCTAATATTAAAATTAGTGCACGGCTATTTACTGCCTGAGTCCTTAACCTGTTTAGCAGGCGGTAAGGGCTCACACGCTAACCCTGCGGTAATCGGGCAGCGTGCAGCAATGTTGCTACATTGCCAATTACTGCCAGGAACACCCCCAGTGGTAGAAAATAGAAAATTATTTTCTACCATAGGAAACTGCACGTGCCAACTACTAAGGAACTACTGCCAGGCTCAATTTGGCACACTGCAGCCCTACTGTGCCTTTGTAATAGGGCCCATAAATGAGGTAAATTTGGACATAGCAAATTGAAACTTAATAATAGAACTACCATGAAATAGTACTAGAAATATAAAAAATATATAATAGATCCATTATTATCTTACATCAACCCATTTACTAATAATAATAATAATTCGCAATTTAGGTTCTGGTAGTGATCTGGTGAAATGTCACATTAAAAAGTCAAAAAAGGTGTTTATCTTTTGAAACAAAGTTATTTGACAACATCAAGTCAAGCTTCTCCATGACAGAGATTGGTTGGGCTCTGTGCCACCATTCGAGGAGATGGACATTTATTTATTTGTTACATTTGTATCCCACATTTTCCCACCTATTTGCAGGCTCAATGTGGCTTACATAGTACCGTAAGGCATTCGCCAAGACCAGTAGAGGAAAAAATACAATGTGATGTTAAGGTCGAGTAAGTTATGTTTCAGGGAATTAGGGGTCAAAGTTAGGGGAGGTTATATAGTGTCCAATACGATCGTTGGTTTTGCTGTGTTGCAGAGTTGAGGCATTTATGTTTGGTCGGTAGGGTATGCCTTATTGAACAGGTAAGTTTTTAGTGATTTCCTGAAGTTTAGATGTTCGTAGATTTGTTTTCACAGCTTTTGGCAGTGTGTTCCATAGTTGTGTGCTTATATAGAAGTTGGATACATGGGTTGCTTTGTATTTGAGTCCTTTGCAGTTTGGGTAGTGGAGGTTTAGATATGTTTGTGATAATCCAGTTCTGTTTCTGGTTGGAAAATCTATGAGGTCTGTCATGTATCCTGGGACTACACCGTAGATAATCTTGTGGACCAGGGTGCAGATTTTGAAGGTGATACGTTCTTTGATTGGGAGCCAGTGCAGTTTTTCTCGGAGGGGTTTGGCACTTTCAAATCGTGTTTTACCGAATATCAAACTGGCTGCTGTGGTTTGGGCTGTCTGGAGTTTCTTTGTGAGTTGTTCTTTACAACCCGCGTAGATTCCATTGCAGTAGTCTTAGTACCATTGATTGTATTAGGTTATGGAATGTTTCCCTCAGGAAGAAAGGTTTTAAACATTTGAGTTTCCACATTGAGTGGAACATTTTCTTTATAGTGGAGTTTACTTGGCTCTCAAGTGTAAGATTGAGGTCAATTGTAACGCCGAGTAGTTTGAGGCTATCAGAAATAGGAAGGGTGTGGTCTGGGGTGTTTATGGTTCTGGGTTTGTAATTGTTGTGTTGGGATGAGAGGATGAGGCAGTGTGTTTTTTCAGTGTTCAGTTTCAGTTGAAATTAATTTGCCCATGAGTTCATGGTGTTCAGACTGTGCTTGATTTCATTGGTGATTTCTGTCAGATCGTGTTTGAAGGGGATGTAAATTGTGACATCATCTGCATAAATGAACGGGTTGAGACCTTGATTGGTTAAAGACTTGGCCAGTGAGATCATCATTATGTTGAAGAGTATTGGTAATAATGGTGATCCTTGAGGTACTCCGCAGTCTGCTTTCCACGGTGGTGATATGTTTGTCTGGCCATGATATGAAAACAATTTTAATTTTACTCCAAAAAAGCTGTCTTGAAAGTCTAGCCCTAGTAGAAAAAAACAGGGCCACATGGGGAAATGTCTTTTCAAAGATTTTGTGAAAACACTTATTTGACTGCCAGTGCCATTCCTGTAATGTTGAATCTTTGGACAGCTCCACCATAGGTGCAGAAAATATGTTCAATTGCAGCCTTGCCATCAAAGGTCCGTTTGGAGAGGTCTCACTTGTAGAGCTGAGGAAGTGTTAATCAAACTTCTCATCATTAAATTATCTGAGTACAAAGTATATGAACAGAGCAAGAACAATTTCAAAGTATGATCCCAATTCCTTTACCACAGAGATTCAGAGGCATTGTGACCTAATAAATACAACCAACTATTCATGGTAGGAGAGCAGGAGAATGATCTTAATTGAAAGTATTTGGAAAAAGGTCAAGGGAAGGCACCTAACTCCATTTTTAGATTTTTCATGAAAATCCTGTCTGTAAAAAAGATGATGCGAAGCTCACTGGGCCTGGCTTTATATGAGCAGAGTTTTGCATTTCAATTCCCATATCCCTTACAATGGGTTCCTTTTACGAAGCTGCGGCAAAAGGGGGCCTGCGCTGGAATCGGCGCATGTTTTTGATGCACGCCGAAGCCCCATTTTACTGTAGCGGGTAAAAAGGCAGGTTTCCCTTTTCTTAAAGAAATGGCCGTGCAGCAAGTGAACAACTTGCCGCACGGCCGTTTCGGGGGGTGGGGGGGAGCACTTACTGCCACATATTGAGGTTGGCAGTAAGGGCTCCCGCGCTAAGCTGGCAGTAACCAGGCATCATTCAGCACTGCCCGATTACCACCAGGTTCACACCAGCACTACAAAAATTGAAACATTTTTGCAGCGCCAGAAATGGCACACACGGGGGGAGGGAAATACCACTTGGCTGCTGCGGTAGCCCGGTGGTACTTCCCTTTTAGTGAGCTGTAAGCCTGCATTGGGCTTACCGTTGCTTTGTAAAAGAGCCCCAATGGTAGGTATGGGGCTTTGGAGACCAGAAAGCTGTTTACACACTAATCTCCAAATCAACATGGCTGAGGTTAGAGCAATGACTAATTAATTAATGTAGCTTCAGAAAACAGGTGAAGAAGCCATCACTTTTTAAAATTTTAAGGAGCAGCGCTAGTAGCACCACTTTAGATTTGGTAAACCTAAACTTTCCTGCCTGGCAGGGCCGCTGAGAGACTGAGCTGGGCCCGGGGCAAGTCCGCCCCCAGGGCCCCGCCGCCCCCCCCCCCCCCCCCCCCCCCCCCCCCCCCCGAATCACTACTCAGGCCGCCGGTGCCGCAGTCCCCAGTCTCCACCCATCCACCCCATCGACAGCCCCCCCCCCCCGTCCGCCGCAAGGCCCCCTGCATTCAAACCGATTCAGCAGCGCCTCACCTCCATGTGAAAGCGCAGCGGCAGATCACCTCTCTTCGGGCCTTCCCTCCCTGTGTCCCGCCCTCGCAGAAACAGGAAGTTACATCAGACGAGGGCGGGACACAGGGAGGGAAGGCCCAAAAGGAGGCGATCTGCCGCTGCACTTTCACAAGGAGGTGAGGTGGTGCCGAATCGATTTGAATGCAGGGGACCCGGTGGCAGACGGAGAGGGGCTGTCGACGGAGCAGAGGGTGGGCAGGTGAGACCGGGGACTGTGGCGCCGGGCTCCCCTTGGAGGCCCCGGCCCGGGGAATTTTGTTCCACCTGCCCCCCCCCCCCCCATCTCGGTGGCCCTGCTGCCTGGTAGGGTGAGTAAGCACTTCAATGCTAATTTTGTTTGGCAGGATAAAAATCCTAGGGCCTGATACTCAGCTGCTAGTGATCAATATTAAACCCAGATGTTCACTTCTTAAAAGGGGACGCACATGGTCAGGTGTCTATATCCAGTTTGCATCGGGCTCTGCTGTCGCTCTGCCCGCCCTGAATCTATGAAGCACTAACAGAGGCATGGAGCAAAGATCTGGGGTATGAACTGAAGGGAGTAAATTTTGCAAAACTGATAAAAGATATCCCCAGACAAGTGGGTGGGGCGGAGCTGCAGGAGAGTCAGTATAGGATAATACACAGGGGATACATAGCACAAACACAAGCCGCAAGAGCTGGTTGGGCAGCAGAGGCTCAGTGTGTAAAATGCAGATGAGGGAGAAACACATTTTTGCACACATTTTGGAGTTGTGACAAAGTGAAAATCTTTTGGAAAAGGCTTCATAATTTTTTTTTTTTTTTTTTAACTTTGAACATTTTTATTGCATTTTGTCTATATTTTCATTCATAACCATGTAACCTTGAATAAACATCAATTGTTATAGCTATCTCACATATGTACCTCGATATACACACTAATCTGCTGATTTGGCTTGCATCTTTTCCAGTCAGTATTGCATTTTGTCCTTTCTTTACATTCATAACCATGTAACTTTGAATAAACATCAATTGTTATAACTATCTTTCAAATATGCCTCTAAATACATACTAATCAGCTTTTTTGGCTTACTTCTTTTCCATTCAGTTACATTTGCAATCAACAACCCGTAACATATTCCCCTCTACATATCTTGGAATCTTAACTTTGTTATAACAATCAGACTATCTCTTAGCTACTATATGTCACCATGTGTTCAACTCTGTAGTCCCCCCCCCCCCCAAGCTCCTTATACCTTTCCCCCTTCGTTAATGCCCCCTATGTGATCCCCCCACAAATTATGCTAATATATATGATTTCCCCCCTCCCCCTGCCCTGGAATGCATATCGGCCCCTTTAGAGATGCTCTATCATGTGCTGTACCCTTTCCCATCCCTTCTTGCGTTTAAGTTCACCCTCCCTTCTATAGACCGTCAATCTCTCCATGTACCACAGTTGCCTTACTTGGACTTTCCATTCCCCTATATCTGGGGGGTGGTCCACTAACTTCCAACATCGCGCGATGAGACACTTTGCCGCTGCCAGTCCCCAGCGCATCATTTTACTCTCCTCCCACACCTCTCGTTCATTATGCATTCCCAGTAAGCAGGCCTGCGGATTACACACCAGGGATACCCCCATAGTCCGGACCAGCACTTTCATCACTGCTTGCCAGAATGGCACCACCCCCGGGCAGGTCCACTACACATGGAGAAATGTGCCTATCTGTGTCCTGCATCTCCAACACTCATCCGATGTCCCTGGATACATTTTTTTCAACCTTTCTGGTGTATAGTACCACCGCATGAGGACTTTATAAGCATTCTCTTGTATCAATACACAAACTGAAGCCTTCTGTACTTCCCCACATATGTGCTCCCATTCCCGCTCTGTGAAGTGATAGTGCAGGTCCCTCTCCCACGCTCCCTGAAATGGGTATGCCCGCTCATCCTCTCCCTGAAGGTAGCGGTACACCACAGAGATGGACTTTGGGACCTTTCTCAGCATGCTCCACAGGTTTTCCAACCATTCTCCCTCCTGTGGTATTCCCCCCCCATCCCTGTTTCCTCATGAAGTGTATTGTGTATGTGCAAATCTATCTCCCTCAGGGATCCCATACCTATCCCTCATCTCCTCAAAGGTCCACATTCCACTCCCATGCATCCCATCTCTAAATCTCACCACACCCCTCCGCTCCCATCTAGCAAACGTGGCATTCTCCCTACCCGCCATGAATTTAGGCTCCCACCTAAGGTGAGCCATTGTTGACACCTCTGCTAGGTGCCCCCTTCGTCTCCTCAACACTCCCCACACTTCCAGTAAATGTCTTAGGAATGGATTACACTCTTTGCCCTCTCCCCAGACTCTCGGAAGTCCACAACAATGACTTCAGCTTCCTCTGTGGCCAGTAAAGGCTTCATAATTATTTGGAGACTCTCGTAGGTTACAGGTTAATTCCCTCTTGGAGAGGGGTGGTATTAAATAAAAGGGGGCCCTACGAACTTTCAGACAAGAGCATGGATCTCCTACTGGGTAAGGCATACGCAGTGGGGAAAAAATGTATATTGAGGCATTGGATGCAAGAGGAACCACCCACCATCTGGCTTTGGAGGAATAAATTTCACGAGTTGATGTTATGGGAGGCTAGAGCAGCACGAGGCACCCCAAAAAAAAGAAAAGCATTCATTTCCATTTGGAACAGATATTTGCAAAATATTTCTCATAAAGCACGAAGTGCAGTGCTCAATAATCTGACCGTGCCATGAGAAGGAAGGAGGGGAAGGCTAAATATTTTGGGAGTGGAGGTGGTTAGTTGGAGTATGCATAGTTAGGGAAGTCCGCCTCAGAAAATGGTGTAAAGTGCCAAGGGAAACGGGACACGTTAACCTACACTCTGATAATTATACTGCGGGGAGAGGTAGAGGAACGCCATGAAGTAAAAAGTTGGTTTAAGAGAATAGAGGGGGGGGGGGAGGGGATATAGTTTTGGAAAAGGTAATATTCTATGTATATTGAAGAGTTACATGTAATAATAGCTTGGAGACGACTCCTTTGAAGAAACATATTCAGAAGTCTCGTCTGTAAACACTGTTGGGATTTAAACAAGGCAATAATACACAGAGCAAAACACGAGACAATTATTGGAGTTTAATATGAAAGTTTATGGGTTATGATAGAATTATTTATCAGACTTTTATTGTTTAATAAGGAATTGCTAGTCATGCGTTTTCATCCATAACAATAGTTAATACATAAATGTTAAATACAGAACACGGTTTGGGGGGCGGGAGGGATAAGTGCTATATTACAAAATTTGATGGCTGTACGTAATGTTGTATGCTTGAAGTGTTCCACTGAGCTTTGTACAATTGTATTGATGCTGCTATGTTAAGGTGGATTTGTACTTTTTGATTTGTCATCAATAAAAACTGTTGAAATATAAACCCAGATGTTCAATGGCGGGCCATGTCCAGGCACCAGCATTAAACTTCCAGGTTTCTAGAGCCAGCTAACACATAGACAATTAAGGGGCCCTTTTACTAAGGTGCACCTAAAAGTGGCCTGCGCTGGTGTAGGCGCATGTTTTCGACTCTCACAGGTCCATTTTCTCAGTACACCTGGAAAAAAAGGCATTTTTGTGGCCGAAAATGGACGTGCGGCAAAATTAAAACCAGTGTATGGCCATTTCAGCCTGAGACTTTACCGCCACCCACTGACTTAGTGGTAAGGTCTCACGTGCTAATTGGGCGGTAAGCGGCCAGTGCATGTAAACTGTCGATTACCGCCGGGTAAGCGCCACACGGTAGAAAATAGAAAATATTTTCTACCGCATGTTTTGGGTGCGCATCAAAAATGGATTTACTGCCCGGGGCACGCAGTAGCCAGGCGGTAGTTCCAATTTGATGTATATTGGACGCACGTAGGCAGCTATGCGCCTTTGTAAAAGAGCCCCTAAATGCGATATTCAGCACTTATGTGGTCCTATTTATGCAGGTAAGCTAGCTGGTTAAGTGCTGATTCTGTCCCTAGAATGCCCCCCATATAGCTGGTTTTCAGTTTCACACTAACTGGTTATTTTCAGTGGCACTAACCAGTTAAGTGCCACTGAAAATTAGTAGTTAGCCCCGAATAGGTGATTTAACCAGCTGGCCAGTTAAAACACATTGGAGGAAATATTTTTCACTCAGCGAATATCAGTGACGATCCTAGGTCGGCTGCCACCCGAGGCGGATCGCCGATGCGCACTCCCCCCCCCCCCCCCCCTGGGTGCAGCACAGCCCCCCCCCCTCCTGGCGCAATGACACCCCCCCTCCCCCCCAGCGCATCAACCCCCTCCCCGGGTGCATTCTTGGCTGCTGGAAGCAGCTGTGTGGCTCTCGGTGCCACTGGCTCCCTGCTCCAATCTGCCCTGGAACAGGAAGTAACCTGTTCCGGGGCAGAGGGAGCAGGGAACCAGTGGACCTGACAGGCGCACGGCTGCTCTCTGCACCCCTCCAGCGGCGTGCACCCGGAGGGGACCGCCCCCACCGCCTTGCCCTTGGTACCTCACTGGCGAATAGTTAAGCTCTGAAACTCGTTGTTGGAGGATGTAATAACTAGTTAGCTTATCTGGGTTTAAAAAAGGTTTGGACAAGTTCCTGGAGGAAACGTCCATAGTTTGTTATTGAGAGAGACATGGGAGAAGCCACTGCTTACCCTGGGATCGGTAGCATGGAATCTTGCTACTATGTGGGTTTCTGCCAGTTATTTGTGACCTGGATTGGCTACTGTTGGAAACAGGATACTGGGCTATATGGACCATTGGTCTGACCCAGTATGGCTATTCTTATGACCGCCTAGTAAATAGTCTGCATCTAAAAGCAAAGAAGGATTTGGGTATAAAAATTGGTAACTGGTTAAATATAAACAATATTTAGGAAAATTATTTTAATAACATTGATTCTGACTAGCCATGATATTTTTGCTTCTTTCCAAGCAGAAGGAAGATTTTATGCCTTTAATCTCAGCAGGTCAAAATTTAAATGGTGTAACTACTTAAACCCTCAAACTACTGAAGTCTGAGGGCTCTAATCATTGTGTAAACCTACAAGGCATGAGAGGTGATCTAGAGTAGTATACTGTAAAACCTGAGAAAGTTCAAAGAAAGTTAGATCTTCATAATTTCAGGGAGTGTTTTGAGTGGATAGGTAAGTAGAACAGCATACCATCTGCATATAGTTTAAGAATATGATATGACCCTCCTCTTCCATAGTTATACCCTAAAGACTTCCTAAAGTAAGGTTCTAGAGCCAGTTCAAAAAGAAAAGGAGATAGTGGGCATCCTTGGTGAGTACCTCTAGAGAGAATTGTGGAGGGGTAACCCCTTTGACCTGTACTGAGAACAAGAGGAAAAAATATATAGATTTAATCTAGCCAATAAACTCGGAATCTAGACCAAATGCACTTAGATCCTGAAAAAGATAACTCCATTCAACTTTGTCAAAAGCCTTCTTGGCAACTAAAGAGAAAATGGAGCTTTAAGTTAACATAGTAACATAGTAGATGACGGCAGAAAAAGACCTGCACGGTCCATCCAGTCTGCCCAACAAGACAGCTCATGTGTGCTACTTTTTGTGTATACCCTACTTTGATTTGTACCTATGCTCTTCAGGGCACAGACCATATAAGTCTGCCCAGCACTATCCCCGCCTCCCAACCACCGGCTCTGGCACAGACCGTATAAGTCTGCCCAGCACTAGCCCCGCCTCCCACCACCGGCTCTGGCACAGACCGTATAAGTCTGCCCAGCACTATCCCTGCCTCCCAACCTCCAGTCCCGCCTCCCACCACTGGCTCTGGCACAGACCGTATAAGTCTGCCCCGCACTATCCCCGCCTCCCAACCTCCAGCCCCGCCTCCCACTACCGGCTCTGCTATCCAGTCTCGGTTAAGCTCCTGAGGATCCATTCCTTCTGAACAGGATTCCTTTATGTTTATCCCACGCATGTTTGAATTCCGTTACCGTTTTCATCTCCACCACCTCCCGCGGGAGGGCATTCCAAACATCCACCACTCTCTCTGAGAAGAAATACTTCCTGACATTTTTCTTGAGTCTGCCCCCCCCCCCCCCCCCCTTCAATCTCATTTCATGTCCTCTCGTTCTACCGCCTTCGTATCTCCGGAAAAGGTTCGTTTGCGGATTAATACCTTTCAAATATTTGAACATCTGTATCATATCGCCCCTGTTTCTCCTTTCCTCCAGGGTGTACATGTTCAGGTCAGCAAGTCTCTCCTCATACGTCTTGTTACGCAAATCCCATACCATTCTCGTAGTTTTTCTTTGCACCACTTCGATTCTTTTTACATCCTTAGCAAGATACGGCCTCCAAAACTGAACACAATACTCCAGATGGGGCCTCAACAACGACTTATACAGGGGCATCAACACTCCCTTTCTTCTGCTGATCGCACCTCTCTCTATACAGCCCAACAACCTTCTAGATACAGCCACCGCCTTGTCGCACTGTTTCGTCGCCTTCAAATCCTCAGATACTATCACCCCAAGATCCCTCTCCCCGTCCATACCTATCAGACTCTCGCCACCTAACACGTACATCTCCCGTGGATTTCTATTTCCTAAGTGCATCACTTTGCATTTCTTGGCATTGAATTTTAATTATACCAAACGTAATTCTGGGTATTCTATAAGAAACGGTTTCAAATTACAAAATTGGTGAATATAACAGAAACCTTCATGAAACTTTTAAACAAAAATTATTTCTCTCATTACTCATATTATATATATAGTTACTTTTTGTGCAGAATCCAATAAAATATATAGGTATTTATTTGTTGTGCTCAGTTTTTTGGTGTATTGCTGTGGACTGAAAATCCAAGCTTAGCAGGGACACCACCCTTACATCATAGCACATCCTACCTCCATCCTAATAATGCTGTTCAATAGATGGGCAAAGTCCAAGAAAAATATTAAGACTTGATGTTCAAAAAAATTAAATAACAGCTACTTAGCTTAAGCAGAGATGTACAGAATCAAAGATCTTCTTCCTGCCAAGTTCTTGTCCACTGCAATACTTTTTTTCAAAAGAATCCTTCCGTGCAAAGTTTAAGAACAAAGAGAACACAGTCCAGCAATTCTAGTTCCCTACATGGGCCATGTTTCGCCAAACTAATGGCGTCTTCAGGGGAACTGATCTGAAATACAGGTAAAGATTTTGTAAAACCTAGCACTTCATTTCATATCTAGAAGTAAGTGTAGAACAACCATACAAAACTTAAAATATAAAGTATACTCCTTTACAGCAGAAAA
This sequence comes from Microcaecilia unicolor, assembly GCF_901765095.1. Lineage (NCBI taxonomy): Eukaryota > Metazoa > Chordata > Amphibia > Gymnophiona > Siphonopidae > Microcaecilia > Microcaecilia unicolor. The sequence continues at coordinate 50,356,448 of NC_044038.1, forward strand.
TACAAAATATAACTCACTGTTCAGCAGAACCAGGGAGGAGCCCCACCCTGTCTGGTTTACAAACCTACTCCCGAACGCCCACACATGCGCAGAATATATGTCAGGCATCAGCTGTTTCCAAACGGCGGGAAAAGATTAAATGAGAGCTTGCCATTCTATTTCTCTATTCAGGCCACTAGGGGCCACTGTTCGCCATCGAAAAATAAATTCTTGCTCTTTCTGAAGTAACAAACGAGAGGCATCTCCACCTAAAGGTAAAACAATCTGAAAAAGCACAACAAATTTTAAGTCTTTGATGTCATGATGTGCCTGTAACCAGTGATCCACAAGTGGAGCTTCATGTTTGCTGTTTCTTAGATTACTCAGATGTTCTCCAATCCTCTGTTTAATCCGTCTCATGGTGTGCCCTATGTACCATTTAGTGCATGGGCACACTATACCATAAACCACTTGTGAAGAATTACAATCTGTAGACTTATTCAGAAAAAATGGTTTATTCGTCCAGGGATTAGTGACTCTCATAGTTTGCCAGGCATGCTGGCAGTAGACACATCTACCACAGCTTTTATGACCTTTTATCTCAGATGCAGAGGCAGTCCACAGTCCTGGGTTGACAGATGCCAATATCTCACCTAGATTGTGATCACGCATATAGGCAAATGTAGGTGTTTGATCAAATCCAAGAGTGGTCAACATAGACCAATGTTTGTTAATAATATCCTTTATTTCATTCGTTTGGCGAGAATAAGGCAGCACACATACTATTCTGTCGTCTGTACAACATGATTTAGGTGGTGGATTAACCAACCAATGTCGGTCAGCACTCATTGCTCTCTTAAAAGCTCTTTTAATGATCCTATTAGGGTATGCTCGAGCTCTAAACCTACTGTATAAATCCGCAGCCGAACTCCTAAAGCTCTCTTGCGATGTGGATAATTTCTTTACACGCAAAAATTGACCCACTGGGATTCCATTTTTTGAAGCTACTGGATGAAAACTTTGATAATGAAGTAGCGTGTTAGAGTCAGTGGTTTTACGATATATTTCTGTAATGAAACTCCCCTCCTGCAACTGGATGGTCATATCGAGAAAATTAATCGATTGCCCTCCAATAGATGACTCAAATTTGATATTTGTATCTACTGAATTTAGATAGGACAAAAAACAGTGAAGCTCACCCAGATCACCAGTCCAAATGAGAATCACATCGTCAATAAAACGCTTCCATAGTCTAATATTAGAGAAAAATCTTGATGGATATAGAAATTTCTGCTCAAAATCTGACATATAGAGGCATGCGATAGTAGGTGCAACAGTAGCACCCATCGCAATGCCATGTATCTGAAGAAAAAATTGATCACCGAATCGAAAATAATTCTTCTTGATGATAATCTCTGCCATTTGATTTAGAAGAGTCATTTTATCCAAAGATATTTCAAGTTGCTCCAGATGAGAGTTCACCAAGTTACAGGCATCAGTGTGTGGAATACTAGTGTAGAGAGATACAACATCTAGTGATACCAGTATAGCAGGAGTTTCAATAGGTTCAATATTTTGCAAAATCTGTAACAAATGAGCCGAATCTCTAAGATAGGACAGGGCAGTTACATAAGTACATATATAGTACATAAGTGTTGCCATACTGGGACAGACCAAAGGTCCACTAAGCCCAACATCCTGTTTCCAACAGTGGCCAATCCACAAGTACCTGGCAAGATCCCAAAACAATACAATACATTATGCTGCTTATCCTAGAAATAAGCACTGGATTTTCCCAATTCCATTTTAATAATGGCTTTTGGACTTTTCTTTTAGGAAGCTATCCAGACCTTTTTTGAACCCTGCTAAGCTAACTGCTTTTACCACATTTTCTGACAACGAATTCCAGATTTTAATTACACGTTGAGTGAAGAAATATTTTCTCTGATTCATTTTAAATTTACTAACTGTAGCTTCATTGCTTTTTAAAAAAAAGGCATTACATTGGCCACCCTCCAATCTTCTGGTACCATGCTTAATTTTAAAGATAAATTACATATTACTAACAATAGTTCTGCAAGTTCATTTTTCAATTTTATCAATACTCTGGGATGTATACCATCCGGTCCTGGCAATTTGCTGCTCTTCAATTTGTCAAATTGCCCCATTACATCTTCCAGGTTTACAGAGATTTCATTGTTTCTTTGACTCATCAGCATTGAATACCATTTCTGGCACCGTTATCACTCCCACATCTTCGGTGAAGCAAAGAATTCATTTAATCTCTCCGCTATGGCCTTGTCTTTCCTGTCAAAGTATACCATAAGGTCAGTACAAGAATCACTAAAGCTGAATGACATGTAGCCTCAAAACCAGTGTGTGTTTTCTAGCAAAAAAAGGTGCTGGTACTCAAATGCTAGGCCACCCTTTAGGAGTGGGGTAATCACTGAGGGACCCACCCCATAATAGCCAGGCCCCCTGCAACCAGTCACAGAATCTATGACAAGGCACAATTGGTGTGTAGAGCCTGAGCTCTATCATTAAAACTTTGGTTCCATGAGTCAATTTTAGCAGACAATAGAAAAGGTGCCCGTACTCAGTACCCCCTCATAAAAAGCCCTGCTTAAAACAGACTTGTTAATAAGAGGAATTGTAAGCAGAGGAGTGCAGACAGCACTGGCTCAAGGGACTCTGTAGCCCCAAGCCAACTTTTGTATTGGCACTCTTGCTCCCCCCTCTCCCCCACTTCACTCTCCAGCAATCCAGTATCTCTTCCTCTCAAGTCCCCCCCCCCCCCCCCCCCCCCCCCCCCCCCCCCACACACACACACACTCTGGTGATAAAGGGCACCAAAATCCTAGTTTGTCATCTCTCTTCCCTTTCCCCTATCCTGTGGATCTCGAACTGCAGGCAAGTAGAGGGACAGAGGAAAAGGAAGAGGAAGGGTGCTAGACCAGGCTTCTGGTGCCCTTTATCAGTAGTGCCCTTGGCCAGTGCCTCACCTGGTCCGTAGGCTGAGCCGGCTCTGCAGGGCCGCTGAGAGAGGGGGATGGGGGGGCAAAATTCCCCGGGCCCAGGCATCCAAGGGGGTCTGGCGCCAGGGTCTCTTTCTGGCTTCTGATTGGACCCAAGTGATCGCGTCCCGACAGCAGCAGGAGAGAGAAAACTCCGGCACCAGGCCCCCCTTGGAGGCTGGGGAGGATCTGGAGCTTCCTCCAGCGCTGCTCTGCTGAGCAGCTAATTTTCCTCTCAGGCGCGCATGCTCAGTTTTGAAACCAAACATGCTCCGAGAGGAAAAGCAGCCACAGGGGCAGGCAGTCAGCGCTGGAGGACGGCGTCTTCTGCTGGTGGGGCCTTGGGATCCCCGCCAGCCAAGGTATTTCCTATTGTGGCAGCGATGGGGGGGCAGCAGTGGACGACGATTGTGAGGGGTGCAGCCTGCCTGCCCTGGGCCCGGCAGTGGCGGCAGCTCTGCCCCCGGCCCAGTTCAGTCTCTCTGCAGCCCTGAGCGCAGAGTCCTATGATGAAAGCAATCTGATGAGTAACAATCAAAGTAGAAAAACAAGTGAAAAGAGTTTACTGAAGTGGAGGAGTAACCTAATGGTTAGTGCAGCAGGCTTTCATCCTGGCAACCTGGGTTCATTTCTCACTGCAGCTCCTTGTGACCTTGGGCAAGTCACTTAACCCTCCATTGCCCCAGGTACAAAAAACTTAGATTGTGAGTCCCCTAGGGACAGAGAGAAGTACCTGTATATAATGTGTACAGTGCTGTGTATGTCTAGTAGTGCTATAGAAATGATTAGTAATAGTAGCAGTAGTAAAAGATAACGTGATAATAATGGAGAGATTTCAATAATTAGCTATACAGATGGGGCGAGCAGCCTGAGCCTGATAAGATGGTAAGATCTATGCTGGTGGTTGTCCCCTGGGTGCTTAGCTATAGCCCATAATACTGGAATAAACTCCCTGAGCCCATACGCCAGGCCCCCTCCCTGCCCATCTTCAAAGCCTTGCTCAAAGCCCACCTCTTCAATGTCGCCTTCGGCACCTAACCACCATACCTCTATTCAGGAAATCTAGACTGCCCCCACTTGACACTTGACATTTCACCCATTAGATTGTAAGCTCTTTTGAGCAGGGACTGTCCTTTTTAAACTGTACAGCGCTGCGTAACCCTAGTAGCGCTCTAGAAATGTTAAGTAGTAGTATGTAGTAAGTGACTTGCCCAGAGTCACAAGGAGCTGCAGTGGGAATTGAATCCAGTTTCCAGGATCAAAGTCCCGCTGCACTAACCACTAGACTACTCCTCCACCCACTAGGCTACTCCTCCAGGAAAGGAATGTTAATGTAATGCCTTGTACACTGGCCAAACCAAAAAGAATTTGTATCAGCTGCAATTAATTCAGAATGCTGCATCACAACTGATAGAAGTCTGCAAGCAGAATGACCACATCACACCCTTCCTGCAAAAACTTGCCCACCAACCTGACCACCCTGCCCAGATGGGCTTCCCCAAAGGTGCACCTGAGCCTTCCCTCACCCCCCTGAAACCTAAAAAAAATACCTGGTGGTCCAGCAGACTCCTCCTGGCCCCCTCCCATCCTCTGTCCTCATAAAAGAATAGCGGAGTGGCCAATCGGACCCCAGCCAGGCTGGGCCAAGCCCAATCCCCTAGTCACCACTGGCCCTGGTGGTCTAGTAGAATCCACCCCAGACCCCCGACAGGAGGGATGCCTACTCCCTCCTAACTCTGGCCCTGCTATTTCCAAAATGGCAGCACCCCGCCCCACCGGTGCATCCTGGGTGGGGCCTAAGCACCATATAAGGGAACAAAACCACTCGCAGAGACGGGAAGGTGGCAGAACTAGAGGACATGAACTAAGATTGCAGGGGGGCCGACTCAGGAATAACGTCAGGAAGTACTTTTACGCTGAGAAGGTGATCGATACCTGGAATGCCCTCCCACTGGAGGTGGTGGAGATGAAAACAGTAACAAGATTCAAAAAGGCATGAGATAAACAGAAAGGAATCCTGCATGGAAGGCATGGAACCAAACAAGCTTAGCGGTGATTAGATGACAACACCAGTAATTGAGTAGCAAAGCCAATGCTGTGCTGACTTCTAGTCTGTGCCCCGATCGTGGCTGGACAGATGTGGATGAGCTGGAGTAGGGCTTCGATGACAACTTCAGTAGTTGAAGAAAAAGGCCAGTGCCAGGCAGACTTCTACAGTCTGTGCCCTGGAAGTTGTGGGGACAAATCAGGATCAAGTATGAGTTTATCTTGTTGGTCAGACTGGATGGACCATGTAAGTATTATCTGCCATCATCTACTGTGTTTTGTTACTATGTTGTATCAGTTCCAGTCTCAGCTCTGAGGATCTGAGACAGTGATCTGCGTTACCCTCTAGCACAGTGGTTTACTCTTGATTTCCACATGCTAATCTTCCTTCTGATGCAGTACGAAGTTAGTGTACTAGAATCAGCATAAAACCACTGCAATGAAGGGTAGCACAGGCAAGCAAAATATATGCAAATTGCTGAGGAATTGCTCCCAATGTAAAAACCAATTTGCTAAAATTTAGCACCTGTGTGTGTTTTTATTCTTTTTCTAGTGCTCAGCCTCTATGCCAGCTCAGGGCTCGTCTAAAGATGCAGCTGGGAGCAAAAGGATCATCTGAAGTGTGTCACTTCAGATTTCCTAAGATCCCTAGAGGACCTAATGGGATCTTAACTCCTTGCCCCCCCCCCCCCACACACACACACATCCAAAAACAAATCCCTTGTGGTTCAAGTGGGCCCTGTCCGGATCCCCACCTATTTCTAAAAGTTGATAAGCAGATGTGAGACCCACTCAATCCTGACTCTGGCGCTGCCATCTTCCAAACTGTTGGCACCTAACTCTTAATGGGGAGCTCCGGAAGGGGGGGCTTTCATCACCAGGAAGAATTTTTGTGGGTGTGGGGGGAACCAGGTTGCCTTGGGGCTCCTCTTGGACCACCAGGGACTAATTTGGGGGGTCATAGGAAATGTATGGGGGGATCTGCAGAGGAGTCAGAGGTGCTAGGATGTAGAAAATTTTGTGGGATGGAGGTAGGGAATGGGAGGCATGGATCACAGAATCCTGCAGGTGAGCTATTTTTCATGTCTCCCTTCTCTTCATGTCTCTCTGAGTCAATCTTGCTCATGCACTGACAGATAGGGAGACATTTTACTGTTTTCACATCAAAAGGCTGCACATTACCATGGTGGTGTGTACTGTTTTTTTTTCTGACAGTTAACATTTTTTAACACTGAGGTAATTTGCTTGCTATTAACTTACTACATCAGGGGTAAAAGGCTTTTCAGCATTTGCAAGCTGGAAGCAAGGGCGTAGCCAGACACCAAATTTTGGGTGGGCCTGAGCCCAAGGTAGGTAGGCATGAGAACTCTACCTCCTCCCCCACCTATCTGGCATCTCTCCCTCTCCTCACCCCAGATGATTGAGCATTTCTGAACTCTCTTCTCCCCCCCCACCCATCCCTCCGTACCTTTTAAAGCCTTCATTTTTTCTTTTGCCAGCAGCAAGCAGCAAATCATACCCGCTGCACACGCTGGCCCGGAGTCTTCCCTCTGACCTGGTCCAACGTAATCAGAAACAGATAATTGCATCAGAGAGATGTCTCGGGGCCAGTGGGGGAGGGTTGGGAGGTGGAGTTGGGGGGAGATACTGGGAGTCTTCAGCTGGTGAGGCTTGGGGATCCCCACCAGCCACATCAGAGATACACCACTGCTGGGTAGGCCTGTGCTGGAAGATCAAAGGAACTGCTGAAACTCCCACCCCCTCAAAAAGTCTTTTTTTTTTTTTTTTGCCTTTCATGTTTAGGAAATTTAAGGGATTGTCATTGGCCAAAGGTCTGGAGAACCACTATCTATAAGATGTAATTTCCCTACTGCTGGATTGCCATTGTAGCAGCTGCCATCCCCTTCCCTCCCTCCCCACCCCAGTGTGTACCATCTTTGTAACATGCCCAGATCCCATTAGTAGTTACAGAGCATTCAGACCTGAACTCCTTAAACCCAGGCTCTGTCCAAAAACCAGACCTGTTTGCAGCCCTTGAAGACTAGAGCTGGGAACCCCTATTCCAAATAAAGAATGAATACCATCAGAAAAAAGGAAGAGAGACAGATTTTAATGCCTAGAATTCCTACAGGGTGGATAAAAACTGATTATTTTTAAAAATTAGGGATTTTTTTTTTACCAAAATCATATTTTTAATATCCTTCATTCCTAACTCACACTGTTTCATAGATTGGTTGCTATGATCATGTGACCACTGCTTTAGAACGCTGTCTGATTCCTGTGTTGTTCTAGATCACCGTTTGATCTTGCATTGTTCTCTGGAGCAGTTGGTGATGGCATCTGTAGACTGACAGAGAGAGTTTGCTCCAACGGTAAGAGGTTTATGGTTTGAAAAACATTTTTCATGATGATTTACTTGGTGAGTGAGAAATTTTAACAATGTGATTAAAAGTTCTTTTTTTTATTTTTGTGACTAGTGGGTTTTGTGATGCTGGAGGGCAAATGTATATATTTATGAAAGAGCAACATGCATTTGTCTAATTTAAAGGATTTGTCATTCTTTGTATATTTGTTTGCTGGATTATTGTGGGTTTATTTTTTGTCATTTATGCGTCAATATTCAAAAGAGTTTAACTGAGCAGGAGAGGTTCCTGCCTGAATAAACACCACTGAGCTAAGGGTGGCTTTAGCCACCTATGGGCACTGGACAAACTTTTGTGGATGTCATCCTCCCTCCCCACAGTCCAGTGGCACAGCTTCCTTAGCCCCCTGCCAACAAAATAAAACAGCATAAATGTGCAGAGCCATTGTCCAGGCCATGCCGGTGATGGCTCTGCTGGTGCTGCCCCTCAGAAAGAGGAAGTCTATGCCGGAAGGGGGGCACCACAGCAGAGCCATCAGCTGTGTGACCTAAACAGCAGCTCTATACTTTTTATATCATTTTATTTATTTATTGCTGGAAAATGGGGGTGGGGAAAAGGAAGCTGCTGGGCCAGGGAAAGGGAAGGAAGGAAGATGCTGGACCAGAGTGCAGAGATGTCTAGAGCGGCCCATCCCAAAGAAAGTGAAGGCCAATGAGCGAGTTTCTCATGGTGCATTTAGGATTTAAATTTAGCATGGTGGTGAAGGGCTGCTGGCTACTTTTATTGACAAGTAATGCTGTCATGTGAATCTACAAATGTATTTCTGTCACGGGGTGAAATGTTGCATATTTTAAATTCAATTATTTCAAGCAAATAACCAACAGTAAACCATACATACATCTATGGAAACAATTTAACTCTATTTAAAGACCCCTTAAGAGGTAGTGTCGTAATTTAAACATAATCAGACACGATTCTGCTAAAGTGACAACCACCTCAACACACATCAGATCCACAAAATCTTCTAAAACCCCAACTGATATTATAACAATCTAAAACTATATTAAGTTTTGATGTCCCCTCCACTGCAAAACACTATGCACAAACTTGTGCAAAAAAACACATTTAGAAACTTACCATAACACTACACCACTAGCTCCTGTCTCCCAGGACTCAAAGAGTGTCAACCTTATCTGTGCTATGGATCTCTATAAAGAAACTACATACTAGCAGAATACTGCACCTTGGTAACAAGCACAAGTCACAGATAGACCCTGAACAAATATGAAACAAGGGATCAGTAATAGAAACTTGAAGGCAAAAGGCTTAACTGAAACTTCAAGAAGTCAGACCTCACATACAGCAAACAGAGAAATAGAAACTGATAATGCAAGATATCAAATCTGGCATATTCAAAATAAAATTCTTTTTTTCTACCTTTGTTGTCTGAGCATTTTATTTTTCCATTCACTTTGGTCCCAGTGTCTCGTTTCTGCTTTCCTCTGTTTTATTTTCCTGTCTTTGCAGGGTCTCTGTCCATTTGACATTTCTTCCATGTCCACCCTCTATCTTTCCTCTGCATCCCTATTTGTCCTGTCCAGCATTTCTCTTCTGTCTCCTTCAGTATCACTATTCCACCTCTTTTCCAGCATATCTCCGCTATGTTGTTATCTTTTCCAGCATCTCCAGCTGTGTCCCGGTTCTTACCCTCCCCCCATGTTTACCATCTGCCTTCTCAGTATCCTTATCTCTCTCCCCCTTTATTCAGCATTGCTCCTCTGTGTCCTTATCCCACCCCCTCCCTTTTCAGCATTGCCTGTGTCTCTAGCTTATCTCTCCTTTTTCAGCATTGCCATCTTTTGCGTGCCTCTGAGCATGGTCCACATGTCCCTATCTCCCCTTCCCCTTTTTAGCATTGCCCCTCACTGTGTGCCTATCTACCCTCTTCAGCATTGCCCCTTCTGTGTCCCTATCATCCCTCCCTTTCAGCATTATCCCTCTCTATGTCCCTATCTCCGGTTCACTTTTTCAGCATTGCCTGCCTTTATGTCCCTATTTTACCCCCTTTCAGCAGGACCCCTATCTCATCCCGCTTATTCAGCATTGTCCCCATCTTTGTGCCTATCTTACCTACCTTTCAACATCACCCACCAGAGTCCTATCTCCCCTTCCCTTTTTCATTATTGCCTGCCTCTGTTTGCTTATCTACCCCCTTCAGCATTGATCCCTTTGTGTCCGTATCTACACCCCTTTCAGCATTTCTCCCCCTCTGTGTCACATAAGAATAGCCATACTGGGTCAGACCAATGATCATATGACAGAAATCCATTTTTAGGTGCACATGAAGGCATTATTGTCAATATAAGTATCTAGCAGCCCTTCCTCTGGCCTCACTCAGTCCCTTCATCATGACGCCAAAATTATACTTTTAATGCACTATGAGAGCATTCTTATTCATTGGCCTTCAATCTCATTCACTGGGGTAGTACATCTCACTCTTTGGGATGGGCCACCCTTGGCATATCTAGTCCAGCAGTTTCCTTACCCCCTCCCCCACTCAGCCTCCCCTGCCAGCCCAGCTGCTTCCAGCAAAAAAAAAAATTTAGAAAACAGGATAAGGGTGCAGAGCTGCTTTCTAAGCTACGCCGCTAAGTGCTCTGCCAGTCCATCCCCCTTCTGCTATGGACCTCTTGTTTCTGAGACACCAATGTCATGGCCTAGACAGCAAAAAACATGTATAGGTAGAGAGACAAGAGACTATGAGTGGGGAATAGGGAAGGGAGGGTTTGTTATTGAGAAGTAAAGAACACTATCAGAGGTTCTATACATTGTTTTATTCCATCCATAATTGCTGCTTACAATATATGTGATACATAAATTCTACATACTGTAATGCAACAACAATATTAGATATCTATTCATTGTTTTATGTTAAAGTAGGTGCATATATTTCCAGAATACTGCAAATACTGTTTTGGCTATTCTGATGTATTATTTTGGTGCATTATTCCCTGGAGTGTATACAGTGTGCTTATATCATCATCAGTGACAGAGGTTACTAGGGGTGGGCAGCTGCTGCTGCTGCACCAGATCCACTCGGTAAAGAAGATTCTGGGTTCAAAAGTGCTCCACTGTCCCTTCACTAATGACATAAAATGTTCACCGTAAGAAATGACTTGTTGTTCTGTCCAACTCCTCACCTCTTTCATCTTCTGCTGACAGAAGACTGGTATTACGAACTATCATTCACCCAAGCCTCCTACCCCTGGGTTCTGCCTCTCTCCTGAATAAGTCAAGTAATCAGGAATTTGAACTACATAGGTAAGTGGAAAGTGAGAGAGAGAAAGAGGGGGCAGACAGGTTGAGGGCAGGTGGGAGGTGAGAGAAAAAGGTAGATTAACTGCAGGACTCTATGGAGGCGTAGGCATTATCTATGAACACTTGCTACTTAAGAAACCTCCCATCAAGTCTCTTGCAGGGTCATAGTACCACAGTGTTCTTATCCAGCTAATGAAAGCTCCTTTTGATCCACAAGCTACCTGCCACTTGAAGGTCTTTTTATGGTGGTTACTTCATTGTGCAGCAGGGGTGTAACCAGAGAACAGATTTTGGGTGGGCCTAGGCAAAAAATGGGTGGGCACCAAGTGTTCTCCCCCCCCCCCCCCCCAAAAAAAAAAAAAAAATATATATATATATGCAATATCTCAGCTGACGGGAAACAAATTCTTTCCACTTTGGCAGTCTGCAGCAGGCATGCGATGAAAACTGAGCATGCGCAGATGCCGGTATGGTGGAGAGTAGCGTTTTTGTTACCATCGGGGGAAGACTTCAGCTGGTGGAGTTTGATATCCCCACCAGCTACCGCTAAATGTGTGCTACTATTGGGTGGGCCTGAGCCTTAACTGGATGGGCCCCAGCCCACCCAGGCCCACCTGTGGCTACGCCACTGTTGTGCAGGGTTAGTGAGCTCTAGGCCTTAGGAACTGATCCACCTTACACTAGGTTTTCTAATAATAGACTGAATCTGCGCAACCATCCAAAGTTCCTTCCTAAGGTTGTGTTGGAATTCCACCATAACCAGTCAATAGTCCTTCCAACCATTTTCCCTAAACCAAATGCCCATAAAGGTAAAAGCACACTGCACATTTTGGACTGAAGACAGCTTTGACCTTCTTTATGGAGCAGACTAAAGCCATAGAAAGTCCATCTAGCTTTTTTTTTTTTTGGGACCTGCCAATGGCAAAGACACACTTTCCAACTGGCTAGCAGACTGCATTTTCTTCACGTACCCAGGCTGGGCTAACTCTAGGGGGTCGTATCATAGCTCATAATGCCAGAGCTATTTATTTATTTCAGCATTTATATTCCACATTTTCCAATAGATATTGTTTCAATATGGCTTACAGAAATAATAAGGTAGTTACAAGAAAGTTGAGTGTGTTATTTGCATATGTATGAGGACAATGGTCGGTGTTTCAGTGGGATTTACAATAAGGCAGATTAGTTTAGTAGGGGACTATTTGCCTGTCTGTGGAAAGAGGGACAGAGCGCAGACTAGTTATGAAGAGTAAGCTAACAAGAACTTTCTGATTCACTTGACTGATCTGGTTTCCCCCACCCCAACAAGGTCAGCCTCCACAGAAGAGCTGCAACATGGACTTTCATCCATACATTCACATCCCACTATTGCTGAGAACAGAACTCCTGATTAATTTCCCTAAAGTTCTTAATGTAGCCCCTCTTGAGATGTTAAAACGTTACCTACATACTGTTTTGAATATACCAGTTCAGAATTTACCACCATTCTCTCAAGTTTATTATATTCCAGGGAAAGACTTGAATCCGCTTGAACAACCTTTAGAGGTTTCTCTTTTGCTTGAATCCTCTGACTCTGAATTGGCAACAGCCGCCACTCTCGTGGCGACTGTCGCATTATTGCCTGACAAAGATTGGATCTTCCGTCTGTTTTTCCGGAATAAAGAAAAACCTTTTTTAGGTTTTAATATATTGCTTTTTCCTGATGTCTCTAAGGAGACAAGAAGACGGAGGAAACCATTTTTGCTCCTTAGGCCTGAAGTTTTGCACTTGGGGGGTACCTTTTTTTTAAGATACCCATGCAAGTGCATAATTAGGCTTGAGGGGAAGAAATATGTATTTACAGATCCTGTCCATCTCTCTGCACTTGTAACCTCTGCGAAACAGGGAAAGGGCTAAAGAAGAGATATTAACCCTACTTAACAGAGAATGCTTAATCCTGTATGTTTTCCTTTATTTTTTATTTTTTTTTTTTCTCTCCTATTTCCGAATTCTTGAATCTCAATTTATGGACTTGTGCGTCATGCTTCCTGATAATTTTTCTTTTCATTATTATATATAATTTCTTATTTACTGGACGCTTTCTAAAACAAGATTGTTTCTTGTATGATATGTTAAATGAATAAATAATTAAAATAAAAATAAAAAAAGAACAGAACTCCTGATACGACAGTAGGTTTGGCCAGACATTTCTCTAGAATTTATTTGGGGTTTAGAAAAACATTTTCTGAAACTCAAAATAACTTTTTGTAATTATCAATTCTGCTATCTGATTAAGAAATTGAATATGATCACTTGATAGGGATAAAGATAATAGTTGCTCATTAAATAAAACTAGGGCCGCTTGCTAAGGTACGTTACTATATAGCGCACTTACATCAAGGGTAACTAAATAAACCCGCTGATCTATAGGATGTTTCAGTTGTTCCAGTATTTGCAACATATGAGATGAATCCCTCACATTCAACGGGATCTTACTAACTGGGTACTGCAAGAAAAAGTCCAAATATTGTGAGAGAGGCTCGAACAATGAGCCCCTCCCTGATACTTTAGGCCTGATGACACCAGAATGACGAAACATGGTTCCATATAGAGTGCAAGACAACCGATTTGAATGCAATACAAAAATTTGGAGTGAAAGAGCAAGTTATGTCTTTTAATCAATTATGGAGTGAAACTATGCCAAGTGTGAAAAACTTCAGCAAGAGAGTTGTTGATGGAAACCTGGGAGTAGTTCCTACATTGATGGAGTTGCATCCTAATAGTTCAACCGTGAATATTAGTCGTCAGTGGCTCTAAGTCTGATTTTTAAAAAACTTGGGAATTTTTTGGGTGACATTGGATTTTTAACACAGGGTTGGACATAATACAACAAATATTTTTTGTGATGTGATTGTTGTTCATAGTATAAGAAAGCAATAAAAGTAACTCTGGTTGCAGTTTAGATGCTAGAGGTATATTTGATCATAAACAGTAATAAAGTACTTTTTGGTGTTTTTAAAACGGCATTGTTAATAAAGATGGAAGATATATTTAAACACATATTTAGTGGTCTTTTGTAAGGGTTACATATTTGTTTGGGATATTCGGAAAACCTGACTGGTTTGTGGCCTTCCAAGGCTGTATTTTTGACACCCCTGCCTTAGCATGTCTGAAGATGTACTAACAAAGTAAAAACCTTTTTTTTTTTTTTTTTTTTAAATGAATGTGTTAAATCAAAAATGTATCCAAGAATCGAAGAAATGCCCAAATAAACTGAAAATGAAGCAAATAGTTTTGTCCCATACACAATTCTACTGCATCTTGTTGCTATCCCCCATGGAATTCCACAGGGCGTTCTGCCCTTCCCTACTTGCACACTCTTCAGAATTTTCTCTGGTGGCAAAACAAAGAATGAGGTAGCACTTCATTACCGTGTAGGATTATAGACTGAGGAGAAACTGACCTAACCTGTTCTTACTCAACCCATCTGTCAATCCTAAAATAAATGAGGTTTTAGGTCCAGCCCTCAAGCACAGTGTGAAGAGATGCAGAGGAATCCAAAAGCAAAAAGGAGATACAGAAAGTAAGTGAAGTCTGGGAAGGGAGGACGAAGAAAACAGAGGTCCTTGAAGAGAGAGAGAGAGGGTGAAGGGAGAGACTGTGCAACACACAACCATAAGAGAAAAGAAAGGACAAAGAAACATTCCGACAGTCCCTTCCTTTTTCACCATACAGTTCTTTTCCACTGTGTTAACCTGTGTGGCAGATACTGAATCAATCACCAGAGACGATTGTTTCTGGAGATCTGGAATTTGATATTTCTTCTGTGTTTGACATTCATTCTGCTTGTTGGATACAAAAATAGTTACCTAGATGGATTATCGTTCAGTGATCTTCCCACTTGGAATCATCCGCTTTTTTCAGATCTTCCTGTCCTGCACTGCTTTCAGCCTGGTGGCCAGTGTGAATGCATATAGTGGCTCCTACGGCGCATGGTGTATGTTCACCTGGATCTTCTGCTTCATTGTCACTATTTCCATCGTGGTGCTGGAGCTAACTGGAATTTACCGCAAGATTCCGATATCCTGGGAGGACTTCACCTCTGCATTCTCCATGCTGGCAGTACTCATGATCTTCACCACCTCCATCACCTACCCTTCTATCTATCTCAAGGGTGGCTGCAGTGGTCATGTATGTGCATGCATGGGCTCTGCCACAGCTATGTCAATCTTGTGTTTCATTGCCTATGCAGCAGAGGTGGGAATAACCAGGGCCAAACCAGGAGAAATCAGCGGTTTCTTATCCACCATTCCTGGACTCTTGAAGGTTTTTGAGGCTTATGTTGCTTGTTTGATCTTCTCCTTGCTGGATAACGGTCACTTATACAATGCCAATCCTGGCCGCCAATGGTGCATGGCAGTCTACTGCGTTTGTTTCATCATCACCACGCTCATCATCTTCCTTACCATTGGCCGACTTCTGGCTAGTCTGCCTTTCCCATTTGAGAAGTTTCTCATTGGTTATAATGTGTTAGCCGTCCTGATGTACCTTTCAGCTGCTATTGTTTGGCCAATATTCTCTTTTAGGGATTATGGCACTAGACCCACTCAGTGTGATTCTTTTCCAACTTGCACATGGAACAGCCTTCTTGGAGCAACTTTCCTCACCTACATCAACCTCATCGCCTATATTGTGGACCTTGTTTATTCCACCAAGATGGTATTTTTCACATAGTGTGGACAACTCTCAACACTGTTTTGGAGAACTATTTGGAATGTGTGTTGGAAATGAGGTACCTATCGTTAACCCCCGCTTTAATGCATTGACATAAATCAGGGATAGGCAGGTCCTGTCTTCAAGTGCACAAACTTGTCAAGGTTTCAAGATATTCATAGTGAATATGGATTAGATCAATTTGCATGCATATTCAGAATGACAGTCCTGAAACGCCAACTGGTTTCTAGTACTTGAGGACCAGAGCTGCCTGCCCCTGCCTTAGATGAATTGGTTTGGAAAAGTTAACAAAAATGTTGCCCCTTTTAATTGAAATGAGAAGCAACAGTTTCCCATCTTAGCTTTCCCAACCCAGCTTTGCTGCAGTCTTCAGATGACAGCAGTTTCCTAAATACTTTTGGATGTACAGAAGAACCATTTAACTTCTAGGACTGTTCATAGCCTAAGGCACCATGAGGATGTAGGAACTGAGGTTTAGCAAACAAACCACCTCACCATCTCTCCTTTTCCTTGGATGCGTAAGAACACAAAAGCTCACCCAGCCCTATCATAAACACATATGCACACACTGCCAAGCTTTAAAACTGAAGCTCCATCAAGCTGGTACCTGCATGGACTCCTGATCAAGCGTCCCTCAAAGTTTGTTAACAATTATATGAGAAGGTGTGCCTACGCAGACCAATTTTTAGAAGCTTTTTTTCCCCCAGGGTTATTTCTCTTCTTTGGATTTCCAGCTTATTTGGAAGCAGGGCTGGCATTTGGTGCCATGAGATGAAGAATTTGTAATCATTTTCAGGATTTTAAATTTTAGGGGTATAATTATTTGTATTATATTGGTTATAGGGAGGAGAGAGGTGGATGCATGGAGGGTAGGTTGTTTTTTTGTTTGTTTGTTTGTGCATTACTTCTACTGTTTTTTATTAACTTGTAAGCAGTATAAAAAGAAAAACTTACAAGATAAGATGTGCCTTCATGTACAACTATCTTGTTTTCCTATTTAATATCCCCCTCCTATCTTCCTTTTAGTCCAGTCATCCTAGTGACAGTGCTTAGCTGGGAGCCATGCATGAGGACATTTTCTGGAATCCAGCACTAGGTATGGCCATTGTGTCCAGGGGCTGTGACCTGTACAGCTTCCTCAGCCCGACCACTGTAGTGAGCAGAAGACCTAAGCTTGGAACTGGAAACAGGTTCTTCTGCATAGCAATGAACAGCACTGACACTGACTCACCAGGCCAGCCCAGTTTCTAAGAATTTCAAAGGCAAGTGTCTCTTTCAAAATGCAATAATTATCAGAAAGCTAACAGTGAATAATAATGATTTTATTTCTTCTGTTTGCCAATATAATTCTCTAATAAACATGTATTTATACTGCTGCTGTATAGTTCTAAAACAAAGTATATAAACCTTAATAATGCATTAATATGTGAAAATTCTGTTTGTTTTTTTTATTTCTTCTTTTGGTTTGATTCTTAGGTCCTAATCAGGGGTGGTAAACTGTAATAATTCTGCGTAACTCCTCATTCAGCATCATTATCTTGCAAACTCAATCAGTGTGCAAGTTTCCTTGAGATGGAATACCGAAGAGAATGAGATTTTCTCACGTGAAAAATGCCTCACAAATAATAATGTTTATTTATTATTTGTTGCATTTGTATCAAACATTTTCCCATCTATTTGCAGACTCAATGTGGCTTACAGTAATACATCCTGACAATCACCAATCAAGAGTAGATAGAACAATTGGTTACATAAAGAACAAGTGTAACATAATGGATATAATAAATTAAATAAATCAGAAAACAGATTATCCAATTCGATAAATCAAAAAAACAGACAGATTATCTAGTAAGTAGTGATGTGTTGGAGTTCCTATTATTGATTATTATGGTAAGTCTTATTAAAAAGGTAAGTCTTTAGTGATTTTCGAAAGTTGATAAGGTCGTGAATATTTTTTTAGGTCAAGTGGTAATGTATTCCACAGCTTCGTGCCAATGTAAGAAAAGCAGGACGCATGAACTAGTTTGTATTTTAAACCTTTACAACTAGGGAAGTGGAATCCCAAGAATGTATGTGCTGATTTTTTAGCATTCATGGGAGGTAAATCAATAAGGTCTGACATGTATGCCAGAGCATTTCCATGAATGGTTTTATGAACCAGGGTGCAAACTTTGAACACAGAACGTTCCTTAACTGGGAGCCAATGGAGCTTGTCTTTTAGGGGTTTTGCACTTTCGTATTTTGACATTCCCAAAATGAGCCTAGCTGCGGTATTCTGGGCTGTCTGAAGTTTCTTGTTCTTTACAGCCAGTATACAACGCATTGCAATAATCTAGATGGCTCAACACCATTGATTGTACCAGGCTGCGAAAAATGCTTCTTGGGAAGAAAGGTTTTAGTCTTCTGAGTTTCCACATTGATTGTAGTCTTCTGAGTTTCCACATTGATTGAAACATCTTCCTAGTTGTATTCTGAACATGGCATTCACGTGTGATATTACGATCAATGGTTACTCCAAGAATCTTCAAAGTATCTGAGACAGGAAGGGTAAAGTTTGGAGTGGTTATGGAGGTGAATTTCTTTGTATGATATTGTGATGTAAGAATAAGACTGTGTTTTTTCAGCGTTAAGTTTTAATTGAAAAGCATTCGCCCATGAATGCATAATTTGGAAGCTGTGGTTGATGTCATCCGTAATTTCCGATAGATTATGTTTGAACAGGATATAGATCATCTGCATATATGTACGGATTGAGGCCTTGACTGGATAATATCTTGGCTAGGGGCGTCATGATTAAGTTGAAGAGGGTCGGGGAGAGTGGAGATCCGTGGGGAATGTGGAATGAGGAGTTACACAGAATTATTACAATTTACCACCCTTGATTAGGATAAACGTTCACAAGTGAGTGGTAAAAGTTCTACTATTTTGGGAAATTATTTTTGTTTCTTAGGTCTCCTTTAGTTTTTATCATAATAAAATTTTGGGTGATTTTACTATGCTGCATTAAGCCTTAACACACGGTTAGTGTGCCAAAAAACAGGCTACCATGAAACTTGTTAGTGTTTTGCAGTATTTTTCCTAACACATGCTACCTTGCATGTTAGGTATTTTTAAAAAATATTTTTTGAGGGGGCTTGCCATGGGTGGAGCGTGGGCATTAACCAGTTAGCGCTTTCCCAGTAGCACACGCTAACTGGGTAACGCAAGAGTTAATGTAGTAGCACTTACAATCTCCTAAATAAGGAGGCGGTAAGTATCCTTGCATTAACTTTTTCAGTTAACCATGCTAATGCGAACATTAGCACAAGATCTAAAAAATTTGGAAAATGCCTTAAATACAGCTGTATTAGAAATTGGCTTAATGCGTGGGGAAAGTCCTGCATTAAAATGTGCCAAGCCCATTTCCTAACATGTTAGTAAAGGAGCCCCTTTATTCCTTAGGGGAGAAATTTTCAAGTCTGTATTGGAACAAAATTTATGAGTATTTTTTACATGGGGGCGTTGCAGCAGTTTTCGGGGGGAAGGTTCTGCAGGTACACTCCTTTTGAAATGTTGCAGGTATAAAGGACACAGACATTTGCATCAGCTTTTTCTGCAGGACTTTTATTTTTCATTGAGAACAGGTGGAGCTTTGAAAATGGCAGTTATGCAAGGTTTCCTTCCTCAGCCTTAACATGGCCCTAGGATTAGCACTGCCTTTCTCCCTGCAGCTAAAAGCATGCACGTGGTGGAACAATGCACACATTTGTACTTGCATTCAGAGAAGACAGTAAGCTTGGGAAACACGAAAGCTGCCGCGAGCACTGCTTTAAAACCTGTTGTATCAGCCCGAGCCCTGTCTGTACACATGGCTTCAGCTTTAGCTGCGCAGCGCACGGATGACACGGTTACTGGAGTTCCTTCCTGCATCACGCGCAGCTGCAACGGTGGGGGACAGGTAAAGGAGTGGTGGGGGGGAGGAGAAATTAGATGCTGGCTGGGAGTGGGTGTCAGAAACCCTGGCTCCATCCCTGCTGATTATTAATACACTTTTTATCCCTGTAAACCATCTTGAAAACAGTCCTTTGCATATTTATGTAGTTTTGTAATGTAGGGATGCACCTTTGATGATTCTTACCCATCCCCCACGTCTCTCCACTCCATATTCCCCGAGTTCCCTCTTCAGTCACTTGTGCTGTTTTCATACTTTTTATAGATCAGTCTGATGCTTGTGTGGGCTTCTGATATTTAATTTAGTTCACACCGCTTCGTTGGCAGCCCCTGGTGAGCTACAGTCAGCAACAGCAGGGAAGCACCTGAGTTCCTTCTAATAATAATTATAGTAACACCGAAGTAAGAGAAACCATCAAAAAACATTACCCACTTTAACCTCCGGAGGAATCAAATAAATGTTAGAACAAAAGGGGGGGATCTTAAGTTTGTAACTGTACCTGAATTATTAAAGACTAGTAAAAAAAGGCCCGCTTCTGACACAAATGAAACGGGCACTAGCAAGGTTTTCCTCGGAGTGTGTATGTTTGAGAAACAGTGTGTGTGAGAGATGGAGTGTGTGTGTCAGAGAGAGAATGAGAGAGAGACAGAGACAGCGTGTGTGTGTGTGTGTTTGTGTGAGAGACAGACCAGCTTATTTTCAAAAGAGATGGACGCCCATCTTCCGACACAAATCGGGAGATGGATGTCCGTCTCAAAAACAGGTATAATCGAAAGTTGAATTTGGATGGCCCCAACTGCTTTCCATCACGCGGACGGGCTAAATTCTCGGGGGCGTGGCCGAACGGTAGCAAAGGCGGGGCAGGGGCATTCCAGGGCATGGTTAACAGATGGACCTCAGCGCCTGATAATGGAAAGAAGCAAGACGTCCCCAACGAGCATTTAGTCCACACAAAGTTGGTCCTGTTTTTTTCACGACCAAGCTTCCAAAAAGTGACCAGATGACCACCGGAGGGAATCGGGGATGATCTCCCCTGTCTCCCCCAGTGGTCACTAACCCCCTCCCACCCTAAAAAACAAACTGTTTAAATATTTTTTCCAGTCTCTATGTCAGCCTCAAATACCATACATAGCTCCATGACAGCAGTATGCAGGTCCCCCGAGCAATTTTAGTTTAGTTGGTGCTGCGCGGGACCCATGCAGAGAGCAAAAATCAGAAGGAAAAAAAACATGTAAGTGCAGTCAGGGACCTCAAAAAAAAAAAAAATATGCAAGTGCAGTCAGGGACGTCCAAATTAAAACAATAGCAATAGGGGGATTTGAACCAGCCACCTTCTGATTACAAGACTTGTGCTGTAACCACTGCACCACTTATTGAGTTGCTTAGACCAGGGGCGTATCTGGACTCTGGCGGTAGGGGGGCCAGAGGGAGGGGGCACATTTTAGCCCCCCCCCCCGGCGCCACCGATCCCCCCCGCCATTTCCGGACCCCTCCGCCACTGCTAGACCCCCCCCTCGCCACCAATGACACTCCACCCCCTCCCGCCGCCGCCAACCCTCCCCCGCTGTTGTCACTTACCTTTGCTGGCAGGGGACCCCAACCCCCCGCCAGCCGAGGTCCTCTCTTCCATGCAGGCTGCAAGTTGCAATGCTTCCTGTTCTTCTGAGTCTGACGTCCTGCAAGTACAACGCGCAGGACGTCAGACTGAGTTCCAAATTCTGAGTCTGATGTCCTGCACGTTGTACGTGCAGGACGTGAGACTCAGAAGAACAGGAAGCGTTGCAACTTGCATCCTGCACGGAAGAGAGGACTTCAGCTGGCGGGGGCTTGGGGTCCCCCGCCAGCAAAGATTGGCGACGGGTTGGTGGCGGGCGGGGGAGGTGGAGAGGGTCGGTGGTAGGTGGGTCCAGGGCGAAATCTGCGGGGGCCCAGGCCCCTGTGGCCCCACGCAGATACGCCCCTGGCTTAGACATTCCTTCCCTTTCCATTAAGTCCCTCCAAGTTTAAACTTGGAGGGACTTAATGGAAAGGGAAGGAGGTCTAGGCAGTTGAATAAGTGGTACAGTGGTTAGATCACAAGTCTTGTAATCAGAAGGTGGCTGGTTCAAATCCCCCTATTGCTATTGTTTTAATTTGGACATCCCTGACGGCATGTTTTTTGTGTTTTTTTTTACGTCCCTGACTGCACTTGCATGGTTTTTTTTTCTTCCGATTTTTGCTCTCTGCATGGGTCCCGCGCAGCACCAACTAAACTAAAATTGCTCCAGGGACCTGCATACTGCTGTCATGGAGCTAGGTATGATGTTTGAGGCTGGCATAGAGGCATCTCAGGGGGACCAGTGCACTACGAATGCTGGCCCCTCCCATGACCAAATGGCTTGGATTAGGACCGTTTTTGAGATGGCCGGCAGCGGTTTCGATTATCGCTGAAAACCACGGACGGCCATCTCTAGGTCCAGCGATCTCACCATTTGTGTCGTCTATCTCTAGAGTTGACACAAATGATGGGATTTCAGCAGGCCGAACCATATAATCGAAACCGAAGATGGACGGCCATCTCGTTTCAATTTTACGGTTCGCTCCGCCTCTTTGCGGAGCCGTCTCCGGAGATGGACGTTTTTACACATGGGCGTTCGCGTTCGATTATGCCCCTCAGAGTGTCTGTGTGTGTGAGACTGTGTGTGTGTAACAGAGAGCTAGAGTGTGATAGACAGGGAGTGTGTCACAGAGAGTGTATGTGAAAGACAGTGAGTGTGAGCCACCCCCCCTCTCGCAGGGCCCCCCTCCTCACCCTCACCTCTCTGGTCTCAGGACCCCTGCCCCACCTCCCTCTTCCCTGCCCCCCCTGCAGCTACGCATGTCCAGCGACCCTCCCCTCCCCCCGGCGCATCAAACCCCCTCGCCACCCGCAGCTGCCAGTGGTAACGCTGTCTGGCCGCTGCTGCTTCCCCTGTTGAGCAGCAGCGGCCACTACAAAAGAAAAGAAGCAATAAATGTTTTTAAACCCAGCCCAAATCATTCACAAATGCCCGAGTCTTACAACGCAGTCTGTGCAGCCGCTCCTCCTCTCGCCTGTCACGTCACTGCGCTCCTCCAGGGTCTTACTCCAGGGGCAGTGACGTGGAGGCGAGAGGAGGAGCCGCTGCAGAGACTGTGTTGTAATACTCGGGCATTTGCGAATGATTTGGGCTGGGTTTAAAAACATTTATCGCTTCTTTTCTTTTTGTAGCGGCCGCTGCTGCTCAACAGGAGAAGCCGCAGCGACCGGACAGCGTTACTACTGGCATCTGCGGGTGGCGATGAGGTTTGATGCGCTGAGGGGGGGGGTCTGTGTTGCCACGCTTGTAGTTTTTTTTGATGCGCCGCTCCCTGTCACTTGCTTCGAAGTGGCAGGGAGTGGTGCACTGACAGTTGATTCCCAGGCAGGGGGAGGAGCCCTACTCCTCCGACCCTGCCTAGGAATCAGCTGTTAGTGACGTCATCCTGGCTACGGAGTCTAGCTCAGCAACTCCAGGAGCCACGGACACAGGCAGTCCCACATTAGAACGTTGGTGGTGAGAATTATTACATAGGATGTTTTTTTTTCTGATCAGCTGTTACCGCTTGCTCATTTGTACCTTCAGTCATTCACACTAGATATCCTAGTGACTCTTCCCCATTTTATGTACTCTCCCAGTCACTATTTGGCTCTTTTACTAAGCTGCGTAAGCGTCTGCACGTGCCCAATGTGTGCCAAAATGGAGTTACCACCCGGCTACCGTGTTGCTCTTGCAGTAATTTCAGTTTTGGCGTGTGTCTAATACGTGTGGCTGAAAAATAATTTTTACTTATGGACATGCATATTGGGCGCACGCCAAGTGGCATTTGACGCAGGTTGACACGCGAAGGTCATTACTGCCCGCTGTTCCAGTATGTGGGGGGGAAGGAAGTTTCCCCACGAATAGCCAGATCTCCACAAATTGCCACCAGTGGATACTTTCAAATATTCTTTTATTTGTTTCCAAGTTAATGACAAAACACTTCAGTCCTCCAGAGTCCAGAGCCCTGGGTTGGGGCTTCCCCAGGCAGGGCTGTTCTGCCTCTCTTAGGGTACAAGCCAGCAACACAAAGTCTCTGCCCTTTCTTGAAGGGCTGCAATAGTCCCTTTGAAAATCCCTCCTTTTCAAAGTCAGTAGTAAAATCAGTGCTTGCCTCCAAGCAGGATTTCCCCCTCCTGCCCAAACAAGGTTTTCAGTTTCAACATAGTATTTCCACAATAATCAGGGTGCAGCTTGGGGAACCAGGCTTGTAACTCTTCCAGCCACCTCCCCCACAGTCAAGGTTTCCCCCACAGCAAGCAGGTTTTAAATCAAAATAACTTCCAAACAACATAGATTTTCACCTTCAGGTGCTGCCTTCCTCAGGGCTCTCCAGCTACTACTACTACTACTACTTAGCATTTCTATAGCGCTGCTAGGGTTACGCAGCGCTGTACAATTTTAAACAAGGGGAAGGACAGCTCCCATTCCATTCTGCTTTCTTCTCCCTGCTCAGCCTGATTAACTCCCTCTTCCACCCAATCCATCTAATCCTCCTCCTGCTTCTCACCCCACCCTTCCCTATTAAAGGTGGGCTGCATGATATACTGATTGCAGGTCCAGGGGAACTGGGCTTCTTCCTTCTCCCTCCCTCTTGTGGTCAGAGACGGTATATGGCCAGCTTGCCTATCCCCTGGGCTCCCCCTGCTGGGACTGGAAATGCATTCTGGGAGATGTAGTTTAGGGTTTTACTGCTTCATTTCGTACATCTGGGATGTAGCCTTGTCACACCGGTTACCATAGGCGGTTGGTAGCCCAACTGTTTGGGGTGGCTAAAGGGGGCGGGGTTAGGGGTGGAGCCAGGGGTGGGGCTTAAATCCATAATTGTCTGATAACACACAGAAAAAAAAAATAAAAGTCACAATACCTTTTATTAAATGTAGATATTAGATATGTATCATATGTCAAAGAATAAAGTGGTTGCTCAAAGAATATACTAACCACAATCGCTCAACTGCAAAACACTATGCACATCTTTGTGCAAAAACACACTCAGAACCTTACTGTACCATAAATATTACACTGGGCAGAACCTAATACACCATTAGGGGCTTATAGCCCATTTAGTTATGTTTAAACAAAAGAGATCTGCATTAAAAAAATATTTATTTTTATTTTGACCTATAAAACCACTTGTCCCTGAAACATGCCTAAAAACATAGGCGGTCGGTGGCCCAACTGTTTGGGGTGGCTAAATGGGGCGGGGTTAGCGGTGGGGCCAGGGTGGAGCTTACATCCATAATTGTCTGACAACATACAGAAAAATAAATAAATAAAAGTAAAATAGTCACAATTAATACCTTTAAAATTGTAGAGGGATATGAACCTGGGTGCCCTAGTTTACAGTCCACTGAACTGACCACTAGGCTGCTCCTCTGCTCTACAAGGACATATAGATGGCCATTTTTTTAAAACAAAATGCTGCCAGACAGATGTCCTTGTCCCTGTTTTTTTTTTTGGGGTGGGGGGGGGGGCATTTCAGTTTGTGAAATGGCTGTTCATTTTGGGCATTCTCATGTAATTTTGAACAGAAAACCCAACATATTTCCTGTTTGAAAATGCCTGTGAGATGGACATTATGAACAAGAAATCTCAATTTGGACATCCTTTTGAAAATGATCCTTATTACAAACACTAGTTATACTGCCATTAATGTCCAAAGGCTATATAAACAGGGAAAGGGGAAAGGAAAACCTAAAAGAGAGAGAGAGAGAGCACCAGGGGCGTAGCCAGACATCCAATTTTGGGTGGGCCTGGGCCCAAGATGGGTGGGCAGAACTCCGCCCTGTCCCACAAGTGATTTGGTCTCTCCCTCTCTCGCCTGCAAGACATGTGGTCTTTCAAACATCCCCTCATACCTTTTAAATAGCAGATTTTCATTGGCAGTGAGCAGCAACTAATACGCACTGCTCATGCTGGCCCCCACAGCCTTCCCTCTGATGCAACTTCCTGTTTCTGCATAGGTGGGAATACATCAGAGGGAAGGCTGTGGGGCCGGTGCGAGCAGTATGCATGTCACTGCTCACTGCAGGCGAAGATCTGCTATTTACAAGATATGCAGGAGAGACAGTTGTGAGTTTTTGGCTGCCAGCCCTGCCAGCCACATCATAGGTGTGCTGCTACTGGGTGGGCCTGAGCCCAAAGTGGGTGGGCCTGGGCCCACCTGGGCCAACCCTTGGCTACGCTACTGGAGAGCACTATGGGCAGTGAAATCGAACTGTCCTTGACCTGTGTAATTCCATTGTTCTGGTTTCTCTGGATCTTTCACCTGCCTTCGATCTAGTAGCCCCTCCTCCTTCTCTACTGCCTGGATGACCTTGGAATTTGGGGGACACTTCTAAAACGGTCTACTTCCTACCTGAATGGCCAGTCCTACCAGGCCCCCAATGGCTCTTCTCTCTCTACATCTGATCCTATCTCCTGTGGTTTCCTACTGGGGTCCCTTCTGGCCCCTAATCTCTTTGATATTTTTCTTGCCCCTCTGGCTCTACTTAAACCTGAAAGCACTCACTCACACACACATACATACATACACACATATACATATACATACACACACACATGCATACTCACACACATACAGTCTTAGTGCTGGGAGCATATTTGGAAAGCTGTCATTCCAGTTGGATAGTTTCCATCTGGAACCTGGTCAAAGTTTTCTGAGTGTCACTGCTGTGTGTAAATGTGAGTGATAGGTTTCTGCCCTCTCAACATATCATCACCATCACAGTTATCTTTTGAACTGTTTACAACTTCTGTTTCAATATAAAGGAAAATGTGCCTTACGGTTCAGTTTTTTCCCTTCTGCAATCAGTCGCAATTGGCAAAGATGTGGCAACTGGATGCTTAAGAGTTTCACTGACTTTTCTGCTGCTTTTAGCCAAAGCAGTGCTACTTTTAGTCTTTTACTGCCCTGAAAAGCGCCGTTCTCCCTCCAGCGCTGGCAATTCCAATAGCCAGCCTTATGCCAGCTTGCATCGTCGGGGCCTCTCCTCAGGCACGTCCCACCTACTCTGCAACTTCCTGTTTTCCGCAGAGGTGAGACGCCTGAGGAGAGGCCCCGACAATGCAAGCTGGCAGAAGGCTGGCTATGGGAATTGCCAGCGCTGGAGGGAGAACGGCGCTTTTCAGGGCAGTAAAAGACTAAAAGTGACGAGATCATGCGGACAGGGCGCGGGGGGGGGGGCGGCGGCGGAGGAAAATACAATTTTGTTTTGGCATCGGGGCTGCATGTGGAGGAGGAGGAGGCAGGCGAGGAAAGGTCACAGCTTGGCTGGGGAGGCTTAGCCTCCCCAAGCCTCTTATATGGGGCGCCTATGCCAGTTACTGTGTGAGACTTTACTGCTAGAGCTATGGCTGGTGGTAAGGTTGCAGACCCAAAATGGACGCGCCGTGATTTTGATTTTGCCGCACGTCCATTTTCAGCAAAAAATTTTAAAACGCCTTTTTTACAGGTGAGCTGAAAAATAAATCGGCGTGTGCCCAAAACCCGTGCCTACACTACCACAAGCCATTTTTCAGTGCATCTTAGTAAAAGGACCCCTATATCCAAAGCCCTCAGCTAGAAGCCTGTGTCAGGTCTCCTTCTGCATCTCTGCAATTATGGGCCCTAAGGCCCAGATGCACTAAACTTTAACGACCCTTTAACGAAGAAATTTTCAACCGTAGCATGCATTAAAGGCCATTTTCTGATGACGCAAGCAGCTAACGAAAACGGAAAGCAAACGAGTCACTTACAATTGCAATGTGGACAATTCGGGATGCACTAACCATACCGACGATTACACCGAATCATTTACCATGAAATATTTAACGTGAGGTCAGAGCTGTCGTTAAGGCCTGAGCTGTCACACAGACACTGCTCCCTGCTTCTCCCTGCAGCATAAAAATCCAAGCGGGCACGTTTGAAAATATAAATAACCCACACAAACACGTGGCTCCCCTCTTACCCCTGCATAAAAAAGAAAATCAAACCAAAAAGCAAAAAAGGATCGGGAGGGGGCAAAGGCGTTCGTCAGGAGCGTCCTGTATGGACGGCCTTGCCCCCCCCCCTCGCCCGAGGTCGCCGCTGCTCCCCGCTTCCCCCTGTATTAAATAAAAAATCAAAAGTTTAGCAGCCCCGGCCCCCCTCCCTTCCTGTCTCTCTCTTTCGCCTTCTCCCACAGCTCCGCCTCCCGCCATCCTCCGCCCCTGTGCCCCGCCCCCCTGAAGTCGTCGCCGCCGTTCCCCCC